>NW_012104277.1:518774-522882 GCF_000951045.1 Mandrillus leucophaeus
CTGTGAATGCTCCGTGCACCATTGTATGCTTGGCAGGTCTTAACTGCACTCGTCTAATTATAGAGGGCTCTTGGCTGTTATTATGTGTCTTCCTAGGATGGTAAAAGCTGCCCATGTGTTTATTAAAGAGGCAGGTTTATGAAGTGTGCATAAAGCCTAGCATGGGACACCTGTTACAGACTAAAAGGTAAAAAACATGCATTCATACAGTCATTGTTAATAGGATTTTACTGTTGTGTTTCTCATACTAAAATACCACATGTGATATTGTTAATAACTAACATACTTGACATGGAGGATAGAGAAGCATACTTATCTTAGTCTAAAACTCATGTGGGCCAGATTTTTTTTTTTTTCTAACAGGGTCTGGCTCTGTCACCCAGGCTAGAGTACAGTGGTATGATCTCTGCCTCTGAGCTCAAGCCATTCTCCCACCTAAGGCTCCCAAGTAGCTGGGACTATAGGTGTATGCCACCACGCCTGGGTAATTTTTTTTTTTTTGGGGGGTATTTTTTTGTAGATAGAGGGTTTCACCATGCTGCCCAGGCTGTTGTTGAACTCCTGAGCTCAAGTGATCTGCCCGCCTTGGCCTCCTAAAGTGTTGGGATTACAGGCAGGAGCCACCATGCCCAGCCCAGGCCATATTTCTTCTATTGGGATATAACATGTTTACCCCTTTTTAGCTTCTGGAGTTAGACAAATATTTTCACAGGATCCATCTTTGTTTCTTACTCTTTTTGTTCCTTCTCTCCCCACTTTACTGTGGGGGTGTTCTTGTACAAGAACAGAGTATCCCTTTTGTAATGTAATGTGTTGTTTTATTTTTAGAGAAAGGGTCTTGCTCAGTCATCCAATCTGGAGTGCAGTGGCATGACCATAGCTCACTGCAGCCTCTAACTCCTGGGCTTAAACAATCTTCCCACCTCAGCCTCCCAGGTAGTGAAGGCTACAGGTGAATATCACCACACCTGGCTAATTTTATTTATTTTTTTGAGACAGAGTCTCACTGTGTCACCCACGCTGGAAGGCAGTGGTGCAGTCTCGGCTAATTGCAACCTCCGCCTCCTGGGTTCAAGTGATTCTCGTGCCTCAGCCTCCCAAGTAGCTGGGATTACAGACACATGCCACCACCATGCCTGGCTAATTTTTGTATTTTTAGTAGAGACGGGGTTTCACCGTGTTGGCCAGGCTTGTCTCTCGGACTCCTGACCTCAGGTGATCCACCTGCCTTGGCCTCCCGAAGTGTTTGGATTACAGGTGTGAGCCACTACATCTGGCCACACCTGGCTAATTAAAACAATTTCTTTTTGTAGAGATGAAGTCTTGCTGTGTTGCCCAGGCTGGTCTCAAACTCCTGGCCTCAAGCGATCCTCCCTCTTAGGCCTCCCAAACAAAGCGCTGGGATTACAGGTGTGAGCCACTGTGTCTGGCCTTGATACATTGTTTTTAAATGAATAAAATACTTAATTATAAAGAAAACCTGTTATATAGAAATAGATGTCAAAATACTAAAATGACAATTTGTGATACAGAATTATGTGCTTCCTTATTGATGCATTAAATAAGGTATAGTGGCAGGTCTAATAAATAATGTCATTTGAGAGTAATGATGACTGAACAATATTAATATTGTAAGATATCTGTAATGTCAGGAGAGTGTGTGTAATCTCTCCTGGTAAGTCAAGTTTTGCTAATACCACTGTGATTTGTTGCCAGTCAATTGAAATGGAAGGAAATGCTGAATTACGGGTTAATAAAGATGTGACTGTTTTTCTGATTTAAGTTCGTAGCCCCCCTGCCCCCACCCCCCACCGCGCCCTGTCCCGCTCCAGCCATTCTATCCAATGACTCCAGTGGCTTCAGGTTCAGAGCCTCTGCTTTAGAATGAAACAACAGGGTTATTCACATAGCTGATTGGCTTGTAAGGTTTCAGTTTTAAAAATCCTAACCTCCTGATACTTTTCAGTGCTTCTTTTCTCCTACAGGTGTTAATAATACAGTTTATGGAATAGATGCTATGAACCCATCTTCAAGAGATGACTTTACAGAGTTTGGAAAGTTACTAAAAGATAAAATTACACAATATGAAAAATCACTATATTATGCCAGTTTTTTGGAAGTCTTAGTTCGAGATGTGTGTATTTCATGTAAGTAATTCTAATCTCTAGCCCCTCTGGGTAGATTTTTAGTAGGATGTTATCTTCAGGAGGTTGAAGGTTATTTTTTATTTTCAAGGATACTGTAATACAGACTCATGATTTGCTGTTTTAGCAATTACCTTGTGAATGTTGGTCTGCAGATACACAGTGAATTTGAGTGCTGGATCTTTTTGTTTGTAGGGGTAGGAGGACTTCTTGTTTTACAATGGCTTCCTTAAGAGATACGTGGGCTTGTCAGCAAAGCAGCTAGTAAAACACTGGCCCATTCTTTTTATCTGATTATCACTTGAGAGGGGCTGGGAAGTATCTTTTGAGGGAAAAAGGTCTCTGGCCCTGTAGGATTTGGGTTGGGTGAGACTTTGGCCACTGGTTTTTACACAGCAGAATTAGACAAGGTGCAAGTTGCATGATAGGGCTGGCACCTATTCTCTGGGTCCGTGGTTGTGGTGCCACACCTTGACAGGAGTCATACATTTCAGGGCAGGGTGAATGGGAGTGACAGCCATGGGTGGTGAAGCAGGAATGTATGGAAGGGACTGGTTTTGCTAGTATTTGCAGTTTTTTTTTTTTTTTTGAGATGGAGTCTTGCTTTGTCGCCCAGGCTGGAATGCAGTGGCACCATCTCAACTCACTGCAACTTCTGCCTCCTGGGTTAAAGCAGTTCTCCTGGCCTGGCGCAGTAACTCACGCCTGTAATCCCAGCACTTTGGGAGGCTGAGGTGGGTGGATCACGAGATCAGGAGATCAAGACCATCCTGGCTAACACGGTGAAACCTCATCTCTACTAACAATACAAAAAAAAAAAAAAATTAGCCAGGCGTGGTGGCTGGTGCCTATGGTCCCAGCTACTTGGGAGGCTGAGGGAGGAGAATGGTGTGAACCCGGGAGGCAGAGCTTGCAGTGAGCTGAGATCGCACCACTGCACTCCAGCCTGGGGGAATGAGCAAGAGTCTATCTCAAAAAAAAAAAAAAAAGGCAATTCTTCCACTCAGCCTCCCGAGTAGCTGGGATTACAGGCGCCTGCCACCATGCCTGGCTAATTTTTTGTATTTTTAGTAGAGACAGGGTTTCACCATGTTGGCCAGGCTGCTCTGGAACTCCTGACCTCAGGTGATCCCCCCACCTTGGCCTCCCGAAGTGCTGGGATTACAGGTGTGAGCCACCACGCCCAGCCTATTTGCAGTTTTTAAGATGGAGAAAGAGGAATCCTCTACAATGGATTGGGTTTTCTTTGAGAAATATCACTATGCTGAGGGCTCTACATTTGATTGGTAACGTGCCCAGAGTTGATATTTTATTCTGCATGTACTATTTTTTTCTGGTTTTTGGAGGTGTTCTCTTACCAAAACTGAACACTTTCTAGTAGCTAAAAACTGGTGTTTCTTTCCAGCTTCATATTTTTATAAGGCTGATAATGCTGTCCACTGAACAGAACCATTTCGTGGTAGGACATGGAGATGGTCACTGTTCTCATTCTAATTCCCATGCAAGAAAATGGAGACATGATGGGATAGGGTGTTGTCATTGTAGGTTTAAGAATTGTCATTCTGGCCGGGCGCGGTGGCTCATGCCTGTAATCCCAGCACTTTGGGAGGCTGAGGCCAGCGGATCACCCGAGGTCAGGAGTTTGAGACTAACCTTACCAGCATGGTAAAACCCCGTCTCTTCTAAAAAAAAAGAAAAATACAAAAATTAGCTGGGCGTGGTGGTGTGCACCTGTAATCCCAGCTACTCAGGAGGCTGAGGCAGGACAATACTTGAATCCGGAAGGTGGAGGTTGCAGTGAGCCGAGATCACACCACTGTACTCCAACCTGGTGACAGAGCGAGACTCCGTCTCAAAAAAAATAAAATAGGGCCAGGCGCGGTGGCTCAAGCCTGTAATCCCAGCACTTTGGGAGGCCGAGACGGGCGGATCACGAGGTCAGGAGATCGAGACCATCCTGGCTA
>NW_012104277.1:523157-536673 GCF_000951045.1 Mandrillus leucophaeus
TTGCAGTGATCTGAGATGGCACCACTGCACTCCAGCCTGGGCAACAGAGTGAGATTCCATCTCAAAAAATAAAAAATAATATAAATAATAATACTTGTCATTCCATGTTTATTTGTCTGTTCTCACTGATTACTGGGGGTATGTTAATGGAAGGGCATGTTATCCTCTCCCATTTGTTTAGACTAAGGAAGGACAGTAGGAAGCATTGTGAGCTATAAAAGACAGTTTCTCTTCGGTTGAACAGTGGTGTGTTGGTGATTACAGGTCATCATTATAAATAAATTTTATTTTCAAGAGACTGGGTCTAGCTGTGTTGCCCAAGCTGGTCTCGAATTCCTGAGCTTAAGTGATCCACCCACCTAGGCCTCCCAAAGTGTTGGGATTACAGGCATGTGCCACTGTGCCCGGCCACCTTATGTTTAAAAAGAAGAAATTCATGGTCCTTTCATAGTTACTGAAGTTTAACAATGAATAAATTGGATTTCTCATAACACTTTTGGAATGTACATTTTGGGATATATAGATATATGTGGAATGTATATATTTAGCTTTAAGTTTTCAAAATGCTTAAAAATTCACATTTAATGGTATGCCCTTTTTTTTTTAAGTGGAAATTGATGACTTGAAAAAAATTACCAATTCACTGACTGTGCTTTGCAGTGAAAAACAGAAGCAAGAAAAGGTAAGAGCAAGCTGTGTAGGGAAATGTGTATTAAATTAGAGTGGGGTTATAGGTCTAACATTCAACAAATGTAATAGGAGCCTGTCCTAATTAAAAGTCAAGCAACTCACCAATACCATTTAAGTTAGACTGGAACAGGAGTATGGGTGCTATTACTGTCCTTTTGTTTCCAGACATGTTCCCCTTTTCTGAGTTCATAGAAATTGCTGAAATCATAGATTGGGTTCATATACTGGCTCTGCCACTCAATAGCTATAGGTAAATCAGCTTTTCTAAGCTTCAGTTTTCTCCCTTCTAAAACAGGGACAATAATACTCACTTTGCAGAATATTTATAAAAGTAAGAGAAGTATGTCAAGTAAAGGTTAGCTTTGTGAGTTTAAGTTGGGGGGTACTTATTCACACTTTTCTAAATTTGCTTCAGTGAAGTTGAGGCTTTCTACCAATAACTTATAACCCCTGCTGGTGGGCTAGGTATCCAGAGCAGGAACAAGGACCCAGATCAAGTTTTGGAGAGACTGACTCTGGGAGACCTTTTAGAGACCTGTTCAGGTCCAAAACATGTAGGCTTGGTTGTCCCTTACGGAACTAGTGTGTCTGGGACCAAAGGTTTTTGTGTGTCTATGAGGGTTGCTATACCAGGTAAGATGCCCATAGCACATAAAGTTTCATGAATTAACTCTCTTTCATCTTTAGCAAAGCAAAGCCAAAAAGAAGAAGAAAGGTGTGGTTCCTGGAGGGGGATTAAAAGCCACCATGAAAGATGATCTGGCAGATTATGGTGGTTATGATGGAGGATATGTACAAGACTATGAAGACTTCATGTGACATTTTATCTTTTCTTGGTATCATCTTTATGTTGCCCACAATCCCTTGAACATGTAGCACAACTTCCTTTCCTTTCAGTTCTGCCAAATGCTACAATCAGAAGTGCGGTATATTTTGTGCTGGTTATTTAACCCCTTGACACTTAGGTGCTAATGTGCAAATGAGGGAACTTGGATCTTGCTGCCAAGGGGTTAAAATTGGAACCTAAGTTGCTACTAAATCATAGTTCAAAACAAACCTAATAATGTTGTCATTGTTGCTATCTGATTTCATAGCAGCAGTCACTAAATAAATTGGAAACAAAAGGTTGCAACATGACAAAAAAACTGTGTAGTATTTACCAGCACCATTCAGTAATACAGCCTTAACCATACCTCCTTGAACTACTTCGTAACTTGTCAAGAAAAGCAGTTTGCAGCAAGGGCATGTGGTGTGCACCTAGTATTAAAATTGCTTTGTCTTAAAATTGAACATCAGGATATTAAAAATACATTGTGAAGAAGACTGCTTATCTCAGAGTGAAGATACTGCGGCTGAAAAGCACTAGTTTGATATAAAATTAAAATGACCAAAACCCTCCAACTTTGAAGCTAAAGAAGGTAACCTTTCCATTATTGCATTACATGTTGTGGAATCTCTTCAGTGCAAAGACTGTCTAGTTACTTATCAGGCTATTTCTACTGATGAAGTGCTTCAGGTGGGGGAGGGAAACTTATTTTTATTTGACTGATTTAAGTGTCTGAGAAACAAATCTTTGTTCTCTTAGGCTGCAATGGAACAACTTTACCAGGGTTTTGGCATTTCCTTTCCTTTATAAAACATGCTCAGCAAACTGCACCAGTTAACTACAGTTTGGTAAATTGTTATGTTAACAATTATGACATCTGCAATGTTTTATAAAGCAACTAATTTAATAAAATCACTATTGTGAGGACTTAAATTTTGTGTTACCTCCCAAGAGATACTTTTTGAGAGTATAGAACACAGCTCTTGGGATTACAGTTCTCTACATACTAAATCTTAATAAATGCTTGACATAGTTACAGCTTTAAAATGAGTGATTTGCCAGGTCCTTAATAATGTCACCATAGAGCAACAAAGGTATAGGGCTGCCTTCCTCTTATTTATTTGGGGAAATTATTTTGTTATTTAGATAGTAAGGCCTAATTAAGTACCTATAAGAACTATTTATTTGGAGTAACTGAGCCTATAACTCAGGTTTATGGCTGTTAAGTATAGATTGGGGAATCGTTATTATGTCTTCTCCTAAGCAGTTTAACCAAATGTGTGGTTAGTGTTTTTTTATTCCCCTAAGACAGAAAGAACAAAAAATGTTTTAAATTTCTCTTATATAGGAAATAGGAACGTCAAAGCTCTGTAGACTACTTACTAAGTGGAAAACAAGACCATCTGAGTGATTTGAGGAATTAACAAAAAGTAGTGACTACATAGCAATAATTACAGTAAATAAAGATTCTTTTAAGGCAGACAAGGGCTAAGATTTCCTTAGCAGTAATAATGACATACACTGAATTGAAAATCTATTTTATTACAGAAAGATCAGTTTCTAACAAATGAAAATGTATCACCTGTTCCTTAACTGTGTAAATAATATTAAATTTCTTTGAAACTGGAATCTGCAGGTACAGGTATATTCTTTAATTACTGTTGGATCATCTAAAGTAGAAGCTGTCCTGAGGAAGAGGAAGCTTTTGATCTTAATACTAGTATCTATATAAAATGGTATAGATGAACAGTCATCTAAAATCAGTCCATTTCAAATAGGAATTTCCTTCTGAAAAGTTTCTCATTTGCTGCCTACTACCCACAAAGGACTGATATGGTACAGTACCGGGATTGTTCAACTTTAACAAAAATCTCCAATGCATTATTCTACTCATCATATCTGTCAGAACCTGCTAACAGTACAAGAAAACAGGCACCTATGAAATCATCTAACCTGCTAGCATGTCCTTTAGACAGCAACCTGTCTGAGGGTCCTTCAGAAGCACATTTACAGTTTCATAAAACTTGTGTTCATATGCCAACTTGTAATACAGGTAAACATCTTCACAATATGTGAGTAATTTCTTCAGGTTTTCCATGACCATGTCAGTAGGCTGATGTTGTTTATATCTAGATAAAGAAACATAATGTACAGGTTAAGATAACTGTTGTTTTTTTGTTTTGTTTGAGACAGAGTCTTACTCTGTTGCCCAGGCTGGAGTGCAGTGGAGCAGTCTTGGCTCACTGCAACCTCTGCCTGCTGGGTTCAAGTGATTCTTGTGCCTCAGCTTCCTGATAGCTGGGATTACAGGTATGTGTCATCACCCTGGCTAATTTTTGTAATTTTAGTAGAGACAGGGTTCTGTTATGTTGGCTAGGCTGGTGTTGAACTCCTGGCCTCAAGTTACCTGCCAGCCTCAGCCTCCTAAAGTGCTTGGATTACAGGCGTGAATCACTGTGCCTGCCCGTTTTTTTTTTTTTTTTTTTTTTCCTTTTCTTTTCTTTTAAATAAAAGATGGAGGTCTCACTGTGTTACCCAGGCTGGAGTACAGTGGCTTTTCAGAGGTGTGAACTCCTGGGCTCAAGTGCTTCTCTTGCAGCCTCCTAAGTAACTAGGACTACAAGTGTGTACCACTGTGCCCACCTTAGGATATTGTATTTTGAGTGAGGGCTGTCAGCTCTGAAGTACCACTTACTATTACCTATAGAGGAGACAGTGCTGGAGTCTGGGTTATCTCAGACTAGTATTGTGGGTGCTTGATAAAATACTTTATTAAAAATGAGTATGTTAATGCTCACCTTATAGAGTTAAGTTTAGTACTCCAAAAGGCACCTCTGATGTTTTAGTGTTTTTTGTGGTAAGAGTCATACACTGTTGCCAGGCTGGAGTATAGTGGCACGATCTCGGCTTAATGCAGCCTCTGCCCCCAGGTTCAAGCGATTCTCCTGCCTCAGCCTCCCAAGTAGCTGGGACTATAGGCGCCCACCACCACACCCAGCTAGTTTTTACATTTTCAGTAGAGACAGGGTTTCACCATGTTGGTGAGGCTGGTCTTGAACTCCTGACCTCAAGTGATCCTCCCACCTCAGCCTCCCATAGTGCTCGGATTACAGGCGTGAGCCACTGTGCCTGGCCATTGTTTTAGGTTTTTGGCAATGAGTAGCTATCCTCCCATTTTAAAGTACAAAGCACTATAAGCAAACTGTTCTTGTTCATCTGTTTGCATAAATCTGTTAAAAGACTCTTCCCAATAAGGATTCTTGATATTGCTTTGCCATTTTAAGTAGAGGTAATCTAAAGGCATGGTGTGCTTAGCCATAAAATTCTTAACACTTGTCTCACCTCAAAGCAGAGGCAAGGATAAATGTTTACAGTCAGCTTTTAATACTTACTTTTTGGAAATCTCTTCAAATATACTGGACTTTAATAACCTTTGCTGCTTAAATTCTTCCAAGTAATTAAAGTCTCCTTTAAGTATCACTTGCTGGTATAAAATTTCAGCCCAATCTGGAACAAAATCATAGGCCTCAGCCACAATAGAAGCCTTAAAAGGAGAGAAGTGAAGAAGGACACCATCAGAGCCCATCTGATGTAAAATCAAAAACAAACTGTTGTAGAAAACAATACTGTATACTCACTCGTGTAGTGAATGTGATCATTACCAATTATGTAAAAAGGCTCTATGTATCGGAGGTGGTGAAAAGTCTGGTGTGTGTTTGGCATTTTCTCTCCCATAAATCCCCAAATTATCTTAAACCTTTTTTAAAAAAGAGACATGGTCTCACTATGTTGCCCAGGCTGGACCAGAAATTCCTGGGCTCAGGATCCTCCCGCCTCAGCCTCCTGCATATGTGGGACTATAGGCATGTGCCACCATGCCCAGCTTTCAGTGTTTTTAATCTTCCTCACAATGAATTAAGACTGCTAAGAATATATCACTCCCATTAACTCAGCAGTATAAGGAACAGTGAAAGGGCTGATTCCCTGATAATTCACTTCTTTAAAGGGCGAGAACCAATCTCCCTGACTTCCTCTACTAACCTGAGTGTGCCATTCTGTAACTGCTAGGGCTAGGAGGTTCTTGCAGGACCACTAGCAAGAGTATTACTCTGAACCTCAACTGTCTTAAGACAGTGGTCTCCAACCTTTTTGGCATCAATGACAGACTGGGAAGGATGGTTTTGGGATGAAAATGTTCCACCTCAAATCATCAGGCATTAGATTTTCATAAGGAGCCCTTGGATGTGCAGTTCAAAACAAGGTTTATACTCCTATAAAAATATAGTCCTGTTGCTGATCTGACGGGAGGTGGTGCTCAGGCCAGTAATGCTTGCTTGGTGCTCACCTGCTGTGCGGCCTGGTTCCCAGCAGGCCATGGACCAGTACCAGTCCGCAGCCTGGAGGCTGGGGACAGATAGTCTAAAGGGCCAAAGGTGTCTGCCTCTCTGCTGTCTTAATAGCACAGGAAAGGGAGACAGCACTATCTTACCATTCTCTAACCTCTGCCCAACAACATACTAGAGAGAAATACATCAAATTGACATTTTCTGTTGGTATCAGTTAAGTCAGAACTGGACTGTCCTGGTTCTGTCACTAGCCCTGAGACCTTACCTCTGGTTCCATGAGTGGGACAGAAGGAGAAAGAATGCTAGCAGTGCTGCCTAGAGTTTGCTTTCTTGCTCACCTGGTAGAACCGAGGTAGGGCCAGAATACAGTCCATTAGCTTGTGGCGGCCCAAGTTGATGAGCATGGTGTTCTGGCCAGTGTTCAGAAAGTGAATCTGCAGAGTTATCAACTTGGTGAGCCGCTGACAGTGCTGGGCCTGTCGCACACAGGAGTCCTGAGGAACAAGGGTGGAGAGAGGCACACGTAGAGAAAGACGTAGTTGTTACCTCCTGTGTGAACCCTCACAAGAGTATTCACCCTTTCTGTTCCTGGTTGGCCTATGATGCCCTCCCCCTTCCCTTGGAAGAGCCCAAGGACAAAAGGAAAGAATTTTACTATAGACAGCAAGTCCTAAGGCCAGTCTGGAAAAAGCCTTTGGTTACCTTGGCATAACTCTCTGCTGCATCCAGCATCAGAGTCAGGGCCTTCAGCAGCAGTTGCTTCAGCTGGTGCCCATCCTTGAGACTGTCCTCTGTAGGGGAAATAAAGATTTGCCAAGTCTGACTCCCAAAGCCGACTGTTATCATCCCACTCATAGTGATGGGGGCTAGAATAGAAACATCCCAGCCATGTTCACAGCGAGGCAGGAACACCTCACTCAGATAAAGGTTACTGGGCCGGAAATGCATATGCCTATTGTAACTTCACTCTGAAGTAGGATTCACTGCCCCCTCTAATGCCTCATTTCTCCGAAACATCAAGGAAGACTTACATGGTATCAACATGCATGTTAGTTCCTGGTGAATGATACCCTGGATATACAGGCTATATAGATCCAAGAGTATAATCCTAAGGTGCAAATGTTTTCCAAGTCTCTGTTACATCTGTCTGCCCAAGTGGGGTTCCTGCTGAGCGACATATCCGCCTCAAAAATATATATATTTTTTGAGACAGAGTCTCTCTTTGTCACCCAGGCTGGAGTGTAATGGTGCAGTCTTGGCTCACTGCAACCTCTACCTCCTGGGTTCAAGTGATTCACCTGCTTCAGCCTCCCAAGTGGCTGGGATTACAGGTGCACACTGTCACACCCGGCTCATTTTTTTTGTATTTTAGTAGAGACAGGGTTGCACCATGTTGCCCAGGCTGGTCTTGAACTCCTGAGCTCAGGCAATCCACCTGCCTCGGCCTCCCAAAGTGCTAGGATTACAGGCATGAGCCACCGCACTGGGCCACCTACCTCAAGATTCTTCTAATAGCCAATCTCATGGGCTCATCCTTTGCTGTAAGAATTTTACCCAGGGCCGGGTGTGGTGGCTCATGCCTGTAATCCCAGCACTTTGGGAGGCCAAGGTGGGTGGATCACGAGGTCAGGAGTTTAAGACCAGCCTGGCCAACATAGTCAAACCCTGTCTCTATTAAAAACACAAAAAATTAGCCAGGTATGGTGGCAGTTGCCTGTAATCCCAGCTACTTGGGAGGCTGAGGCGGGAGAATCATTTGAACCTGGGAGGCGGAAGCTGCAGTGAGCTGAGATCACACCATTGCACTCCAGCCTGGGTGACAGTGCGAGACTCCGTCTCAAAAAACAAACAAAAATACAAGTTACCCAGGTGTGGTGGCGCATGCCTGTAGTCCCAGCTACTTGGGAGGCTGAGGCAGAAGAATTCACTTAAACCCGGGAGGCAGAGTTTGCAGTGAGCTGAGATCATGCCACTGCACCCCAGCCTGGGGATAAAGCATTTTACCCGGCTAGCAGCACTGTTCTGGTAGTGCTGCTGTGACCTCACTCACCCCAGGGCTGAGACTCAATCAGTTTCAGTTGGATGCGGGCAGCTGCCTCGTGGTTCTCGCCAATCTCCCGGCACATGCTGAAGCACAGGGCAATCATATTGTGCTTCTCACTGTCTCCAGGACGGCAGCGTTTGATGTAGTCCAGCAGGGCTGTCTTCAGGGTACCACTCTGCCAAGAATAAAAGGGAATAGCAAGGTGTCAGTCAGGGACTGCAAGGCAGACAGGACTAGCTGAGTCATCTGGTTCTGCATTCCTTAAAAACTCCCAAGAAAAAGGAAGAGAGGAGCAAAAATGAGAATGAATACAAGTTTTATGCTGTCCCAAGTATGAGGAAACAGGCATGTGCGCTTTCCTGTTGGGAGTGTGAAAGGCGAAACTTTTCTAAAGGGAGAAGCCTTAAAAATACACTCGCATAAGCTGATCTAACAATTCAATTTCTAGGAATCTATCCCTAAAGAGATAAGCAGAGAAGATGAATGTAACAGGGATATTTAATAGCAAACAATTAGAAATAATCCAGATAACCAAAATCAGGGGAAGAGAATACCATGTAGCCATTAAAACTTATGTAGGAGATGATTTGTTGATTTGGGAAATAGTCATGATATACTTTGTTAAGTGAGAAAAGCAGGATATTTCATACCTTCACTGTATAAGTTTTATTAAAATGTAATTATATATAGATGTTTTCGGGTACATGTTCAAAGAAAGGACCTATACCAAATTGTTAGTGGCTGTCTCCCGATGATGGATAGATACTGAGGGCTTTTTCTGTGGTGTTCTGTTTTCCAAGTGTCTTACCTGGAATATGCATTAGTTTTGTAACCAGAAAAGTTATTAAAGGAATATATAAATGCAGAAGGAAAACTGCCTAAAAAACAATTTAAAAAACCCTCTAGGAGATCTTGAAGATGCACCTATGTCCAGGACTTGCTCCTCACTTGATGACTAGATTGGTCTGTCCTGAAATCGGCCCAATATTAAAGAGAGATTTTTTTCTGCTTTGTCTCTTAATCCTGCCTGGCTGGGCCCATGTTCCCAGAAGCCAAAGGTGAAATGAGCAGAAGCAATGAGTCATCCAGACAAATGATCTGGAAACAGGTACTGTGAGGGATATGCTTGGTGTCACAGAGCACACTCAGGACAGACGGGCTCTCAGAACCCAAGACCTAACCAAGTCAGGCCTTTGCTTCCAAGCCGCCTTCCTGTTCATCATCATAAATGGCTCCACAGCTTTTTAGTCTAAACTTTCGTGTTTGATTCCTAACCTGGCTCTTAGCAGACAATTTTTCACAGTGTCCTGAAAACTCTCCACTCTAAAAGCCCTCAAACAACCTCACAGCTAGACAATCCACTTTCAGCCTGGCTCTCAGGGATTTTGCCCCTGCCAGAGAAGGCATTTAAGACAGTATAGGCAGGTGACAGAGGCTGAGGTGGAGGAGGACAAACTTATTTTCTTCAGTATTTAGCACTGGCCGGGCATAGTGTAATCCCAGCACTTTGGGAGGCCGAGACGGGTGGATCACCTGAGGTTGGGAGTTCAAGACTAGCCTGACCAACATGGATAAATCCCGTCTCCACTAAAAATACAAAATTAGCCGGGCGTGGTGGCGCGGGCCTGTAATCCCAGCTACTTGGGAGGGTGAGGCAGGAGAATCGCTTGAACCCGGGGGGCAGAGGTTGAGCTGAGATCACACCATTGCACTCCAGCCTGGGTAACAAGAACAAGAGCGAAACTCCGTCTCAAAAAAAAAATATATATATATATATATATACACACACACACAAACACACACACATATAAATACATATAGCATCAGCATATTCACTGACTGATCTGAACCAGAATCTGAAGCCACTGGTGATAGTGTGTGTCTTGGGGAGGTCCCCAATTCATTCCCTCCGTTTTCCTAAGAGTCTAGCATGACTGAGATTATTCCCGAGAAAAACTGAGGCTCCTGAATTGTCAGCAGTACACCCCATCCTGGAGCTTGTTACTTTGCACCTACCGGATCCAACTTCTTCCTCATCAGCACTTCAAAGTAGTGCTTTTTATGCAGCAAATCAAATATGTATGTCATCTCGTTGTACCTTCCAATGCCAGTGAGGAGCCGTACCTGTGAAGTGGGAGGACAGCTCGCATCAGCATCACCTGGAGTCTGGAGTTCTCTGAGCCAGACCACTACCATCAGTGGCTGCTTTCAGATGCCAAGCTCCAGGAGGAGAAGGGCTAATTTCCAGGCTACCATGCTTTGCTCCCCGCCCCCCGTACCCAACAGGGAGCCTCTGGAGAATTCAGAAATGTCAGTCACTGGGCCACCATTGGCTGTTCTTTTTTCTTTTTTTTTTTTTTGAGACGGAGTCTTGCTCTGTCACCCAGGCTGGAGTGCAGTGGCACAGCCTCAGCTCACTGCAACCTCCGCCTCCCAGGTTCAAGCAATTCTCCTGCCTCAGCCTCCTGAGCAGCTGGGATTATAGGCGTGCGCCACCATGCCTGGCTAATTTTTGTAAAGAGACAGGGTTTTACCGTGTTAGGGTGGTCTCGAACTCCTGACCTCAGGCAATCCGCCTGCCTCGGCCTCCCAAAGTGCTGGGATTACAGGTGTGAGCCACCACACCCGGCTTTGCTGTCCTTAAATGTGGCGCTCAGGCTGGGCGCGGTGGCTCAAGCCTGTAATCCCAGCACTTTGGGAGGCCAAGACGGGCGGATCACGAGGTCAGGAGATCGAGACCATCCTGGCTAACATGGTGAAACCCCGTCTCTACTAAAAAATACAAAAAACTAGCCGGGCGAGGTGGTGGGTGCCTGTAGTCCCAGCTACTTGGGAGGCTGAGGCAGGAGAATGGCGTAAACCCAGGAGGCGGAGCTTGCAGTGAGCTGAGATCTGGCCACTGCACTCCAGCCTGGGTGACAGAGCGAGACTCCGTCTTAAAAAAAAAAAAAAAAAAAAAAAAATGTGGCTCTCAAGTGCTAAAGTGCCATTCTCCTGGGCAGGCACTCTTCCTCTTCTCACCGCTACTCATCACAGTGGCCCAGTGGCTTGCTCAGTCACTCAGGTCAGTTTCAAGCCCAGAGAATTTAGGGAGGCACATGGGAACTGAGTTGCCAACTTACTTCAATTCAGAGGTGGGGGGAAGGTTCAAACCTTGTTTTGGGGAAAAATGCAGCTGTCTTAGCCCTCTAGAAAAGTTAACTGCCCTGACAAGGAGGTGGGATGGCCCCGGAACCTGGCAGGGATCTTCTCCCTTTTGTTCCTTTGGAGCAACCTCTGATTCTGACAGAAATCCTAACTTGGAGCAGAGGGTTGGGCTGCCCAGCCGACTCTCAAGTAGGTAGTGGTATCCAGATGGGCAGAACTTCCTACAACTACAGCTCTGGGCTGGCCCCCACCCTTCCTACTCCTCTCAAAGGTTTCCACAGGATGGAGACGGGTTGAGGGGGTTACTTACCACCAGCCCATACTCCTCACTGGGGGCCAGGTGGTTATCTGTGAGCATCCGGGCGGCCTGTAGGACTCGGATGATGCCCTCCATGTGGCACGTCAGGGTGAAGCAATGATGGGCCAGGATCAGGAGCTCTGTGGCTGGGAGGGTAGGCACTGGTAAGATAGGATTAGGAACCCTGGCTGCCTACTGTCAACCTCTGCCTGGCAGGAGGGAAAAAGGGCCTGGTGGAGAAGGGGCCTGTCTGGAGAGGTCCCTCCCACCAGCACTCCAAGGTCCGTGAACTCAGCAGCTCTAGCTCTGAGACAGCCCCTTGGTGACATCCAAATAGTTCTCTCAGTCATAGCACAATCCTCAAAGACAATCATGTAGTGACTATCCCCAGAAGGCCCCCAAAATGAGAACACAGCACCCTCGCCTTCTAAACATGGAGAAACTTCCTGCAGACAAACTGATGGAGTTCCTGCCAACGTGAATCCAAGGGCATTCTCTGCTGGTTATCCCAGCGGAAGGTCTCAGGGCCTAATCAAGTGCCATTTGGTGTTCTGGCTTTCTAGAGTAGTGAAAGATCTGACATGTACAGATTTAAAAATGCTACAATCACTGTAAGCACAATTAAAAGGCAAACTGGGAAAAACACCTGCAATGTGAGGACCGAAAAAGGTCTCCATCCTTAAAACATGCTGCAACCTCTGGGCTTTTGCATCTGCAGGGCCCTTTCCAGTTCTCCTGACTACTAAGCATCCCTGACAATGAATCCTTTAGGCCTTCGTTTGAACATTTCCTCCAGAACTCTATCTTGACCCCATCACTCTGGCTCTTACTGTGTATTAAGACCCTAGTCTGAGCTCCAGGAATTGCTTATACACCATATCCTAGGTGCTTATAGTGCCTGGCACACAGTTGACACTCAGTAAATACTGCTGAACTGGACCGAGAAGAGATATAGAAGGCTATTTTTATTTAAATTTCTTTTAGAGATGGATCTCACTCTGTTGCCCAGGCTAGAGTTCAGTGTTGCAATCAGAGCTCACTGCAATCTCCAACTCCTGGGCTCAAGGGATCCTCCTACCTCAGCCTCTCAAGTAGCTGGGACTACAGGTGTGCACCACCGTGCCCCGCTAAGTTTTTAAAAATATTTGTAATGACAGGGTCTCACTATATTGCCCAGATTGGTCTCAGACTCCTACCCTCTAATTATCCTCTGCCCTCGGCCTCTCAAAAGCATTGGGATTACAGGCATGGGCCACTGTTCCCATTCTAAAATACAGTTTTTCATTATATATAAGAGAAATCTGTGTAACCATTAGAAGTTATATAGGAGAATATTCAATGCCATGAAAAATGTTAATGACAGCATATTCATAAAGTAAAAAAATTATAAACTATATGGAGTATAATGTCATTTTTTAAAAAAGAACCTATCACACATTCTAATGAAGGCCTATAATGAGTTAGACATCATGGAAAATAAACAGGCTTTGAAATCCACAGCCTGGGTTTGAACACCAGCTCTGCCACTTAACAGATGTGATCAGCTTTCCTAAGGTAAAGTTTGTCTCCTTTCTAAAATGCGGACAATAATATTCACTTTGCAGGGCAATATAAGAGTGAAATAAGCATGTTG
The DNA here is from genome assembly GCF_000951045.1 of Mandrillus leucophaeus. Classification (NCBI taxonomy): domain Eukaryota; kingdom Metazoa; phylum Chordata; class Mammalia; order Primates; family Cercopithecidae; genus Mandrillus; species Mandrillus leucophaeus. Next base: position 536,142 of record NW_012104277.1, read on the forward strand.
AGTAAAGGTTACCTTTTTGTATGGTTTTAAATTTGGGGGTACTCATCCATACTTTCTAAATTTTCTTCAGTGAAGTTAAGGCTTTCTACCAAGAACTTATAACCCCTGCTGGAGGGCTAGGTATCCAGAGCAGGAACAAGGACCCAAATCAAGTTTTGGAGAGACTGGGAGAGACCTGTTTAGGGCCAAAATATGTAAGAAAAAGGCCAATAACTTACTGCAAGACAATTCCCCATGGGGAACGGAGGAAATCTTATCCAACAACTTCATGCCTACCAATGTGTGGTCTTGACACAGAGTGGTCAGCTGAAGAAATGTCTGGCTTTCCTCTGTTGGGTTGAACATCTGCTTATGTCCTGTACAGAGAGGTGTGAAGACAGGTGCTGGTTTTATCATAAGAGAGGCCCACTCTGCCCAGGCTTGGGTACCAGGAGGTGATGCTAATGGAGCTCTGCAGCTCTCCACTTGCTGAGCTTGAAACCCTTGGCCTATTGGTCATTTTATAGAACAGGTTTTTTTTTTTTTTTTTTTT
>NW_012104277.1:537968-539925 GCF_000951045.1 Mandrillus leucophaeus
TCTTGAACTCCTGATCTCAAGTGATCCACCTGCCTTGGCCTCCCAAAGTGCTGGGATTACAGCCATGAGCCACCGCACCTGGCTTTTTTTTTTTTTTTGGTCACCCAGGCTGGAGTACATTGGCGTGATTTTGGCTCACTGCAACCTCCGCCTCCCAGGTTCAAGCGATTCTCCTGCCTCAGCCTCCCGAGTAGCTGGGATTACAGGCGCCTGCCACCATGCCTAGCTAATTTTTATATTTTTAGTGGAGATGGGGTTTCACCATGTTGGCCAGGCTGGTCTCAAACTCCCGACCTCAAGTAATCCACCTGCCTCAGCCTCCCAAAGTGCTGGGATTACAGGTGTGAGCCATTGTGCCCGGCCTGATTTTTAAAAATATTATGAAATGTAAGAACACCAACTAAAATGCAAGAACCCTTATTATTCCCAGAGCAGCAGCAAAACCCTCAATTTCCGAAGAAGCCTTTGAGTCTTCTCCAAGACGTGGGCTTTAGGGTTTGGCTGTATTTCTCTTGTGCTCTTCTACTTCCAGTCTACTGTTTTTCTCCCCCAACCAGCACAAAGGTACAGACAATTTCTGCTCGCTCTGGCTCTTGTCTTTATAGTCATCACATTCCATACGGAATGCTCCAAACAATCATAATGCAAAACTCAAGATATTAAGTCTAGAAGAGACCCTCATGGTCAAATCATCATTTATAGGTGACAAAACAGGGGCCCACAACCCTAGCTTTCTGGTTTGCTGAGCTGCAGCCAGGAGTCAGATCGCCCTGGCACCTGGCCTGGTGTCCTCCCCACCATTCCCCAAAGATAAAATTACGAGGGCCAACATCCTGACAAGAGCTCTACTCCCAGGTTATGATTACCATCTAAAAGGCTAACTTGGCAATGTCCAAAATCAACCTCAAACTTCTCATTTCCCTCCCTCTCAGAAAGAGGAGCCCCACCCCTTGGCACATACCTTGGCAAGATCATACAGACAGAGGACCTGTCGACAGTAGTTCTTTCCATGGAGGCATTTACTTGTCAGCACTTCCAGGTTAGTCACCACTTCATCACTGGAGGGCACTGTCACAAACTTCTGACTATCCAGACTTGAAGCTGGAAGCAAATACGAGTCTGAGGGGCTTCAAGCTGGGAGGTTCAGGCCTCTCCCCAGCTCTCTATGGCTCTACTTCTCTGCTTGAGGCTCCCTGCACTGCACTCCCATGACTCTGATTGGGGCTATAGGACCACTGCTGACAGGGGCCCACTTCAACTTCTTTCACTGCCTTCTTCCAGGATATTCCAGCCTGGGATACCTCAAAGACCTCATACACTACAAAGACTCAAGGCTACCTAATGAGTGCTCTAGAGATCAGCACCAAAGATGCTTGCCAGAGTCTCCTCATATGTTCTCCTTCCTATATCAAATAAGTCACAGTTGTGGCCTTAGTTCCAGCCTTCATCACTCTGCATTCTGAGAAGCTGTTATCTGTCTCCTGCTGCCAGCCCCTTACCCTCAATCAGTCTCCGACATACTCATTTCTAAAATGCAAATATGCTTTAATTTTTTAAGACACAGTCTCACTCTGTCGTCCAGGCTGGAATGCAGTGGCGTGATCTCAGCTCAGTGCAACCTCTGCCTCCTGGGCTCAAGTGATTCTCGTGCCTCAGCCTCTCGAGTAGCTGGGATTACAGGCATGCACCACCACACCTGGCCAATTTTTGCACTTTTAGTGGAGATGAGGTTTTGCCATATCGATCAGGCTGGTCTCGAACTCCTGGCCTCAACTGATCCATCCGCCTCGACTTCCCAAAAGTGCTGGGATTACAGGCATAGGCCACTGCACCCACCTGCAAATATGCTTTAATTTATAGTAAAATTAAAATCTATTCCTGATATTTTTTTAAAAGAAAGCTCTTGGCTGGGTGCAGTGCTCATGCCTATAATCCCAGCACTCTGGGAGGCTGACGC
>NW_012104277.1:542565-543965 GCF_000951045.1 Mandrillus leucophaeus
GGGTTCAAATGATTCTCCTGCTTCAGCCTCCCCAGCAGCTGGGACTACAGGTGCCAGCCAACATGCCTAGCTAATTTTTTGTATTTTTAGTAGAGGCGGGGTTTCAGCATTATTAGCCAGGATGGTCCTCTGTCTCCTGACCTCATGATCCGCCAGCCTTGGCGTCCCAAAGTGCTGGGATTACAGGCGTGAGCCACCCCGCCCAGCCAGGACAGTTCTGTAGCTCAGAAAGCCACAGCTACTCTCAATGTAATCATAAAACAATAAAAAGTAACAGCATGTATTTTGTACATGTATTTTGTTGTATTTAAACAAAATACATTACTGGAATCCAGAAACTTGAGAGAACCACATACAGGGTGTATATAAGCACAACATTCAAATCCTTAACACTGGGAACTAGAGAATGCTGTCGGAAACGTTGGCAATCGCTGAGGGGTAGGGCACCTGTTCCCTGTGATGAAGTAAGCAGCTCCCGTGTCACCTCTTCTGCCACGAGTTCAGCCACAGTATCTGGCTTAAGGCCCTGTGTGCTGATGAAGGCCTGGGCTCGTTTGCATCGGTCAGGCTGCTGAGAGGCCAAGATTTCCCGGAGCATGGCTTCACCATCCTGAGCAGCAACATCTGTGTAGGAACAGCCCAACTCCTGAGAGGAAGACAAAGCCAGTCAAGGCCACTTTTAGAAGCCAGGGAAAAGCAAAAGAGCCCTTTCTGAAATCTGATGTGGATAGACTCCACTGTTTCTGTTTTCTGAGCTTAAAGACTACTCACCCTCAGCAGGAACCTTAGAAAAAGCAACTACTGTTTTCTAACCCTTTCTATCATTTCACCAAAGCCAAATCCAGGTAAAAGAAAGGCTTGTCTTCAGAAAGCATCAGGTGATTCTCTTGTTGAGCACTGATTTTTTTGGTTGGGGGCTGGGGGGCAGGGGTGGCAGAGTTTTTCATTCTTGTTGCCCAGGCTGGAGTGCAATGGCACAATCTTGGCTCACTGCAACTGCTGCCTGCCTACTGGGTTCAAGCAATTCTCCTGCCTCAGCCTCTCAAGTAGCTGGGGTTACAGGCGTGCACCACCATACCCAGCTAATTTTTGTATTTTTAGTAGAGATGGGGTTTCTCCATGTTGGTCAGGCTGTTCTTGAACTCCTGATCTCAAGTGATCCACCTGCCTTGGCCTCCCAAAGTGCTGGGATTACAGCCATGAGCCACCGCACCTGGCTTTTTTTTTTTTTTTGGTCACCCAGGCTGGAGTACATTGGCGTGATTTTGGCTCACTGCAACCTCCGCCTCCCAGGTTCAAGCGATTCTCCTGCCTCAGCCTCCCGAGTAGCTGGGATTACAGGCGCCTGCCACCATGCCTAGCTAATTTTTATATTTTTAGTGGAGATGGGGTTTCACCAT
>NW_012104277.1:546285-549018 GCF_000951045.1 Mandrillus leucophaeus
CGTCTCTACTAAAAAAATACAAAAAAATTAGCCAGGTGTGGTGGCGCACGCCTGTAATCCCAGCTACTTGGGAGGCTGAGGCAGGAGAATTGCTTGAACCCAGGAGGCGGAGGTTGCAGTGAGCCAAGATTGCGTCATTGCATGCCAACCTGGGCAACAGAGCGAGACTCTGTCTAAAAAAAAATATATATATAGTTATTCTGGGGAATTTTGTGGGGGTAGTGTTGAATTGGCTTTTTTTTTTTTCTCTTTTGCGATGAAGTCTCACTCTGTTGCCCAGGCTAGAGTGCAGTGGCACTATCTTGGTTCACTGCAACCTCTGCCTCCTGAGTGCAAGCGATTCTCCTACCTCAGCCTCTGGTGTAGCTGGGATTACAGGTGTGCACCACCACACCCAGCTAATTTTTTTATTTTTAGTAAATATGAAGTTTCACCATGTTGGCCCGGCTGGTCTTGAACTCCTGACCTCAGGTGATCTGCCCACCTCGGCCTCGCAAAGTGCTGGGATTACAGCATGAGCCACCATGCCCAGCCTGAACTGACTTTTTACTTTATACATTTCTATGTTATGTGATTTGCTACACTAAGCACATGTTAATTTTTATTTTAAAATATTATTAAAAAGTGCTGTAGGTCAGAGGTGGTGGCTCATGCCTGTAATCCTATCACTTTGGGAGGCTGGGGTGGGAGGATCCCTGGAGCCTAGGAGTTTGAGGCCAGCCTGGGCAACACAGTGAGACCCCACCTCTACAAAAAATTTAAAAATTAGCTCGGGATGGTGGTGTGCATCTGTGGTTCCAGCTATTCAGGGGGCTGAGGCAGGAGGACTGCTTGAGCCCTGGAGGTTGAGTCTGCAGTGAGCCATGTTTGCACCACTGCACTCCAGCCTGGGTAACAAAGTGAGGCCCTGTCTCAAAAAAACAAAACAAACAAAAACCCTTAAAGATAAAAACAAATAAAATAAAATGCAACTCAGACCATGTTATTCCCCTGCTTAAATCCTTCACTGGGAGTTCCAATTCTAGGTAAGTTGGTTATAATAAGCTCAATCTACTGTATCTTTCCCACTGAATTCAACACAAAACCTGGACACAATACATGTGGCAGCTAAATAAGGACTCTGGAAAAGTAAAAAGTAGCAGGCAAATTGAAGATGACTAAAATTATCATTTTCCCCCTCTAGCAAGCTCTAGCCTGAATGCAGTGCTGACTAAAACCTAAGAACTAAGGGCTGAGGTGAAGTGTGTGTACGAGAGAGTGCAAATTCCAGAAGCTCTCTAGTACCAGTTTGAAGAGTGAAAAGGGGAACTCCTAATTCCTGTTCTTCCCTGTCCTGGCTCCCAAGCAAGCCACTGGCAGTGGTGGGAGAGGCTGCAGTGGCAAGAGTCAAGGCTCTCAGAAAGGGGAGCCTTCTTTTTTTCCTTTTTTTTTTTTTTTGAGACGGAGTCTTGCTCTGTCGCCCAGGTTGGAGTGCAGTGGTGCGATCTCGGCTCACTACAAGTTCCACCTTCTGGGTTCACGCCATTCTCCTGTCTCAGCCTCCTGAGTAGCTGGGACTACAGGCGCCTACCACCGTGCCCAGCTAATTTTTTTTTGTATTTTTAGTAGAGATGGGGTTTCACTGTGTTGGCCAGGATGGTCTTGATCTGACCTTGTGATCCGCCTGCCTCAGCCTCCCAAAGTGCTGGGATTACAGGCGTGAGCCACCGTGCCCAGCCAGTGGAGCCTTCTTTCCTGAGCAGGGGCGCTCCGGTCTCAGGAGGGCAGAGTAGACCCCTGTTGCTTTTGCATTACCCTCCTGTCACCTGGCCCTGGGTGTAGGAATAGTCAAGATAGTGCAAGACAGAGTAGGGGTAACTAAACCTTCAGCTTTTGGCCGAAGAACTGAAAAGATAACCCTCAGGGAACCAGAAATTAGCTGAGAGAGCCCCAGGAAAGCAACCCAATAAATTTTTATGAACTACAGGGCTCACTCCTGGACTACACATGTATGGCTTTGATCGTAACTAGCATAGATCGCCACCAAGGTCATAGATTGCCCATTAGGTGGCATGCACACACAGGACAGATCTGAATACTACCACAAAGGAAAATGAACTGATACTGAAACCACAACGCACAGGCAGTGGTTTGGAACTTCAGTCTGAACCAGGTCAACTGTCTGCTAAAAAATATCAACATCCTTCACAGGATTTAAATAAGATCCATAGTCTCAAATAGTATATTTGAATAACACACTACTCAAAACGTCCAGATGCAGCCAGTCGTGGCGGGTCACGCCTGTAATCCCAACACTTTGGGGGGCCAAGGCGGGTGGATCACCTGAGGTCAGGAGTTCGAGATCAGCCTGGCCAACATGGCAAAACCCTGTTTCTACTAAAAACACAACAAAATTAGTCAGGTGTGGTGGCACATACCGGTAATTCCAGCTACTCGGGAGGCTGAGACACGAGAATCACTTGAACCTGGGAGGCTGAGGTTGCAGTGAGCTGAGATTGCACCACTGCACTCCAGCCTGGGTGACAGAGCAAGTCCCCTCTCAAAAAACAAAAACAAGAAAACAAACAAAAAAACTCAAAATGTTCAGATGCAACCCCAAATTACTCAGTATAAGAAAAAGCAGGAAGAGGGGCTGGGCGCGGTGGCTCACGCCTGTAATCCTAGCACTTTGGGAGGCCGAGGTGGGTGGATCACCTGCAGTCAGGAGTTTGAGAGCAGCCTTGCCAACATGGC
>NW_012104277.1:549498-563883 GCF_000951045.1 Mandrillus leucophaeus
AAAAAAAAAAAAAAAAAAAAGAAAAAGCAAGAAGATTTCAACTCACATGAGAAAGACAAGATGCTAGCTAGCATTAAAATGATGCAAAAGTTAAAATCATCTGACAAAGAATTTAAAGCAGCTATAATACAAATGTTCCAATAAGCAATTCTGAATGCTCCTGAGACAAACAGAAAAATGCAAAGTCTCAGCAAAGAAATAGAAGATATGAACAACAAAATGAAAATTTTAGAACTGAAAAATGCAGTTATGTGCTGTATAACAATGTTTCTATCAACAACGGACTGCATATACAACGAGGATCCTGTAAGATTATAATGGAGCTGAAAAATTCCTATCACCTAGTGACATCATAGTCATTGTGACATACCACGATTACTTAATTTTTAAATAAATTTAGTGTAGCCTAAATGTACAGCATTTATAAAGTCTACAGTAATGTACAGCAATATCCTAAGTTTTCACATTTACCACTTAGTGACAACCAGAGCAACTTCTAGTCCTGTAAGCTCCATTAACGTTAAGAGCCCTTTACAAATTGTACTATTTAAAAAAATTTTTTTAGGCCGGGTGCAGTGGCTTACGCCTGTAATCCCAGCACTTTGGGAGGCAGAGGCGGGCAGATCACAAGGTTAAGAGATCGAGACTACCCTGGCTAACACGGTGAAACTCCGTCTCTACTAAAAATTCAAAAAATTAGCCGGGTGTGGTGGTGGGTGCCTGTAGTCCTGCTACTGCGAAGGCTGAGGCAGGAGAATGGAACCCGGCAGGCAGAGCCTGCAGTGAGCCAAGATCTCGCCACTGCACTCCAGTCTGGGCGACAGACTCAGTCTCAAAAAAAAAAAAAAAAAAAAATTTAAATGAAAATCTCCAATTGTTTATTTCCTGAAGCTAAAAAATCTTTATATCATATTTTTTACTGTACCTTTTCTATGTTTAGCTATGTCTAGATACACAAATACTTACCATTATGTTACAATCAACTACAGTACAGTAGCATGCTGTACTGGCTTGTAGCCCAGGAATGATAGGCTATACACCATTTGGCATAGGTGTGTAGAAGTCTATACCACCTAGGTTTGTATAAGTATGCTCTAAGATGTTTGCACAGTGATGAAATCACTCAACAATGCATTTCTCAGAATGTATCCTCATTGTTAATACATGGCTGTAACTGAAATTTTAAAATCATAGAAATAAAATTCAATAACAGAAATTATCCAATCTGAACAACAGAGAGAAAAAAAGTTTTAAAAAAACTGAACTGGCCAGGTGTGGAGGCTCACGCCTGTAATCCCAGCAGTTTGGGAGGCCGAAGCAGGCATATCACGAGGTCAAGAAATTGAGGCCACCCTGGCCGACATGGTGAAACCTTATTTGTACTAAAAATACAAAACTTAGCTGGGTGTGGTGACGTGTGCCTGTAGTCCCAGCTACTTGGGAGGCTGAAGCAGGAGAATCACTTGAACCTGGGAGGCAGAGGTTGCAGCGAGCCAAGATCGCGCCACTGCACTCCAGCCTGGCAACAAAGCGAGACTCCGTCTCAAAAACAAACAAACACACAAACAAAAACTGAACAAAACTTCAAGGAATTATGAGATAATAACAAAAATTATATATTCATATATTTGAAGTTCCAGAAGGAGAGGAGATAGGGTATAGTGCTGAGAAAATAAAAATATTAAAAAAAATTATGGCTGATCACTACCCAAGTTTGGTGAAACACATAAACCTACATATTCAAGAAGCTCAGTAAACCCCAAATATATGAATAAAGCCAAAGAAATACATATCCAGTTACAATATAATCAAACTGCTGAAGACCAACAACAGAAAAAAACACTGACAGCTACCAGAGAAATAAGCACTATTTATATAGATGAACAATGATTCAATTGACTGCCGATTTTTCATCAGACACCATGGAGGCCAAAAGGAAGTGAACAACATTTTCAAGTGCTGAAAGAAAACAACTAATTTTCTTATTTATTTTTTGAGACAGGTTCTCACTTTGTTGCCCAGGCTGGAGTGCAGTGGCATGAACACAGTTCATTGCAGCCTTATCCTCCTGGGCTCAAGCGATACTCGTGCCTTAGCCCCTCAAGTAGCTGGGACTGTAGGCATGCGCCACCACACCTGGCTAATTTTTGTATTTTTTGTAGAGACGGGGTTTTGCCACATTGCCCAGGCTGGTCTTGAACTCCTGAGCTCAACTGATCTGCCTGCCTTAGCCTCCCAAAGTGCTGGAATTACAGGTGTGAGCCACTGCACCTGGCCTGAAAATAACTAATTTTCTATATCCAGCAAAACATCCTTTAGGAATGAAGGTAAGATAGAGACATTCTCAGATGATGAGAAACTGATTATTTCAAAAAAAAAAAAAAAAAAAAAGGCTAGGCGTAGTGGCTCACGCCTGTAACCCCAACACTTTGGGAGGCCAAGGTGGGTTTATTAAAATATATTTTTCGGCTAAGAACAAAAACCTCATTGTTTAATGAGGTTTTCAATGTATGCAGAAGTAATAAAAGGCAAGTAGGATGTAAAGGGAGAAGAGTAAAGTGACCTAAATGGTGGTAAGGTTCCTCCTACATTCCAGCTGAGGTGGTAAAATATTGATTCTAAGTATACTGTGGAAAGTTAAGGATGTACATTGTCATCTCTAAAAAAACCAATTAAACTATACAAAGATATAGTCAAAATCATAATCAATTAAAATGGAAGACTAAAAAATGTTCAAATAACCCAAAAAGCAGAAGAAAAAGTTTCCCTTGAAAATCACAAAATGCTAAAACTCACCCGAGATGAGAAAGATAACCTGAATAGTCTTGTAATTATTTAAGAAACTGAATTTGTGGTTTAAAATCTTCCAAAATGGAAATCTCCAGTCTCAGATAGTTTTACTGGTAAATTCTACTAAGCATTTAAGGAAGAAATAACACCAGTTCTACACAATGTTTTCCAGAGAATCAAAGAGGAGGGAATACTTTCTAACTCATGAAACCAGCATTACCTTGATACAAAAACCAAACAGTAAAAAAAAAGGCTGGGCACGGTGGCTCACGCCTGTAATCACAGCACTTTGGGAGGCCAAGGTGGGCAGACCACTTGAGGTCAGGAGTTCAAGACCAGCCTGGCCAATATGGTGAAACCCCGTCTCTACTAAAAATACAAAAAGTAGCCAAGCGTGGTGGTACACAACTGTAATCCCAGCTACTTGGGAGGCTGAGGCAGGGGAATCACTTGAACCTGGAAGGCGGAGGTTGCACTGATCCGAGATTACGCACTACACTCTGGCCTAGGCAACAGAGTGAGACTCCGTCTCAAAAACAAAAACAGTACCATAAAGAAAATTACAGAATAACATTCCTCATGAACATAAATGTAAAAATCTTTAACAAAACAGCAAATTGATTACAGCAAAAAATCAAAAAGAATAATGCACCAGGCCCAAACTGGATTTATTTAAATGGGGAATTCAAGGCTGGTCCAATATTTAAAAAAATCAGCTAATGTAATCTACTATATTAATAGTCTAAAGAAAAAAAAAACAAAAGAACAAAATAAAAAAAGCAAAAAAAAAAAGAACAAAATCAAAACGAATCAAGAAAAAAAATCCCAACAAAACAGGAATAGAAGGGAACTTTTTCAACATGATAAAGCCTATCTTCAAAAACCTACAGCTAATACCATACTTAATGATGAAAGATCAAATATTTTCCCTTTAAGGTCAGTAAAAAGGTACGGATGTCCTCTCACCACTCCTATCCAACATAGTACTGAAAGGCCTAGTCAGTGCAATAAAGCGAGAGAACAAGAAATAAAAGGCATACAGATTGGAAAGGCAGAAATACTGCAGCTGACACGAATGTCCCTGTAGAAAATCTTGAGCAATCTACAAGAAATCTCCTAGAATAAGCAAGTTTAACAAAGTCATACAGTATAAAGTTAACATAAAGAACACATTTCTGGCTGGGTGCGGTGGCTCATGCCTGTAATCTTGGCACTTTGGGAGGGTGAGATGGGCGAATCACCTGAGGTCAGGAGTTTGAAACCAGCCTGGCCAACATGGTGAAACCAGTCTCTACTAAAAACACAAAAATTAGCCAGGATTGGTGATGGGCACCTCTAATCCCAGCTACTTGGGAGGCTAAGGAAGGAGAATCACTTGAACCCGGGAGGCAGAGGTTGCAGTGAGCTGAGACCACACCATTGCACTCCAGCCTGGGCGACAAGAGTGAAACACTATCTGAAAAAAACAACAAAAACAAACAAACAAAAAAACCCAAAAAGAAAAACAAAAAAAATATTTCTATATACTATCAATGTAAGACTGGAAACGATTAAATTTACAGATGTATAGAATATGTAGAATAAATTTCAGTGAACTAGCTACAAATCAGATAGATTCCCTTTAACTTGAAACATAGCTAGTTTAAAAGACATAGGTCTTTCTATTTCATTGACTAGTTAATTGGCTAGTTTACAGATTACCTGGAAAAAAGTTGTTGTCCCCTTAACTTGGTATAACTATTCTGCCACAAGGGTCCCTTCCTTCTTGGAGACAGTGCTAACAGTGCCATTTAAGACTCTGGGCCGTCTGATCTCTTTCACTTACTGCTGTGGACTCTCCTTAGGGGAATGTCGGGTTCTTCCTCAAGCAGCTCAGCACTTTGTAGGAGAGCATGGATCTCCGGGTGCAGATCCTCCATACTAGCTTCTCCTGAGGCCAGTGCTCTGCAGTGCAATACCAAGGCGACATCTCGATTATAGAAATGAAAATACCGGCATACTCTACTTGCTTCATGCACACAGCCATCATCCAGTAGGCGCCCAATCAAAAAGTTTAGTGACTCCTGCTCTTTCCAATCCAGTCTATTCTCGCATGTCTCTTTGGATGGAAGGCTGTTAAGTTCTAAGTATTTTGATGTGTTCAGAGCAGCCAACTTGGAGAAGGAAAACTCCCTGGCTAAACTATCAAAGGAAAGTTCACCACTAGTTGAGATCTGTCGAGAAAATTTGGGCTCTGTTTCCTCCTGATTTCTTCCAAGAGTGTGCTGGGTGATGCGGCAGAGCCAGATCTGCTTCTCCAGCTCCTCCAGCTTGTCCAAGGGCACTACGTCCTCCTGGGCAAGCCAGTGCCCTGCCAAGGTGAGCAGCAGATGGCGTTCCTCAATGCTGCTCCATCCAGCTGGGTGCTCACATTCCACATGGGCCTGAGTTGAGAAAAAGGACGAAGCTGCTTTGCTTGAAATTGAATGTTTCTTAAAATTCTCATGGCATTTTTTCCAGAAGTCAATTCTTGCTTGTTTTAGTGACCACTGTTCAATGTGTTTTAGAGTCTGCATTTCCTGTGTTATCTGTGAAATTTAACAAAGCAGATTTTAGCCTTTCTTGGATAAAGAAGTATCATAAATGCTCATGTTCCCTAAGTATATCATACTTGTTTGTTTGTTTGGTTTTTTTTTTTCTTTTAAGACAGGGTCTCGGTCTGTCACCCAGGCTGGTGATCACAGCACATTGCAGCCTCAACCTCCTGGACACAAGAGATCCTCCCACCTCAGCCTCCCAGGGAGCTGGGACCATAGGTGTGTGCCACCATGCCTGGCTAATTTTTAATTTTTTGTAGAGACAGGGTCTCCTTATGTTGCCCAGGCTGGTCTTAAACTCCCGGGCTCAAGCAATCCTCCTGCCTTGGCCTCCCAAAGTGCTGGGATTATAGGCATGAGCCACTGCACCTGGCGTTATCATACTTGTTAAAATCAAATCAAATCAGCGAACAGAGATTTGGCTACAGATGACCCTGGATATTTTATCTGGAAAGTTATGGTATGAAAAACAATTCTTGATTGATCTCATGGAATGGGGTTTAAGTGGAATCCCCCTTGTATTTAATTCCATTCAAAGGAAAATAGTTGTAGCATATCCTACAAACTAATGTTGCATTTGCAGTACACATTTCTCAATAATGGGCATTGTAGGCTCATCCATTTCTGAAAGTAATGTGTGTGTCAAAAGTAAAAAAAGCCTTATCTCCTATAAATTATATATCTCATTTGATTTACTGGTTAATGCTGATTTTAAAAGTTAAGATTTTAAATAACTTAAAAGACCAATGATACCTCTTTAATAACCAAGTTGTCCACAGGTAACTCAGCTAATTCTGCTACCCTCCTGGCCAAAGCGAACTGTCCGTCTGTCTGCAGTCTTTCCAAAATAGATTTACATTCATGCTGAAAATTCTCAATGCTGTAGCAGGTAATAATTATATGATTAATGGCTATGGATGTATCCTTCAAAATTTGGCAAAGGACATACAGCTTTTTCACATCTGGACCTGTGGCAAAGAAAAGAGGATATAAACATTTAGTCAATAAAATGCCACTACAGCATTTCAAGAGTAATGCAATATCGGGTGAAAATATACATGTTTAACATAGTAATGTGGTTAAAGGAAAAATAAAAAGCGAGTTTTCTGTTTTTTTGAGATGGAGTCTCACTGTCACCCAGGCTGGAATGCAGTGGTGTGATCTTGGCTCACGGCAACCTCCACCTCCTGGGTTCGAGGGATCCTCCTGCCTTGGCCTCCTGAGTAGTGGGGACTACAGGCGTGCACCACCACATCTGGCTAATTTTTGTACTTTTAGTAGAGATGGGATTTCACCATGTTGTCCAGGCTGCTCTCAACTGTGCCCGGCCAAAAAAAGCTATTTTTCTACTCTGGTTGACTAGCAGAGGAAGCCATAAGGTAGCTCCTGCGTACCAAAGACACCAAAAAAAAATGGTCCAGAAAAATTGTTAGTGGTAAAGTCTGACTGTACTTGCTTGTCATATAGTATGAAGTGTTAGAGATTAATGGCTGGGCGCAGTGGCTCATGCCTGTAATCCCAGCACTTTAGGAGGCAGAAGTGGGTGGATCACTTGAGGTCAGAAAAGACCAGCCTGACCAATACGGTGCAACCCTGTATATACTAAAAATACAAAAATAACCCACTGTGGTGGTACACGCCTGTAATCCCAGCTACATGAGAGGCTGAGGCAGGAGAATCACTTTAACCTGGGAGGCAGAGGTTGCAGTGAGCTGAGATGATGCCATTGTACTCCAGCCTGGGCAACAGAGTGACTCTGTCTCAAAAAAAAAAAAAAGGGTAGAGATTAGCACATGAACTCAATCTACACATCTGGCTTTATATACAGGGCAGAGGTTGGTGGCCTTCAATGTAGCAGAAACACAGTAACCTTGGGAAGATTTTGGTGATTCAGGCTAGTCTCTCTCTTTCTGGATTTATCTCCTACCGTGATCAAATTTGTCTGACTTAGTGGTCATTTGTTCATTCAATGCAGGAATCATGTGGATCAAGACAGAGAACTTGTAGGACAGTTAAATCTCCAGCTGGCCAGTAGCCTAGGCTCTAATGTGGCACACTGTATTCAGAATGAGCATCACTTGCACCTCTAAAATTTATCTACTTACCCCAGGGAGACCTAATTGAGCTCCTCCTGATATCCCTTGGAAATTATTAGTAACACTAAGAATTCTTCGCCAGGTGCAGTGGCTCACGCTTATAATCCCAGCACTTTGGGAGACCAAGGCAAGAGGGATCGCTTGAGGCCAGGAGTTCAAGACCAGCCTGTGCAACATGGTAAGACCTTTGTCTCTATTAAACAAAAACAAAGAATTCTCTGCCAACAATTTATGTGGCTGGGTTTGCGCCCTTTCCCAAACAGTCTAAGTAGAATCTATGTATGTCCTACCGTAAGAGAGGGGCATGAGAAACATTCCACAGGAGGCTATTTCCAATGCCACCTGCTGGGCAGCAGTCTGATTTAGGTAGTTCTGGGGACAGTGAGACATCCTGCACAATAACCACTAACACAGGCATGTTGAGTTTTGCTGGCATCATATAAAACACAGGTTTTTAAAGAACATATTCCCGGCTGGGCACAGTGGTTCATGCTTGTAATCCCAGCACTTTGGGAGGCCGAGGTGTGAGGAGTGCTTGAGCTCAGGAGCTTGGGACTAGCCTGGGCAACATGGCAAAACCCCATTTCTAATAAAAAATACAAAAATTAGCCAGGTGTGGTGGTGTGTGCCTGTAATCCCAGCTACTTAGGAGGTGGAGGTGGGAGGATCGCTTGAGCCTCGGAGGCAGAGGTTGCAGTGAGCTGAGGACGTGCTACTGCACTCCAGCTTGGGTAACAGAGCCAGACTCTGTCTCAAAAAAAAAAAAAGAACATATTCCTGTTCTCTAAGCAAATAAATGTTAAATATCCACACATAGTAACAGTTTCTAAAAATCAGAAAAATTATAGAATAAAAGTATTATAGTCATGTTTAACAATGTAGTAGATCCTTCTAATTATTCAAAGATAGATTATGGCAAACAACAGGAAATTCATTTTTTGAAAAAAATTATAATTACTACAGATCAATGAAAACACCTATATGTTAAAAGGACTTATTTTTGGTCTGCATAGTAACTGATAAGTACCATCTTACATCCATTACATTTCGGAAAAACCCCTTTTTCCTCTTAGTCATCAGATTCACAGCCTGCAACAACTGGTTCTGAGCTCAGGATTCTGTCAGTGTTCTGTGCAAATCTGAGCTCTCCAGTTGAATATCTGTGAGTTTAAATGTGAGAAAATAACCCTAGTAGCCAAACTGTCAGAATATAGTATAAAAGAACAAAATATCATTCAGTAAAAACTTGAAATTATCAAACAAGTGGAAAAGATAATAAAGCAATATTTGTTTGATTCAATCAGCAACAAGTTTAGAGACTGCCAATGTCTCAAGGAAACTAAAAAAAAAAAAAAAAAAAAGCACAATTTGTCTCTGAAACTTTAAAAATGAATTGTGCATTTCTGAAGTAGGGTTTATGACCCTGAGCAATGCTAAGGTTACTTGCCATAGAGAAGATAGTGACAGGGTGTGGGAGTTCAGTCAGGGTGGTGGGAAAAATTGTAGAGGAAAATTATAATAGATAGTTATAGAAAATATTATATAAGGACAATTATATATTAATATAAGAAAAATTATATAATAGTTATAGGAAATAAATAAACACAAACCTTCTTGGAAGGCCAGGCAGTCTGCACAGCTTCAGTGACAGATATGGCTGAAGGCAGCCTTTTTACCTTTAGTTGATAGCAAAAAAGCTAATAACAAGGGAATGTGGAGAAGTTTATCTAAATAGCTTGTTTACTCATGTGGTCCTAAGACCAACCATTCATCAACCGCAGATGCATAATTGCTCTCTACTATCGGCAATGTTAATTACCATCTAATGGTGTTTACTTGAAACCTTTGCCATTTAATCTGTACTAAATAAATGCGAACTTTGCCAGCTTATGAGGCAATGCTCCAGACTCAGAGCAGAGCCCCTTAGCCGGACTGACAGGCCAAGTATCTCAGTCAGTGTACGTCTTGGTCCATCACTAGGTCAGGGTCTGTGGGTTGGACCCCCACAACAGGGTAATGTAGAAGCCAGGCAGGAAGAAATGTGGCTATTTGGTAACTGCTTAGAATGAGATGATTGGATATTATTTATGTTTTATGCTGTTGTATTATTTCTTGAATATTTTAACCACAATTTAAAGTTCTCTGTAACTTCTTTACCCCCAGTTGCACACTGTAAGTTAATGTTACATGCATTTTAATTTCCTAACTACCCCTCTAAAGTATTTTCAAGATTAAGGAAGCTAACTTCTTAATAGCAACTTAACTGTAAAGACTGTCTTACCATCAGAGAAGAGATGCTCTCTTTCAACAAAGAGCTGTAAAAGCTTCCCCAGCTCATATGGGGTCTTACACTGCTGTAGCATAAGCTTCAAAAGGAAACACACCTGATCCTCCAGCCACATAGCAGGGATGACAGGGTGGACCTTTGTGGCTGCTGTGTTAAGCTATAAAAGAAAAAGAGAGGCTTAGGGAAAGGAGTTTCATGAGAATAGCAAATCAAAACCTCCAAATTTGGGAATCTCTAAGGAAGCTAAAATTCCCTCAAAAGCTATTGCCTGTCATAAAGCGGGGGTGCTTACTCAGTTCCTTTCCAAATGGCAGGAACTGGTAATGGGGCTCAGAGGACTGGCAAAAACAAGCCCTCCTCAGCAGCTTTGCACATTGTCTCTTTGTGGAAAGTTCTGGTATAGAGCTGCATGTGTGAAAAAGATGGGCAGGAGTCCTAAAGACTGAATGCTAACTACAGAGTTAATGTAAAATATTCCTACTTAGTGACTGTCAACTTAATAGCCCTCTGAGTTGCTGTGAAATTAATCAGATGTCTCACTTAGCAGCCTCTTTATTTTTATTTTATTTTTTTGAGACGGAGTCTTGCTCTGCTGCCCAGGCTGGAGTATAGTGGTGCAATCTTGGCTCACTGTAACCTCTGCCTCCTGGGTTCAAGTGATTCTCCTGCCTCAGCCTCCCGAGGAGCTGGGATTACAGGTGCACGCCACCACACCCGGCTGATATTTTTGTATTTTTAATAGAGACAGGGTTTCACCATGTTGGTCAGGCTGGTCTCGAACTCCTGACCTGATGATCCGCCTGCCTTGGCCTCCCAAAGTGCTGGGATTACAGGCATGAGCCACCATGCCTGGCCTAGTAGCTTCTTTAAAGAGGGATGTAGGCCTGCCCTTGAATCCAGAGGATTTTAAATTCACATTATAAAAACCACTTAGAAAGACTTGCCTAACATTACTTCGCTAGTTCTACCATTTTGCTTATAGTTTATTCTTGTTGGAGAATGGTCTCAGTTAAGAAGCTTGGATTTACATCATT
This sequence comes from Mandrillus leucophaeus, assembly GCF_000951045.1. Classification (NCBI taxonomy): domain Eukaryota; kingdom Metazoa; phylum Chordata; class Mammalia; order Primates; family Cercopithecidae; genus Mandrillus; species Mandrillus leucophaeus. The sequence goes on from NW_012104277.1 coordinate 560,282, forward strand.
TCAACTGAATGCTAAAAATATTAATAGGAAGATGAATTCAAGTGGCAGGCTGCATTTCTACAAGTAGGTGTGGCAAAAAATATCTTCTAGGATGCTGCAGGAAAAGGCTGATTTCAGAGGAGTGGTGCTTCCTTACCTGCTGCGGCTGCTGCTGTTGTTTTTCTTTCCTTTGTGTTGGTGAAAAACAGGGTCTCACTATGTTGCCCAGGCTGGTCAAACTCCTGGCCTCAAGCCATTCGCCCGCCTCTGCCTCCCTAAGTGCTGGGATTACAGGTATGATGACTGTGCTTGACAGATGCTTGTTTTGTGACTTCATTCCTGATTTTTACTTTGGCTCTTGCTTCGTATTATTTTTGGAAGACTAATATTTAGTTCTCAGTCACTACAGTTTTGTAGTTCACTCTAGACTTCGTACAACATAACCCCCAAAAATACTGGGCATTTTGGTGGAATAGAAACTTAACTGCTGGGTTTCAAAAAATGTATATATTAATAGGCACCAAAAGCTTATAATTCAGTACCTCTGTGCCTAGTGCTGAGTTAGGCCCTAGTCTTGGCTGAATACTTCCTGTGTACTTCTGAACATACTATAAAAGTCACTCTGAAGGTAAGTTTAATATGCAGGGCTTTTTGGCTGTGATGTAAGTTTTAGAAGACAATATTCCCTTCAATGGAATTCTCAAGACTGCCAAGATCTTAAATTAAGGAATGGTTTATAAAATCATATGTCACATTACTGCTATCTTCTTACCCCTACCTGGAATGAATTTCCTTCTCTACTCTCTCTCCTATGCCCTATGTGGTCCTCCCTGCACATTTCTCATCCTCCTCTCTTAAATTCCAATAGGACTTACCTACTGGTAAGTACAAAGATCATTTTGCTTTTGCAGTATCTCCCTTAATGCAAAGTGTTTAAGGGAATTATTATGAGAAAGAACACTGGTAGTCAGCTCACTAAATTGCTACTATTCCTGCTTAGACACTGTTCCTGAATGTTTTCTATAACCATTCTGACTGGATTTTGATGTTTAGAAGAACAAAAGTTCTATTCTTTTTTAAAAAATATTTCTCTTCTTGATTCTTTATCCTCCTGAGCATCCTTGTTAAAATTAGCTGGGATTAGGGCATTAGTCCTTAGTCTTTAATTACTTGTATACTTAACTCTGTGGTTCTAAGAAAAGGAACTAATGTCAGCAGATGATGGAACTAGTTAAGCTGGTCAGGCAAGAATAAGATACCTGGGAGGTATCCAACGAGCCATAGGAAGAAACAGACTAAGGAAATTAATGTGCCTATTTTCTGTGGTTTCAGAATCCTAGGCATATTCAAATAACTGATTTGGTATTTTCAAATATGTAACTTTCAAATCTTTATTACAGTGAAGACCAATGTGGCCGGACATGGTGGTTCATGTCTGTAATTCCAACACTTTGAGAGGCCAAGGCGGGAGGACTGCTTGAGGCAAGGAGTTCCAAACCAGCCTGGGCAACAAAGCAAGACTTCTTCCCTATAAAAACAATATTAAAAATGATTGGGTGCAGTGGCTCACACCTGTAATCCCAGCACTTCAGGAGGCTGAGGCAGGTGGATTACTTGAGGTCAGGAGTTCGAGACCAGCCTGACCAACATGGTGAAACCCCATCTCTACTAAAAACAAAAAATATTAGCTGGGTGTGGTGGTGGACACCTGTAATCCCAGCTACTCGGGAGGCTGAGGCAGGAGAATCGCTTGAACCTGGCAGGCAGAAGTTATAGTGAGCCGAGATCATGCCACCGTACTCCAGCCTGGGTGACAGAGCCAGACAGTGTCTCAAAAAAGAAAAAAAAAAAAAGATTAAAAATTAGCCATGCTACTTGGGAGGCTGAGGTAGGAGGATCCCTTGAGCCTAGAAGTTCGAGGCTGCAGTGAGCTGTGATCATAGCGGTGTGCCTGAGTAACTGAGTGAGACCAAGTCTTTAAACAAAAACAAAAAAAGGCCATGCATGCCAACCAAGTTCAGATCAGTAAGAAAGAGCACCATAATTCCAACTTACTATTTCAAGGCTCTCCTGAAACTCCAGAAGTTTAGCTTCAGCTTCTTTATAATTCTTGAAGAACATACACAGTTCATACATCTCCATCACCAATAGTAATGGGGAATCCTTTGACAAAGAGTTCGAAAAAAATTACAAAATTTTGAACTCAATATTTTTTCAATGAATAATGCCAAATAAGAGAATGTTAAATATGCTATTAATAAGGCAGGGCATGGTGGCTCATGCCTGTAATGCCAGCACTTTGGGAGGCTGAGGCAGTGGGATCGCCTGAGGCCAGGAGTTCGAGACCACTTTGGCCAACATGATGAAACCCCATCTCTACTTAAAATATAAAAAAGAGCCAGGCATGGTGATGCATGCCTGCAATCCCAGCTACTCCAGGGGCTGAGGCATGAGAATCACTTGAACCTGGGAGGTGGAGGTTGCAATGAGCTAAGACTGTGCCCCTGCATTCCATCCTGGGCGACAGAGTGAGACTCTGTCTCAATAAATAAATAAATAAATAAATAAATAAATAAAATTAGCCAAGTGTGGTGGCATGTGCCTATAGTCCCAGCTACAAGTGAGGGAGGATCACTTGAGACCTGGAGGTCGAAGCTGTAGCTATGATCACATCACCGCACTCCAGCCTGGGCAACAGAGCAAGATTCTGCCTCAAAAAAAAAAAAAAAAAAGGCTATTAGCAATAGCTTCACAGATTAAATCACGTATGTTAAAAAGAAAGTTAAATATATTTTCCTTTTGGAAAAATGATACTCACGCCAGTTACACCTACTCAACAATCCATTCTGTCTATTCTTTTTGAGACGGAGTTTCGTTCTTGTTACCCAGGCTGGAGTGCAATAGCGCGATCTCAGCTCACCGCAACCTCCACCTCCCAGGTTCAAGCCATGCCTCAGCCTCCGGAGTAGCTGGGATTACAGGCATGTGCCGCCACGCCCAGCTAATTTTGTATTTTTAGTAGAGACGAGGTTTCTCCATGTTGGTCAGGCTGGTCTCGAACTCTGGACCTCAGGTGATCCACCCGCCTCTGCCTCCCAAAATGCTGGGATTACAGGCGTGAGCCACTGTGCCTGGCATTCTCTGTCTATTCTATACTTGGCCCACTGCACACGGGCAGGAAGCATTCCACCAGATGGTGCTATGATACCTTTATTATTTTTTAAATTTATTATTTTTTTGAGACACAGCCTCATTCTGTCACCCAGGCTAGAGTGCAGTGGCATGATCACAGCTCACTCACTACAGCCTTGACCTCAGGTGATCCTCCCACCTCAGCTTCTAGAGTAGGTGGGACTAGAGGTACGCGCCGCCATGCCAGGCTAATTTTTGTATTTTTTGTAGAGATGGGGTTTGCCGTGTTGCCCAGGCTGATCTTGAACTCTTGGACTCAACTGATCCATCCACCTAGGCCTCCCAAAGTGCTGACATTACAGGTGTGCGCCAGCATACCCAGGCATAACATTTTAAACACACATACCTGGATAATTAGCTCTACTGACCTACCTTACCCATTGTTGCCTGTGGCACTGATTCATACATTTTATTGTTGTCAGTAGGAGTCG
>NW_012104277.1:565023-567160 GCF_000951045.1 Mandrillus leucophaeus
TTTTTTTTTGAGATGGAGTCTTGCTCTGTCACCTAGGTTGGAGTGCAGTGGCACGATCTCAGCTCACTGCAACCTCTACCTCCCAGGTTCAAGCAATTATCCTCCCTCAGCCTTCCGAGTAGTTGGGATTTACAGGCCCATGCCACCATGCCCGGCTAAGTTTTGTATTTTTAGTAGAGACAGGGTTTCACCATGTTGGACAGGCTGGTCTCAAACTCCTGACCTCAAGTGATCCGCCCGCCTCAGCCTCCCAAAGTGCTGAGATTACAGGCATGAGCCACCGTGCCCTGCCAGTAAATGGTACTTCTAATATCATCATCATCATCTGCTGTTGGCTAAAAAAAATGCAAGGATGGAAATAAGAAAAAGCCAAGAGGGGATATGCTGAAGTAACCCCGTAAGCTCTGGAAAGAAGTGAAGCAACAATCACTACCTTAAAGAAAAGCTGGAAACCTCTGATGAGAGTTTTGCTCTTCTGTCTTGTTAATAATGCTCTCCAGATGACTGAAAGATCCTCAAGGTTCCAGGTATGGTCCTCTATCGAGTCCTGAATGCGTCCCATGGCTTCAGTTGCAACACTGTCCTCCACAGAAGTGATGATCCAAACACAGAGACATGAAATGGCACTGGCACCCTGCCATGGGATAAATAAAATAACAACTAGGCCTGGATTACCTGGCAAATGTTCAAATGCTACAGATGGGTATTTCCTGTTTAGAATAAGTCACCCAACTTAATTAGTTAAAATGGCTTGAAAAGCCTTCATACATGAAACAAACTAATGAGCAACCAAGGGACCGTTCTAAACTGTCCTGCAGAGTGTTGCAGGTCAAAAGACCAAGAAGCAGACAGAAGGGGGAATATGTGAAAGTCAGGGAAGTACGAATTGTAAGAGAGTAGGATTGCCCTCCACTGATCTGCTGATTAAAGGACTGTCTGGAATGTCCCTTTTCCCTGCTAAAGAAGGCACCAAAGAAACACTGGTGGTCAGTCCACCAAAGCATCTTTCTCTGTGACTGCCAACCAGGAGCCAAGGCTCTGACCACTTGAGTTCACTGAATGTTAAGGCACAAGCAGGTACACTAAATGGCCCAGAGCCTAAGCTAGAGAAGCACAAAAAGTTGCAGTGAACTTGGAAACACATGCTGGAACCTCACTATCATCATCATCCCACTTCTGATTATCAGCCTTTCCTGTCCCTCATCACTTATTCTATTGTTCTCTGGGTACTTAATTTAGGCTTCTCATGATCCTCACCTGGAGACATGAGGCCAGAACACTGAGGATAGGGGCCTGTTGTTTCACTGCTTCAACCAGAAGCCAGTGCCAGGAGTCTGGCTCCTCTGAGCATTGGAGCAGAATTTCAAATAAATCGGTCATCACTTCTTTGCTTCCCTGAAGTTCCTGGGAGGACTTATTGCAGACTTGATTGATGTCCATTTTGGAGGTGGGCACTAAGGGCAAGTTCTCAAAAGCCAGCCTTAAGTGGTCCTGAATGACTGGGCTGAAGTACTGGATAAGGGATTTCACCTAGAAGGCATATCAGATGGTTAAACAAAAACCCAACTTTCAGTTTCAACTGGAGCTGAAAATGTTAGAGAAAAGTATAGACAAAATTATGCTTTCTCACCCTGAACTAAGTCAGAGTGACTACTATATAATTTTACAAAGTTGTATGGTGCTTTTGAGTGAATTTCCATATTCAATCTGAAGTCACAAAAGCTTTTCAGCTCTTCAGTACTAATGACTAGTGCCTTGTCTGATGCCAACCCACTGAAATCTTAGGAAAAATAATAGTATCACATGAAACAAAAGCCCATGGATCCAGTACGTATCCCGGATGTCAAGAAAAAAAAAAAAAAGGCCTATGTCTACACAATAGAAAGAATGCTATCTTCTGAGAAGTGTTCCTATTTCCTTTTGAGTGACTGCTAGCAATTAGTGGCTTACCTCTGCTGGGTGGTAGTTGTGGAGTTGGCTGTGAATAATGAACTGCAGCCAATCATTTGCTTTGGCACATTCTCTGAGGTAAGATATGCTTAGTTTCATATCGTGTAGCCTGCAGAACTGTACCACTAATGCCCACTGGCTGCTAGATTCACTGGATAACCTATAATTAGAATTAGAGGTGGGGGTG
>NW_012104277.1:569895-571594 GCF_000951045.1 Mandrillus leucophaeus
CAGATGGTGCTATGATACCTTTATTATTTTTTAAATTTATTATTTTTTTGAGACACAGCCTCATTCTGTCACCCAGGCTAGAGTGCAGTGGCATGATCACAGCTCACTCACTACAGCCTTGACCTCAGGTGATCCTCCCACCTCAGCTTCTAGAGTAGGTGGGACTAGAGGTACGCGCCACCATGCCAGGCTAATTTTTGTATTTTTTGTAGAGATGGGGTTTGCCGTGTTGCCCAGGCTGATCTTGAACTCTTGGACTCAACTGATCCATCCACCTAGGCCTCCCAAAGTGCTGACATTACAGGTGTGCGCCAGCATACCCAGGCATAACATTTTAAACACACATACCTGGATAATTAGCTCTACTGACCTACCTTACCCATTGTTGCCTGTGGCACTGATTCATACATTTTATTGTTGTCAGTAGGAGTCGCTCAGTCAGATAATAGGAGTTCTGAATTAGAAAGTATGGCTCTGAACTGTAAATACACCACTTACTAAAGTATTTTGAGACCTTGGGTAGGTTACTTGAGTTTTGTGAGCCTTGATTTATTAGTGTGTAAAATGAGGGCAACATCACTTCATAATATCTTTTTTTTTTTGAGACACGGTCTTGCTCTGTCACCCAGGCTGGAGTGCAGTGGCGCGATCTTGGCTCACTGCAACTTCCACCTCGCGAGTTCAAGTGATTCTCGTGCCTCGGCCTCCCAAGTAGCTGGGTTTACAGGTGCATCCCACCACGCCTGGATTTTTTTTTTTTTTTTTGGTATTTTTAGTAGAGACGGGGTTTTGCCATGTTGGCCAGGCTGGTCTCAAATTTCTGGCCTCAAATGATCTGCCTGCCTTGGCCTCCCAAAGTGCTGGGATTACAGGTGTGAGCCACCATGTCTGGTCCATAATATCTAATATTATTTTCACATAGGATTATTGTGAAAACTCACTAAAATAATGTATAAAAAGCACCCTGAGGCTGGGCACAGTGGCACATACCTGTAATCCCAGCACTGTGGGAGGCTGAGGTGGGTGGATCACAAGGTCAGGAGATTGAGAACAGCCTGGCCAACATGGTGAAACCCCGTCTCTACTAAAAATACAAAAAATTAGCCGGGCATGGTGGCATGTGCCTGTAGTCCCAGCTACTTGGGAGGCTGAGGCAGGAGAACTGCTTGAATCCGGGAGGCAGAGGTTGCAGTGAGCCGAGATCATGCCACTGCACTCCAGCCTGGGCGACAGAGTGAGACTCTGTCTCAAAAAAACAAAAAAACAAAAAAACAAAAAAAAACACCACACCCTGGGTCAGGTGTGGTGACTGATGCTTGTAATCCCAGTGCTTTGGGAAGATGAGGTAGGAGGATCGCTTGAGTCCAGGAGTTCGAGACCAGCCTGGTCAACATGGTGAAACTCCGTCTCTACTAAAAATACAAAAGAAAAAAACAAAAACAAACAAACAAACAAAAAACCCAGGCATGGTGGCGTGTGCCTGTGGTCCTACCCACCTGGGAGGCTGAGTTGGGAAGATCAACTAGGCCTTGGAGGTTGAGGCTGGAGTGAGCCTTATCATGACAATGAACTACAACCTGGGTGACAGAGTAGGACCCTGTCTCAAAAAGTAAAATAAAGTAAAATAAAATAAAAAAATACCACTTTGCTAAGGTAATTTTTTTTTTTTTTTTTTTTTTTTGAGATGGAGTCTTGCTCT
>NW_012104277.1:574128-595449 GCF_000951045.1 Mandrillus leucophaeus
GATCTTAGCTCACTGCAACCTCTGCCTGCTGGGTTCAAGCAGTTCTGTCTCAGCCTCCTGAGTAGCTGGGATTATAGGCAGGCACCACCACGCCCAGCTAATTTTGTATTTTTAGTAGAGACGGGGTTTCTCCATGTTGGTCAGGCTGGTCTTGAACTCCCAACCTCAGGTGATCCGCCCGCCTCGGATTCCTAAAGTGCTGGGATTACAGGTGTGAACCACTGTGCCTGACCGAAAAAAGTAGATTCTTTCACCCATAAGGCAGAACAGCTAGGTTATCATACTGGCACAATTCATTCCTTCCCCAAGTCATCAATCAAATACCTATTTATACTGGCTGTGTAGCATCCTTAGGAGAACTGAGGAAGTTGTCAGTCAAGAAACTTTCTGAGCACTTAATTCTCTTGCTCTATTCACTTTAGAGTACTCAGAGGCCTGGTGGGTACCTGGGCCTCCTCACCAGAGGGAGGGTACACGTTTCTGCTGCAAGCAGGATTCTGCCAAGAACAGAATCAGTGATAGGATATACAGAAAAAGGGTGCCTTCTCAGGGTCTGGAGTGGTTAGGTCAGCCTCAGCGGGGCAGCATAGAGAAAAACAGGCATGAAGTGTAAGGACATGCTTTTACGTACAGTCACTTCAGCTTCCATTATCAATTGACATAATACAAAGAAAAAATTAAGGACATTACTTAAAGTCAAATTTTAGAAGACCCATCCCACATCATCCTCTTCTTCTCCTTCATTTTTTTCCAATCCTCCAAGACATCTGAACCCACATCTTCTGGCATTTCAACATGTACCATTTAAAAGACTTCTCTGACTAGCAGGGCAGTGGAAGAGACAAAGCTGCTCTCCGTCTCTTGGTAAGTCCATCTCTAAAGAGAGAACTGCTGTCTTCACCTTCTTTTCACTGATGGCAAGATGCAATTAAAATCATTATTTATTTACTGAGCATCTGCTATATGCTAGATAAAGAAGAAGATAAGGTCTACTGGGATTTAGTGGAAACACCAGAGTTGTTCAAAGAAAAACTAGGCAAATACAGGTTGGCATAATAAGCTTGTTAGAAAAGAGGCTGAGACTGCAACTCACAAACCTCTTTATTTCCTGTTGCTGAATGCTGTTCCATGTGCCTTCTTCTAAGAGAACAAGCAATTCTTCTGTGGTTGCCTTTTCACCATCAGCTAGTTTAGATAGTTTTTCGGCTGTAAGAAATATAAACAACAAAATACGGTCAAGAGAAAAAGTCAAAACCTGAGCAATTGTGTTTGAATAGTGTGGCTCAGGGCCATTTCAGAACCCAATTAAAGTGCCCAAGAAAGTGAGATAAAGAACACACACTCTGCAGGAAAAGGGTAAAATCAAGAAGATAGCCATTTTCTCCCCAAGCACTCAAAAATCAATGCCTTAGACCTAGTCACACCTTCTCTAAACAAAGCAGGCCAAATAAAAAAAGGTGCTGTACCTACAGACTCTCTGATAAAGCTGTACTGAGCATCTTCATTTCTGCACTTGTATCTCAAAATTATATTGGCCACTTTCATATCAACTCTGAGTTTGAGGCTGTCAAGGCCAAGCAATTCTAAGAAACAAACACATGCAGCTCCTACTGAAGGTATGTGGAAGGAGGAGAGCCCTATAACGTAGGCTTCATTGCCTACTTGCTGGATCCTGAAAAAGAAAGGAATCAAAATCACATCAGCACATGAAAATTATTTCTCACCAGGAAAAGCAAATGGAATTAAATCAGTGACACATGGAGTGCCAGCCATGTGATTTCTGGCCTCCTCTCCCTTCCCTTTTGCCCCTTGCACGTACCCGTTTAGGTTCCTGGTAGCTTTTCAGTTGCTTTTGGCACAAGAGCCCCCCATTCCCTTAAGTTGACTTTCTAAAACACTTACTCATAGTCTAAATTATTCTTGCTTCCAACTTCATCCAGAAGACATGAAGTACAACTTCTGAAAGACTGCCAACTTGTGATTTTATCAATTATGAGTATGTATACGAACTACGAAGAATATCAATGCCACTTAAAGTTTGACATCATAAAGCACATTTAAAAAAACTCAGATAGGCCTTTTATAGGAATAGAAAATTTGAGAAAGACATAATAAATTACTATTTATTTTTATTATTATTATTTTTGAGATGGAGTCTCGTTCTGTTGCCCAGACTGGAGTGCAGTGGCGTGCTCTCGGCTCACTTCAACCTCCGCTTCCCGGGTTCAAGCGATTCTCCTGCCTCAGTCTCCCGAGTAGCTGGGACTACAGGCGCCCACCACCATGCCTGGCTAAGTTTTGTATTTTTAGTAGAGATGGGGTTTCACCATATTGGCCAGGCTGGTCTCAAATTGCTGACCTTGTGATCTGTCCACCTCAGCCTCCCAAAGTGCTGGGATTACAGGTGTGAGCCACCATGCTCAGCCCACACAAGACATTATTAACCATGTTTTTAATATGTGGAATGGGAGGCTGAGGGATATCTTTCATTTTCACCTTTCTAAACTACTTGAATACTTTACCATAAAAAAGGTATTACTTTGTTAATTATAAAACAAACCAATAAAGTAAATCTATATTTAGCTATTCATTATAGTAAATGCTCCTCTCAATTCTGTGCTTTATAAAAATGAATTAAATGAATTATTAAAGACATTAAATATAGAATTCACATCTCATCATATAATTCCTTTTCTTAAGTTCTGGGGTACATGTGCAGAACATACAGGTTACATAGTATACATTTGTCATGGCAGTTTGCTGCACCTATCAACCTGTCATCTAGGTTTTAATCCCCGCATGCATTAGGTATTTGTCCTAATGCTCTCCCTCCCTTAGAATTCCCTCTCTAACCACTAATACCTGACAAGCTCCTATATGATTTTAAATCTGATTATTTTTCAAAATATATTTATCTTTTTTCCAGTTAACAAAAATCACACACACTGAATGCCAGAAACTTGGGACACACAGGGAAGCACAAATGAAAACAATAATCACCATCCAAATGTATTCATTGTTAAATGTGGTATGTTTCCAGTATGTTTTTCAATGTATGTGTAAAATGTTACAGATATGCCCTTTTTTAGAATACAAATTATAATTTATTTTACTTTTCTTTTAGTGGCAGAGCCTGTTACCCAGGCTAAAGTGCAGTGGTATGACCATAGCTCACTGCCTACTTGAACTCCTGGGCTCAGGTGATACTCCTGCTTCCCAAAGAGCTGGGATTACAGGGGTGAACCACTGTACCCAGCCAAAATTATATTTTAAATACTCACAGTTGCTTGGGAGTCTTGCTTTTGATTAATTCCTGGACCAGAAAAGTACCAAATGCAAATGATGGCCGTCCATGATGTAAATAATAAGCAAAATTCAGACGTTCCACTACAGCGTATTTATTAACCAGGTCAGGGCTAGAGAAATGTGGGAGATGACTCCATGCATCTGGGAGGAAAGTGAAACAATATCAATTATCTGTACGTCACCATAATTAATTTCAGATTTGCACATGGAAAACTTAACTCTCTAATGATAAAAGAAAACTGGTTGCTGTAATCATTTTGCATCACTATGTATCACTTTGAACTTATCAAAACCTGTTTTATTTTACTTCAACATATAGAGATAGCCTTCATTTTATACAAAGATGTGTATCTGAGAAGTTGCATAAAAACTATGGTAAGAAATAATGCTCTGGCTGAGTGCGGTGGCTCACGCCTGTAATCCCAGCACTTTGGGAGGCCAAGGCAGGAGGATGACCTGAGGTCAAGAGTTCGAGACCAGCCTGACCAACATGGAGAAACCCCATCTCTACTAAAAATACAAAATTAGCCAGGTGTGGTGGCGCATGCCTGTAATCCCAGCTACTTGAGAGGCTGAGGCAGGAGAATAGCTTGAATCTGGGAGGCAGAAGTTGTGGTGAGCTGAGATTGTGCCTTTGCACTCCAGCCTGGGCAAGAGCGAAACTCTGCCTCCAAAAAAAAAAAAAAAAAAATGCTCCCTCCTACCATCCCATTAAACTTACTTGTAATTTTAGTTGCTTTTTTTTCTGTTGAGAGACTCTTTTAGGATCTACAATCAGCACTCTAGAGCTGATTGTCTCTAAACGCCTGAGTACTTTGAAATCTTCTCTCCTCTCTGGGCTTTTATGATCTCCTAAGTAAAATAAGCAAATTGGGCTAGATTATCTTGGAAGGCTATGCCAGCGGGAGTGCTCCATGACATTTTGTTAATGGAATCTTCCTCCTGTGAGGGCTGCGGTCATTGAACTACAGCTTTGGCAGAGACCTGGGAGGGTCTGGCTGCCAGTGGAGCAAGGCTCAGTGATTACTTGGGGTGGAGAGGGATGTCTTCTCTCCGTTTGGGTCTTCCTGGCCACAGCTCATTACATCTGTTATTATAGATACTAATATATAACTGCGGGGGGAATTCCCAGTATCTATAACATCCCTATATCTATATCCCAGTATCTGTAACACATCCCTAAACCAATGGAGGAACACGTGCTGGGGACATAAGAAAGCAGACCCAGAAGTGACTCCTTAGAGGGCAATGTGCATGCTCATTTTGGGACAACTGTCAGAGAGCTAAAGCCATTCTGGTTGAATGTGTAAAACTGATATAAAAAAATAACTTTAGAAGCTGTCCCAACTGATTTCATTTAAGGATATTGTTTACAGGGGTGGAAGGAAGCTCTAGTCTGGCAGGTCTAGTATCTCAGAGGTAATAGGGCTTTAGAGTCATAAATGTGTTTGAGGCCGAGCGTGGTGGCTCACTCCTGTAATCCCAGCACTTTGGGAGGCTGAGATGGATCAACTGAGGTCGGGAGTTCGATATCAGCCTGACCAACGTGGAGAAACCCCATCACTATTAAAAATACAAAATTAGCCAGACATGGTGGTGCATGCCTGTAGTCCCAGCTACTCAGGAGACTGAGGCAGGAGAATCACTTGAACCTGGGAGGTGGAGGTTGCAGTCAGCTAAGATCGCACTATTGCACTCCAGCCTGGGCAACAAGAGTAAAACTCCGTCTCCAAAAAAAAAAAAAAAAGTGTGTGATTCCTGGTTTTGATACCACTAGTTGCGTGACCTTGAGCAACTTATTTAACTTTTAAGAATTGTATATATTTAAAGTATACAACATAAATGGTTTCTTTTGGGTCTTTTTTTTGGGGACAGGGTCTGGCTCTGTCGCCTAGACTGGAGTGCAGTGGCACAATCTTGGCTCACTGCAACCTCTGCCTCCTGGGCTCAGGTGATCCTCCCACTTCAGCCTCCCAAGTAGCTGGGACCACAGGTGCACTCCACCACACCCAGCTTTCTTTAGTATTTTTGGTAGAGATGAGGTCTCAAAATCCTGAGCTCAAGCAATCTGCCTGCCTTGGCCTCCCAGAGTGCTGGGATTACATGTGTGCACCCAGCCTCTTCTTTTCTTTTCTTTTTTTTTTTTTTTTTAAGATAGAGTCTTGCTCTGCTATCCAGGCTGGACTGCCATGGCACAATCTTGGCTCACTGCAACCTCCGCCTCCTGGGTTCAAGCGATTCTCCTGCCTTAGCGTCCTGAGTAGCTGGGACTTACAGGCATGTGCCACCACACCTAATTTTTGTACTCATAGTAGAGACAGGGTTTCGCCATATTGGCCAGACTGGTCTCGAACTCCTGACCTCAGGTGATCTGCCCACCTCGGTCTCCCAAAGTGCTGGGATTACAGGCATGAGCGTGAGCCACCGTGTCCGGACAGCCACCGCACCCAGCCCACCTAGCCTCTTTCACCAATGTTTGATGGTTTAACATGTACAGATCTTTGACCTCTTTGATTAAATTTATTCCTAAGTATTTTGTGTTCTATTAAAAAACAGAAATGGGATAGTTTTGTTCATTATCTTTTTCAGATAGTTTGCTATTGATATATAGAACACTACTGATTTTTGTATGTTGATTTAATATCCTACAACTTTCCTGAATTTGTTTATTAGTTCTAACAGTTTTACTGGTAGAGTCTTTAGGATTTTCTATATGCAAAATCATGCCATCTGCAAAATGAAAACTTCACTTCCTCCTTTCTGATTTGGATGCCTTTCATTTTTTTTTTTTTGCTTAAATGCTCTGGTTAGGACTTCAAGTACTATGTTGAACAGAAGTGGCAAGGGTGGGCATCCCTGTCTTGTTTCTGATCTTAGAGGAAAAGCTTTCAACTTTTCACTGCTGAGTATGATAATAGCTGTGGGCCTGTCATATATGGCCTTTATAATGTTGAGATGCATTCTTTCTATGCCTAATTTGTTGAGAGTTTTTATTATGAAAGGATGTTGAATTTTGCAAAATGCCTTTTCTGTATCTATTGATATGATCATATGGTTTTTGTCTTTTTTTTTTTTTTTTTTTTTTTGAGATGGAGTCTCGCTCTGTCGCCACTCACGGCTGGAGTGCAGTGGCGTGATCTTGGCTCACTGCAAGTTCCGCCTCCCAGGTTCACGCCATTCTCCTGCCTCAGCCTCCCAAGTAGCTGGGACTACAGGCATCCGCCACCATGCCCAGCTAATATTTTTTGTACTTTTTAGTAGAGACAGGGTTTCCCACCGTGTTAGCCGGGATGGTCTCGATCTCCTGACCTCATGATCCACTCGCCTCGGCCTCCCAAAGTGTTGGGATTACAGGCGTGAGCCATTGCGCTTGGCCTGGTTTTTGTCTTGCATTCTGTTAATGTGGTGTATAATTTATTAATTTGTGTATGTTGAACCACCCTGGTTTTAATTCTGTATTTGATGATCCTTTAAGTTCAGAAAGGCAATAGCCAATAACCCTATCATTATAAAATCTGTTAAATATATGCAAAAGGAGCTTTTTAAATTCATTCACAAAGGTCATTATGCAATAAAATCCCTTTTAACATATTTATATGAGTCCTCTGTTCACCAAAGCCAATTCACTGCACCTTTCTCCAACAGGTAATTTTTTTTTTTTTTTTTTTTTTTGGACACAGGGTCTTGCTCTGTTGCCCAGGCTGGAGTGCAGTGGCATGACCAAAATTCCCTGCAGCCTTGACTTCCTTAACTCAAGCAATCCTCTTGCCTCAGCCTTCTGTAGGACTGTAGGCACACACAACCATGCCTGGCTAATTTTTAAATTTTTCTTTCACCTTCTTGACCCTTATCTTCTATACCTGGCTAATTTTTTGTAGAGACAGTGTCTTGCTATGTTGTCCAAGCTGGTCTTAAATTCCTGGCCTCAAGCAATCCTTCCACCTCAGCTTCCTAAGTGTTAGGATTACAGGCATGAGCCGCTACACCTGGCCTCCAACAGGTAATTTTAGAACGTTTTTCCCTCGACACTAATTACCCTTCTATAACCTCCATTTGTTATCACCTACTTTCTGATGTTGTATTCATAGAGCATGAATATCTTAGAAAGATGACACCATCTTTCTATTAATAAGACCAACAGAATAGCTCAGATTAAAGTTCCTCTAAACCCAAGAAAATATCAGAACAAAAATGTCTCTTTTTAGATAAATCTGAAGTCAGAAGATATTTTGATGTGAGTCTAGTCATCTCTTGGTATCCATGGGATTGGTTCCTGAAACTCTTGGATACCAAAACCCACAGAAGGATGCTCAAGTCCCTGTAAAATAGCATAGTATTTATATATAGCCTATGCACATTTCCCCATACACTTTAAATTACTCTAGATCATTTATAATACCTAATAAATGTAAATGCTATGTAAATAGTTGTTATACTGTATTTTTAAATTGTTTTTTTTTATTGTTCTATTTTTTTTTAATTGTTTGTTTATTCTCTCAAATATTTCCCATCTGAGGTTAGCTGAATCCATGGATATGGAACCCAAGGATCTGGAGGGCTGACTCCAGTTAGAAAGAAATAATCACTCCTGTCATGTACTATTCAATTGTCTCTTAACCACTTACTACCTATTTTTAAAAAAAGACAACACAGTGATCTGGTTCCAGAAACTAGTTCTGGAAAACAGTGTATCTGCTCTTGTTTTCAAAGTTCAAAGCTTATTTCTGAAATAAAGTTGTATTTTCTCATGGAATTCCAAGGACTTTCCACATTGTGACCTGATTCCTAAAAAAAAAAAGGCTTAAAGACCCTCGAGGTATCTGTCATCTTACAAAGGTTTTACCTGAAAGTACATTCCCTCTTTGAGATTAAAAAAACTGTCACATGCCCTATTTGCATTCTTGTGAGAACAGAGCGACTTTGGCAACTTGTAATTACATATAAAGCCATTCATTAAATATGTGCTGAGTGTGTGTAAGGCACACAGTACTGAAATGAGCACATTTGAGTTTTCTATTCAGATAAGACCATAATTTTTTAGCAGGTTGGGGCTTAGTATGGAGATTGTATATAACAGAAAATTCAATCTAAAGGGAAATTTTACTCTGGCCTGGTGCAGAAGCCAAGTCACCACCCAGTGTTACTACATCCACATTCAGTGGTAAAACCATAAGAAAACAGAAGTAAACATTCAAATTAAATACAGTTTTCCAATTTTATAAAAATGTATTGGCTGGGCACGGTGGCTCACGCCTGTAATCCCAGCACTTTGGGAGGCCGAGGCGGGTGGATCACAAAGTCGGCAGATCGAGACCATCCTGGCTGACACGGTGAAACCCCATCTCTACTAAAAATACAAAAAAATTAGCTGGGCGTGGTGGCAGGTGCCTGTAATCCCAGTTATTCAGGAGGCTGAGGCAGGAGAATGGCATGAACCCGGGAAGCACAGCTTGCAGTGAGCTGAGATTGCGCCACGGCACTCCAGTCTGAGTGGAACGAGACTCCATCTCAAAAAAAAAAAAAAAGGATTATATTTTCAAGATAACAGTTTCATTTACTTTGTGATTTCCTCAAGTATGTTTTAAACTTCTAAAAATGGCAGGGAACATGCTTTCAACTTCTCTGTGCCTCTACTCTACCTGGTAGAGTGCTCAATTTCCAAGAGTTAGAATGCCAGGTCAAGATGTCACCTAAGTGATGGAGTTGGAGCCATCACAACAGGAGAGGGGATTCTGTCTACTCTCTAGTAACTTCACTGAGAAAGGGTACTTTTTTTTTTTTTTTTTTTTGAGACGGAGTCTCTCTCTGTCACCCAGGCTGGAGTGCAGTGGCCGGATTTCAGTTCACTGCAAGCTCCACCTCCCGGGTTTACGCCATTCTCCTGCCTCAGCCTCCCGAGTAGCTGGGACTACAGGCGCCCGCCACCGAGCCCGGCTAGTTTTTTTTTGTATTTTTAGTAGAGACGGGGTTTCACCGTGTTAGCCAGGATGGTCTCGATCTCCTGACCTCGTGATCCGCCCGTCTCGGCCTCCCAAAGTGCTGGGATTACAGGCTTGAGCCACCGCGCCCGGCCGAGAAAGGGTATTTCTATTCGATAAATGCAATAAGCACTACTTTTTTCAGCACTCAACAAACATTTACTGAACATCTATTGTAGGCCTGGCATACACTGGACTCTGGGCATGAGGTAAATTCTATATATCAAAATTTGAACTTATAAAACATATACATTAAGAAATTCATTTTTATTTATGTCAACAGATATTTATTGGGTACATACTATGTACAAAGTACTAATGCAAAGCCTAATTTAGGGTAATATAGGCAGAGGCACCACAGATAACATGATGTTAAAGATAAAAGAGAAATAGAAAAAACAGTTTGTTTAAGAACAGAAAAAAATAAATCAGAGAAAGTCTTATGGTATTTATAGGACAGCAATGTGTGTGAATCTGGTACTTAAATGCCTTGCCTCCTTTTATTCTCATAGTAATGTGTTAGGTGGTCACTGTGATTAACCTCATTTCATAGAGAACTAAAGAGGTTAGATCACATGACCAAGGTCACACAGGTATTAATTACATGGTAGGGCCAAGATTTGTTTAATGCTGACACCTATGCTTTTAATTTTTATGATACTATACTGGAAATGAAGAATAATTTTTTGAAAGGAAGAAATATAATCAAATAGTTACACATTACCTTTTTCAGCAAGTACAGCACTAGTAACCTAATACATTGACTTCTAACTCACAATATGTTTTCAATTCTGTCTTCTGCGAACTATTTTTCCTTTGGAATACACCTTTACTTTTAAAATAAAAAGCAATGAGAAAACTAGATTGGCTTTACATATATTAACTTCTATAGTTAACATTGCTAAAACATGTCTCAAGAAGTACCCATGACTTACCTCCTATAGCTAGTGTGTTAGCAGACTGCCAGCCAAACAATCTGCTAGGATCAAAGGGTGATAATGACTGAAAAAGGGGAAAAGTTAAACAGAATTAGAAATTCATGGATTCTAAAACAGGTAAACAAAATTATATGAAAGGACTTCAGAGGTAGTCTGCTTCCCCTTTTCCAAGGCAATTTAAAGCTTATCATTCTGGACATAAATTCTTTGAACACAGCCAGAGTACAATGGTGCAACCTCAGCTCACTGCAACCTCCGCCTCCTGGGTTCTACCAATTCTCCTGCCTCAGCCTCCCAAGTAGCTGGGACTATAGGCACGTGCCACCATGCCTGCCTAATTGTTGTATTTTTAGTAGAGATGGGGTTTCACTATGTTGGCTAGGCTGCTCTCGAACTCCTGACCTCAGGTGATCCGCCCAACTTGGCCTCCCAAAGTGTTGGGACTACAGACATGAGCCACCGCACCCGGCTCCTTTATAGAATTATAAACCTTATGCTATAAACCTTATAGATACTAGGAGAATATGTGTATTCAGGGAAAAAAGGAAAAACCTTTTGAAATGAGAAATAGGCAAAGCAAGGTGTTCTTAACCGAGGGTCCCTGACTAGGCTTCAGGGAGTCTGTGAATCACTTTGAAATGTAAGCAAAATTATATGCATATGTGTAATTTTTCTGGGTAGAGGGTTTGTAGCTTTCTTACATTCTTAGAGGTTCTGAAAAAGATTAAAAAGCATTGATTTAAACAAACATCCCTGATTCATTGAGAAGAGATAGTTAGAAGTTACAAGTGGCAGAATAGAGTGCTTTTGATGAAAGCAGCAGATAGGTATGTTGGTCAACTGTTTGCTCTGACCCACCTCCACCCTTCCCACTCTGCTCAGCATTGCAGGAAACTACATTTCCCAAGCTCCTTTGCCCTTTGGCTACCAGATAAATATAGCCACAAAGACACTGTGGGAGACTAAAGATGGGAAGAGAGAAGTCAAGATATTCCTCCCCTGCATTTTCCTGGGGCATCTACCTCCATACTCTATGTTCCCACTTCCCATTAGGCAGTCTGGTTGTTAGTTTAATTCCCAGAAATGGCTCCAGCTTCTGGGTTCTGGTAACACCACTTTTTTGCATTGTTCTTGCAGCCTTAGGGGTGCAAGAACATGGCTTCCTATTTTGTTATCTGGGGTTGTCTCACTATCGCGTTTGGTTTCTCCATTCTGCTATGATGCTGTGTAAGTAATTCCCTACGTTAAATGCCCTCTAGTTGAAAGATCTAGAGTGATTTCTGTTTTCCTGGCTGAATATTTAGGTCTATCAGACCTAAATATTGACCACCTAAATACTGTACCTGAATAAGGTGGTAGAGTGTAATATCAGATGGCAGGACACTAGGAGGAGTGCACTGTGGGAAGAGAGCAGTTTTTAGCTTGGGGTAAGGAGTTAATGCCATCTTCAAAAGCTGGGGATCCACTTTCTTCAAACAGTTTTCATTTTCTTCATTCTGAACAACCTAAGTAAAAAGATAACAGGTTGGAGAGCAGCATTTTTCTCTTCTCAAAGTTTAAGTCTTTTTTTCACAAGAACCCTGTGAAACAAGATTAGCTTGAGAAGAGTATGTGGTAGTGAATATGGCATTAGACAAGTAGTCATAAGTTAACAGTTCTTGTTCTGGTCCTGAAACAAACTGGCTATGTGACCTTAGCTAGATATTTAATATCAGGTCTTTGTTTCCCCAGCTGCAAAATTAGGAAGTTCAGCTAGATCAGTGGTTTTCAAGCTGTATAGAGATTGTTTGAAAAACCGCTCTGCCAATATTTAATTCAATAATATATATTTTAAAATATTTACAAACTACTAAACTAGATGACTTCTCACTCAACTCTAAAGTTATCCTATGACTCTAATTTCTGATAGGTGATTAAAAATAGACAATTAAATAGTCGTGTAAGGTATACTGCAACAATCTAAAAAAGGTGGTATTAAGTTAAGCTAGCACCAGTAAGAAACTTTTGAAGATTCGATATTAAACAACATTCTTAATTTCCCTCTAAACAGGCCACTCTACTTCTAAAAAGCAAAGATGGGCACATTTCCATTAGGTCCCTCAATAAAGTTTATATGGGTAGCTGAAGATTATGGTTTCCTTTGACCTAAGAGGGCAAATAGTACAGAATAATTACCAAGCCACAGATCTAAAGTATTGTTACTCCCAGAAGCAAGCAGATCCTAATTGTATTCTGAAAACAAATCTGGAGTATTGGAAAACAAACTAAAGGGAAAAAAGAATCTCTACATAACATATTCATTCCCCTCCCCACCCCCACCCAGCTTTTTTTTTTTTTGAGACAGGGTCTCACTTTGTCACCCAGGCTGAAGTGCAGTGGTATGATCTTGGCTCGCTGCAGCCTCGACTTCCCAGGCTCAAGCAATCCTCCTGCCTCAGTCACCCAAGTAGCTGGGACTATAGGAGCATGCCACCATGCCAAGCTAATTTTTTTTTTTTTTTGGAGATGGAGTCTTGCTCTGTTGCCCAGGCTGGAGTGCACTGGCACAATCTCAGCTTACTGCAACCTCTGTCCCCTGGGTTCAAGCAATTCTCCTGCCTCAGCCTCCTGAGTAGCTGGGATTACAGGCATACGCTACCATGACCGGCTAATTTTTGTATTTTTAGTAGAGATGGCATTTCAGCACGTTGGCCAGGCTGGTCTTGAACTCCCGACCTCAAGTGATCCACCCGCCTCGGCCTCCCAAAGTGCTGGGATTACAGGCGTGAGCCACCGTGGCCGGTCATGCCCAGTTAATTAAAACAAATTTTTTTTGTAGAGACGGAGGTTTCGTCATGTTTCTGGTCTCAAACTCTTGTATGCAAGCGATCCATCTACCCTGGCCTTCCAAAGGGCTGGGATTACAAAAATGAGCCAATGCGCCTGGCTTCATTCCCTTTAAATTGTAGATGTCAAAAATTTCTTTCCTTTTTTTTTTTTTTTTTGAGATGGAGTCCCGCTCTGTTGCCCAGGCTGGAATGCAGTGGCGCAGTCCTGGCTCACTGCAACCTCCGCTTCTCAGGTTCAAGTGATTCTCATGCTTCAGCCTCCCAAGTAGCTGGGATTACAGGCATGTGCCAAGATGCCCAGTTAAGTTTTTTCTATTTTTAGTAGAGACAGTGTTTCACCATGTTAGCCAGGCTGGTCTCAAACTCCTGACCTCAAGTGATCTGCTCGCCTCGACCTCCCAAAATGCAGGGATTACAGGAGTGAGCCACTGCACCGGGCTGAGATATAAAATCTTAAAATTCAGCCTTGTCCTCTGCTCTTTAATCTAATGAAATACTTGAATATAGTTATATTTTAATATCAACTGAGATCTAGACAATCCATAGATAATTCTGCTAAATTTAAAAATCAGTCCCATTTTGTTGTAAAGTGCTATCCATACCTGGCTGACACCTCCAGGAGAATACATTGTAGTAGCAAGGGCCAGGAGGGTATGTCCTTCCAATAGCATACTGCTTACACTGGCCTGATTGGTGGGAATCAAAATCTGAGCATTTGCGAGGCTAGCCTGGAAGATCAGTTTGGGATCTGGAAAATAAAAGACAGAGGGATAAATACTAAATTAAGAATTACATAAATGTGAGAAAAATAATATAAATTTTTAACTCTATCCACAGTGAAGAAAAAAAAAAAGGACTTCCTAAGTGTAAAAGCAATGGGAAAACATCACAGAGGGGAAAAATAAAGATTTGTCTACACAAAAATAAAAACTTCTATTCAAAGACAATTAAAAGGTAACAATGGGCCGGGCGCGGTGGCTCAAGCCTGTAATCCCAGCACTTTGGGAGGCCGAGACAGGCGGATCACGAGGTCAGGAGATCGAGACCATCCTGGCTAATACGGTGAAACCCCGTCTCTACTAAAAATACAAAAAACTAGCCGGGCGAGGTGGTGGACGCCTGTAGTCCCAGCTACTCGGGAGGCTGAGGCAGGAGAATGCCGTAAACCCGGGAGGCGGAGCTTGCAGTGAGCTGAGATCCAGCCACTGCACTCCAGCCTGGCCGATAGAGCGAGACTCCGTCTCAAAAAAAAAAAAAAAAAAAAAGGTAACAATGAACTGAGAGAAAAATTATAACAAATGACAACCTAAAGAGTTGCTGAGTTTGTCCTCA
This sequence comes from Mandrillus leucophaeus, assembly GCF_000951045.1. Lineage (NCBI taxonomy): Eukaryota > Metazoa > Chordata > Mammalia > Primates > Cercopithecidae > Mandrillus > Mandrillus leucophaeus. The sequence goes on from NW_012104277.1 coordinate 588,511, forward strand.
ACAAAGAGCTCATCCAAATCAATGCCAAAAATACTGACTCTAACAGGTAAATGGGCAAAAGAAATAACCAATTTATGAAGGAGGAAATATAAATGCCTGACACATAAAAGTACATAATTCACTAGCAACAAAGAAATGCAAATTAATTAGATGCCATATACTACCTATCAAATTAGCAATAATTTAAAAAAAATCATCAAGCATTAGAGCTGGTCACAGTGAGTAGAGACTGGGACTTACAATAAAATCATAAAACTGTACAACTCCCTTGGAAAGCAATCCGGTCCTACAGCAAGAACCTTAAAAACATGTATAACCTTTGACCCAATAGTTTTATATCCCAAAACCTATCTGTACTAAGAAAATAATCTGAAATAAGGACAAAACTTTACATTGAAATATGTTCAAGACTATTATTTATAATAAATGGAAAATGGCCTCATCAGAAAATGAGAGAACAGTAAATTAAATAAGGGTATATCCATACAATGAAATATTATGTAAACATTTAAAATGGTCATTGTCTTTAAGAATGTGGGAAAATTCTGTTATAATATTACACAAAAAAGCAGTATATAAAAACACAGATGTTTCTTGTTGTACAATATTCTGTCACAAGGTAGGAGCTCAATAAATATTTGTTAGGTGAATGAAATACAATAGAGACTAGGTTTTTAAAAAGTACAGTGAAAATAACTGGAACAAAATACATTAAAATATTATCAGTGGTTACCTACGGGTGGTTATTTTCCTATGTACCAAGGCTACCCATGGAGGTATTACTTTTTAATTAATTAATTAATTAAAATATTATCAGTGGTTACCTACGGGTGGTTATTTTCCTATGTACCAAGGCTACCCATGGAGGTATTACTTTTTAATTAATTAATTAATTATTTTTTAAAGAGAGACAGGGTCTTGCTCTGTCAACCAGGCTAGAGTGCAGTGACACAATCATGGCTCACTGCATCCTCTAACCCCAGGGCTCAAGTGATCCTCCCATCTCAGCCTCCCACATTGCTGGGATTACAGGAGCATGCCACCACACCTAATTTTTAAAAATCTTTTGTAGAGACAGGGTCTTACTATGTTGCCCAGGCTGGTCTTGAACTCCTATCCTCAAGTGATCCTTCCACTTTGCTTCCCAAAGCACTGGGATTACAGGTGTGAGCCATCACACCTGGCCAGTATTACCTTCTTGATAGCTGTCTGTGGTTTCTAATTTTTTTTTAAGCAATGAACATATATTACTTCATAATCAGCATGCAAAACCAGAAAACAAAACCCACATTATGAAAAATTCTGCATTTCGAGAGAAACTGGACATTATATGTAACTGAAAGACTGCTGACATTCCTTGTCTGTGGTCATTCAGCCTGTCCCCTTTTCCCTGTTTCTGGGATAACACCAGCTAAGTCCTCAGGGGTAACAAGGCTTTTCTGTCTGATTACAACCAGAGTAAGCCTCTACATCAGCAGCTCCACTGCAGAGGACACAACAATCTCACACATACTATGGATTTCTTTTAACTCCATTTGGAGTTCCTTACTAAAATATTCAAAACAGGGATCTGGAAGACAGACCACTTCTTCATGGAAAAAGGGTGCCAGTTGACCAGAGAGCAGGAATTCAGCCTCTGACAAACTGGTGGGACAAGGGAAATCCTAGAGCACGATGCTAAGGGGAAGGGGACAAAACCACGTAAAGTCTTTGCTCCAGGTCTAGCTTTTCTTGGCTGGCTGGCAGCTAACCTTTTTGGCCTTCTACTTCTTACCTAAAGTGTGAGCCTAGATTACATTCAGATAGTTGACCACAGCCAAATAATTTATTTAAAAGAGTTCACAAGTTTAATACCATTCAACAGACCAGTGATTGATCCAAAGAAAGTTTCTGTGTTTAATACAGTATACCCATACCTGTTAAATTACTGGCAACTTGTCGACACTGAACTAAAAATTCAAACCAAGGGTGTGCTTCATGTAACTCTTTTTTTTCCAAAAAGGGACAATTTTCAGGACTAAGTCTGTATATAAAACAAACAAAAAACTTCTTTGGTTAACATACAGGATAAGACAATTACAACCATGTTTGCTCAGGTGATGATTAGCATTTAAAAAAAGAATCTTGGAATTAAAAAGTAAATATAACACAAAATACTCCCACTCTTGTGTTGTATTTTACATACTCTTCATGATCTGGAAACAGACAATTTCAGAGACAGAGATTTTAGAGACATCATATGTTCACTACCATGAGGAAATTTAACCAACTCTTTGTCAGATTAATAGATACCTTGTACTTTAAGATACTTCATATTTTATTGGTTTTTACAGCAAAGACTTTTTAGCATATTCAAACTTAATAAGAGGCTTTTTAAAAACTCTTACAAGCCAAGTGTGCTGGTGTGCGCCTATAGTTCCAGTTACTTGGGAGGCTGAGGTGGGGGAATTGCTTGAGCCCAGGAGTTTGAGGCTGCAATGAGCCATGATTGTGCCACTGCACTCCAGTCTGAGTGACAGAGTGAGACTGTCTCAAAATAAAATACAAATAAAAAGTTTACACAACTACAGAGAGGTTACAACTGAGGAATTATGGCTCAGAATACATACTTTGAAAATACAGCTCTTAAATCTGTTCTCTTGCTAGTAGCTTTGGAGACAACATTTCTAAGTAAGACTAATGATATGACACATCAAAAACTCCTAGTCTGTTTTTTTTTTCTTTTTTTGAGACCAGGTCTCACTGTATTGTCCAGGCTGGAGTGCAGTGGCGCAAACATGGCTCACTGCAGCCCGGACCTCCTAGGCTCAAGCAATCCTCCCACCTCAGCTTCCCAGGTAGCTGAGACTACAGGTGTGTGCCACTATGCCTGGCTGATTTTTCACTTCTTTGTAAAGAAGAAGACCCACTACATTGCCCAGGCTGGTCTTGAACTTTTGGGCTAAAGTGATTCTCCTGCCTTGGCCTCCCAAAGTGCTGGGATTACAGATGTGAGCCACTGTGCCCGGCCAATTTCTAGTCTTTACTACACAAAATAAGTAAAATAAAAATGCTGCCTATGAGTGTACAAATGTGGGCTCTGGAATAAAAATTAAGTAGAATTAAATCAGCTCTTCCACTTATTAGCTGTGTGCCTTAAGTAAGATACTTAGTCTCTCTCAAAGCCTGTTTCTTCATCTGTAAAATGGAGATTCGAGTAACTACCCCATAGAGTTTTTGTGAAGATTAAATGAGATAATGCATATAAACTACTTAGTTTAGTGATAACATTGTAAACACTCATATATTAAAGACTACTTCTATTGTTATTGTTATTACTGACCCAATAGCAATTAACACTGGGCACAGATATGATTCTGCAGGTTAATCTTAGGTAGACATATACTGATGTATTGCTCTTTCTTTCTCTGTGTGTGTGTGTCTATATAAATATAAATTTTAGAGCATATCTAATATACCTTGAAGTGAAATACACCTTGCTATGAAATCAAAGTCATTTAGCATTCTCTTGGTAAACAAAGTATCAAAGTAAACTCCAAGTGAAACTTTAGAATCTTCCTCTCAAACCTTTTAAAGCATTTCTTTCATTGTATTCTAAAGTCAAATTATTTAAAAGGTTAACAGAGATACTACAGAATTAATATCACCAAAAAAACACATAAGCATTTTGCTGAATGTAATACTGAACTCAAAGATGTATCAGTTGTTGAGATGGAGAAAACTACTTCAAAAAGATCAGTATTCCTCGTGTGAATGCTTACTATTTTCCTAAAAGTCACGTTCAGGAGTCATATGCAAAGAGAAAATGTGAAGATCTGATCAAGGACAGATGCATTCTCAGTACTCACTTGTAACAGTCAAGGTAGACATAAAGAAGATGCTGCAGACTGTGCTCCAAACAATAGAGAATGAATTGAGAATGGAAATCCCAACCTTCTTTGGTCTTGTAGTTTTGAACAGGGAGGGTATCCTGTATTACACCTCCAATACGGCTCAGTCTTAGGAGGAAGCATTCAAAGTCTTCCAGTTCAGATGCCAGAAAAATCCCATTCCTATGGACAGATTTACAGGATGGCAAGTTAAAAAGTCGCTATGTTCAGAGCAGACTAAATCACGTCCACAGTTTAAGTCTCAATTACTTAAAAATAAGCATTGACAAATTAATGCTGCCACTTCTTACTCTATATGTTCTCTGACACATATTTTGCGGATTTCCAATAAAATTTTCTGCACCACTGTAGTATTTAAAAGTAGTAATGACAGACTCAAATTATCTTTATTATTTTAAAAATCTAAATCAAGCTATTTCCATTTTTTGGTTTTTGACGGGAACCATTACCCAGTATAGCAACAGTGGTTAACCCTTGAAGCTGGATGCTCTAAGCACTGAGAAATTCACCAAAATATTCAAACAAAATCATCATGCTACATCAGAATAATTTAAATAGAACAACTACTGAACAAGAATAGAAATCTGCATGTAAATATTACTTTTTACAAAGTTACTGTTACATTATATATACCAAAGGAGTAAAGAAAACATACAACTGTATATGGAGTTTATAGAAACGTCATGGAACCACTAACCTAATTATAGAACATTATAAGCCCTTGGTGTATTCCTCCCCCACTGCATGCCCCTTGCTACCTCCGGAGGTAGCCACTATCCTGACTTTTATGATAGTCATTCCCATACTTTTTTTTTTTGTATTTTTTAGTAGTTTTTTTTTTTTTTTTTGAGACAGAGTCTCTCTCTGTCGCCCAGGCTGGAGTGCAGTGGCCGGATCTCAGCTCACTACAAGCTCCGCCTCTCCGGTTTACGCCATTCTCCTGCCTCAGCCTCCCGAGTAGCTGGGACTACAGGCGCCTGCCACCTTGCCCAGCTAGTTTTTTGTATTTTTTAGTAGTTTTTTTTTTGGGCAGGGTTTTGCTCTGTCACCCAGGCTGGAATGCAGTGGTGCCATCTCAGCTCACTGCAAGCTCCGCCTCCTGGGCTCAACTGATCCTCCTACCTCAGCCTTTGAGTATCTGGGATGACAGGTATGTGCCACCACACTCAGTTTTTAAATTTTTTTGTAGGGACGAGGTCTATGTTGTCCTGGCTGGTCTTGAACTCCTGGACTCAAGCAATCCTCCTGCATAGGCCTCCCAAAGTGTTGGGATTACAGGTGTGAGCCACTGTGGCCCTTTTATTTTTATTCACAGTTTTATTACACCTATATGTAATCCCAAATAATTTAAGATTTTGCGTATTTTGAACTTTGTATTATGTGGAACATTCTGGATATATTGTTCTCTACCTTATTTCTTCTACCCAACATTGTGTGATTTAGCCATGTTGATACCTCTGGGTATAGTTTGTTATTTTTCATTATTATACAGTATTCCATTGTATGAATATACCGTATTTATCCACTCTACCATTGAGAAAATTTAGCCATATTTATGATAAAAACTATTGGCAAACTAAGCACAGATGCAAACTCCCTTAACTTAAAAGGCATATCTAGAAAAATCTTTCTAGCCAACATCATACTTACTAGTGAAACACTGAGGTCCACTTTAGTTGTTCCTAAATTTCGGGTAAAATAAATTTGCATTTCCTTACCTACAAATGAGGAAGAGCATCTTTTCCTGTTTACTAGCCATTTGTGCTTCCTCTTTTGTGAGAAGCTATGTGCTGGTATCCTTCTCCTCAGATCCAAGCTCTACTCTGCGTCACCCTACCCTGTGTTCCTGGAGGCTCACCTCTATGGGTTCTACTACAAGACTCCAGTGTCCTCAGACTTCTGTTTTAGTTCACTCAATGGGAGGGCTCCATCAGGAGATAAGAGGAAATACCCTGGCTCTCTCTGTGCTGGGTGACTACAGCTTGGCTGACACCCTACACTAAGGATCACAACTCCTGTCAGGCAGCTCTCTTGGTCTCAGTGACAGATCTTTGCCCCTTTAGGCCTTTTAGAAAGCATATATCCTACTACTCCCAAGGTTGTGAAGGTATTCACTTATAGTATTTTCCAAATTTTATACTTTCACATTTGACATTTAGGTGTTAACATCTACCCAGAACTGATTTAACGTACAATATACGGTAGGGAGGGGAATCTAATTATATTTTTTCCCCATATAGCTATTCAGTTATTCCAGCCCCATTATCAAAAAGATGGTTCTTTCCCCACTCTTGTGCAGGACCACCTCTGTCATATGTAAAATGATCATACAGGTATAGGTCTGTTTCTACGCTCACACTTCTGATCTCTACCCCAGCACCAATACTCTCACTATCTTAACTGCTACAGCTTTAGAATAAGTTTTGATATCTGGCAGGGCAAGTTCTTTTTCAGGGCTCTTCTTGACCCTCTAATTTATTTTTGTTGTTGTTTTTTTTGAGATGGAGTCTCACTCTGTCTCCCAGGCTGGATGGAGTTCAGTGGCTTGATCTTGGCTCACTGCAACCCCCACCTTCTGAGTTCAAGTGATCCTCCTGCCTCAGCCTTCCGAGTAGCTGGGATTACAAGCAAGTGCCACCATGCCCAGCTAATTTTTGTATTTTCAGTAGAGACGAGGTTTCATTATGTTGTTCACACTGGTCTCAAACTCCTGACCTCAAGTTATCTGCCTGCCTCAGCCTCCCAAAGTGCTGGGATTACAGATGTGAGCCACCACGCCCAGCAGACCCTCTAATTTCTATATAAATATTTACAATCAGCATGTCATAACCCACACACACATACAAAAAAAAAAAAAACGGCTGGGATTTTTACTGAGATTGCACTATATTTAAAGATCAACTTGGTAGCAGGCTTGTCTTTCTCCAAATCTAAAGAGAATGCTCACAGTGTTTCACTAGTAAGTATGATGTTGGCTAAAAGGATTTTTCTAGATACCCCTTTTCAGTTAAGGGAGTTTAGGCCAGGCGCGATGGCTCACGCCTGTAAT
>NW_012104277.1:595763-612722 GCF_000951045.1 Mandrillus leucophaeus
AAAAAAAATTAAAAAAAAACCCAAAAAAACAAAAAACGCTGGGCGCGGTGGCTCACGCCTGTAATCCTAGCACTTTGGGAGGCCAAGGCGGGCGAACCACAAGGTCAGGAAATTGAGACCATCCTGGCTAACACGGTGAAACCCTGTCTCTACTAAAAATATAAAAAGAAATTAGCCAGGCGTGGTGGTGGGCGTCTGTAGTCCCAGCTACTCAGGAGGCTAAGGCATGACAATGGCATGAACCCGGGAGGCAGAGCTTGCAGTGAGCCAGGATCATGCCACTGCACTCCAGTTTGGGCGACACAGCAAGACTCCATCTCAAAAAAAAAAAAAAACAACCAATTAAGTTAAGGGAGTTCGTATCTATGCTTAGTTTGCCAATAGTTTTGATGGTAAATAGGCTGAATTTTTATCAAATGCTTTTCTGTATCTAATAGGGTGGTATGATTTTTCTTCTTTAATCTGGTGGCATAGAGTTCATTAATTTACTAATTTCATAATTCTAAAACCATATATACATTAATTTAAAAACCAAATGCCAAGCAAAATATTAGGTAAGCTGACAAGTTCTATAATATTTACTAGTAGTAAATAAGAGCATTTAGTGCAATGGAGAGAAGAATGAATAGAAAATCAGGGACTGGCTGGGCACAGTGGCTCACGCCTGTAATCCCAGCACTTTGGGAGGCGGAGGTGGGCGGATCACGAGGTCAGGAGATGGAGACCATCCTGGCTAACATGGTGAAACCTTGTCTCTACTAAAAAAAAAAAAAGGAAAGAAAATCAGGGGCTAAGGGATTTAAATCTGTAACTAACTGGCTTGTGCAAAGCACTTAACGTCCCTGGATCTGACTCTCCACATCTTTAAGTTGGGGAGGAAAATACAGCTGTAAGTATACCACAGTAAGTATAAATAGAAAATAATACATAAAAATGTTTAAGAAACTTAACATACATGTTATTAGCTTTCTTCATACTTCAACAGGTTAGAAAGATAGATTAAATGGAGCCATATGAAATTGTTGATATTCAGCCATTTTTGACCCACAGAAATGGCAAGTTCATATGGTTCAATTCAACAGGTTTTTCTAAATGAATTGAAGTTTAAAATCTTCGTATCACTTCAAGAGCTACTTCCCCTCACTATTTCTTAATTCAGCAGTTCTCTTACTTCAAGAACATGCACAGCACACACGTAGCAATACGAAGCACAGGAGACAGGATACTAAGATATCCCCTTCTCAGCTCTTGTCACTTGTTCCTTATAGCCCTACTGAAAACTGAACATTTCTATACCAAAGTGCATAAAATGTTTTGGGAGGAACCTGCATCTAGAACTTAAGAGCTTATTTACTACCCACATGACGTAAAATGCCTGTGTTCTTTTTTTTTTTTTTGAGATGGAGTCTCACTCTGTCGCCCAGGCTGGAGTGCAATGGCGCGATCTCGGCTCACTGCAACCTCAGCCTCCCAAGTAGTTGAGATTACCTGGCATTATGCCTGGCTAATTTTTGTATTTTTGTAGAGACAGGGTTTTGGCCAGACTTCTCTTGAACTCCTAACCTCAGGTGATCTGCCCGCCTTGGTCTCCCAAATTGCTGGGATTACAGGCATGAGCCATCGCGCCTGGCCAAATGAATACGATTTTAAAACTTCACTGTTAAGATGATGCCCTTTAAATTTTATAGTAATATGAAACAGCACTGCATTGGATTTTTGGCATTTTCAAAGGAAAAGCTACACCATTATTTTTTCTTGCTCTTCCCTTGTACTCTTCCCACTGGGGATTAGTTCAACAGTTACAATACCTGGCCAGCTTATCTAAAATTTCATTCCTCATGTAGTTGTTACAGGAAGTATTCTGGTTAATAACATCAATAGTCAGAAGGGGCCATTTGTTCTGCTGAAATGAAGTATAACCATGCTGGGTTTGAAATTCTCCAATCCATAAGATAATGTTTAACCAATCATGGCGAGCTGTGAGGTATCTCCAGAGGGCTTCAGGGGAATATGATTTGTATTCTACATGAAGAACAAAACACATTTTAAAACATAATTATGTTTATTGACATGTAACTCAACACTAAATTACTGAGCAAATGTAACAATCTGGACATAGCTATTTATACAATATGTTAATTATTCAGTTTCTTTTATTATTTTATATAAAATCCTCTGTTTCTTTTACTATTTTCTTTTTTTTTTTTGAGACAGGGTCTCGCTGTGTTGCCCAGGCTGGAGTGCAGTGGTGCACTCATGGCAGCCTCGACCTCCTGGGCTCAAGCGGTACTTCTACTTCAGCTGCCCAAGTAGCAGGGACTGCAGGAATGTGCCATCATGACTAGGTAATTTTTTCTTTTTTTTTTTCCGAGACAGAGTCTCGCTCTGTTGCCCAGGCTGGGGTGCAGTGATGAGATCTCGGTTCACTGCAACCTCCGCCTCTCAGGTTCAAGTGATTCTCCTGCCTCAGCCTCCCAAGTAGCTGGGATTACAGGCGTGCACCACCACACCCAGCTAATTGTTGTATTTTTAGTAGAAGCAGGGTTTCACAATGTTGGCCAAGCTGGTCTTGAACTCCTGACCTTAGGTGATTCGCCTGCCTCAGCCTCCCAAAGTGCTGGCATTATAGGCGTCAGCCACCATGCCTGGCTGCCCAGGTAATTTAAAAAATATATATTCTGTAGAGATGGGGGTCTCACTATGTTGCTAGGCTGGTCTTGAACTCCTGGCCTCAAGTAATCTTCTCATCTCGGCTTCCCAAAGTGCTGGGATTACAGGTGTGAGCCATCGTGCCTGGCCGCGCTGTTCATTTTAAAATCAGTATTACAGCCAAAGAGCTAGATGTAGCTTCTAATTACTATGGTGGTTAAAATGAAACTTACGTATTAGCTGTACATTTCACTTACCTGTTCAACCCTCTTTTTCCCTTCTCTTTCCCTTAATATATATAAAAATTTTATTTCAGAAGGGTAAGGATGAAAAGAAAAAAAATAATAAACAAAAACTTCAGCTATAATAGTAAGCCAGAATTTTACTCTCTGAATTGCTACTGTTTACCACAGTTATGCCCCAGATCCCCTATATCATGGCACAGATTCCCAGTTTACACAAGAAACTCAGACTATTTGCAAAAACAAAGATTGTCACTTTGAAGCTGGAATGAAAACTCAACCTTGAAATCTCAATTAACTATTTTTTTTTTCTTTTATTAGCACATTATAAATCCCTCCCAGAAACTCTGGGATAAGAAAGAGGTCTTAATGCAATGATTTGCATTTTAAAAAACCTGAATATTATTTACCAAAAGGAATTCTAAAATTGAGACACATCAAAATATTCAAATACCAATACCCAATTTAATCCTCATTCAGTATGTTCATATTTCAGACTCTCTCACACTTGCCTTCTGGACTTATCCTGGGGAGAATGATGGATTCCTGTGTTAGTTGATCCCACCACAGAGCCCAATTTAACACAATTCTATGGTTCTGTTTGTTAAATTCATCTTTACAATCATATTTCAGGAATGAGTCCAAAACGGATTTGTGCTTGAAAAAATCTTGTTCCTCTATCCAATACCTAAAAACAGTGATATAAATTGTTTTTTAATTTTGGAGAAAAAGACATCATTCCTTTTTTATCTGCTCAAGAACATCTACTCTTTTGGAGAACACATAATTCTGATTATGCAAATATTAAAATGACAGAAAACTCTTGAGACCCTTCTGTCTGATACAAGTTTTATCTCCATGGAGAATGCAGGCTCAGTTCCACATAAGAATCTTGTGCTCACTAACAATTATAAACTAAATACTACCTACAGTATTCTAATATTATCAAAAGGAGACTAATGAGACTACCTGGGAAATGACTGGATTTGCATATTTTCTTGGAAATGTCCCAAATAAAGCTTCTCAACTTGATGCACGAAGTCTATAGTTCTTTTCTCTTTTTCAGAAAAATAATTTTTTTCTTTTAAAATTTCAACCTTGAATAAAAAGCAGTGACTTTACAAAAATCAAGCACATTTGCAAAAAATGTCATGAGATTATCAAAGAAGATAGTGCTGAGAATTAAAGATTAGAAAAAAAGTAATGAGATAATACGCCATTCAAGAATTATATTTTGAACATTTGAGTCAATGTATATTAAACACAAATTTTCTTTTGCCACAAATGTAAAATAGTCACTTAAGAAAGATGAAGGGGAAAAAAAAGATGAAGGGGTTGTCACACTTTTACTTATTAGATATTAGTTGAACATTAAAATTACTTAAAGTTTTTCTTCCAAGGTTTTCTTCCAAGGTTTTCACCCAGGCTTTCTAGAAAATGTATACTACATAGTCTCACCTTTACCTACCAAAAAGTCACGTATATTTTTATCAGTTGTGTAGAAGCATATCTTGAGCAATTGGCCTTTTACATCAAACCCCTAAAATAAACACAGAAAACCAAAAAAAGTTACATTTTGTAATGGAACTATTTTGAACATAAAAAAATGTGTTAGATACAGAAACACCCTATTATAAACATCTATCTTGTTAGAATTCCATAGCTTTCCAAAGACCTTTCTGCTCTTTCAAACATTCATTTTCCTAATTTTTTTTTCTTTTTGAGACAGTCTCACTGTGCTGCCCAGGCTGGAGTACAGTGGTGTGATCACAGATCACTGCAGCCTCGACCCCCAGGCTCAAAGTGATCCTACCAACTCAGCCTCCCAAGTAGCTGGGGCTACAGGTGTGCGCCACCATGCCTGGCTAATTTTTGTATTTTTTGTAGAGATGGGATTTCTTCATGTTGCCCAGACTGGTCTTGAACTCCTGGGCTCAAGTGATTCTCCTGCCTCAGCATCCCAAGGTGCTAGGATAACAGGCGTGAGCCACCCTGCCTGGCCCTCCTACATTTATTATATGTATTTACTGCCTATCCCTAAAGTCCTTAAGCATTTTGTCAGAGCAAAGGCAGCACACAGAACAATTTAAGGCAATGCTAGGTTACGACAGGACCAAAATGACAGCAATCTGGTATGTTGATTCAAGTGGAAACAATGATCAATGCAAACAACATCCCTCTTACATAGTTTCACTCCTCTGCACCTCCTGAAAGTTACCATGGGCAAGACCCCAACCATGCAGATTAGGGGTAGATCTCAGCTTAGCCTAAAAGCCTTACTTCTAGGACTTCCCCTTCTCATGTGAAGTAAAACCATAGAGCAAAAAGTCCAGCAAAGGCATAATTTACTAGAAAGTTCAAGTGGAGATGTAAGGGGTCACATGAACAATACAGAATGTCCTCCAACAAATAATGAGCTCTTATGCATGCTTCAACATGTGTGAAGTCTTCTATGAGAAACACTATCTCCTCCTAATCAAAGTGCCAGGTCTAACAGAGTATTTTTCTTTTCTTTTCTTTTCTTTTTTTTTTTTGAGACAGGGTCTTGCTCCGTCACCCAGGCTGGATGGAATGCAGTGGCGTGATCTCAGCTCACTGCAATCTCTGCCTCATGGGTTCAAACGATTTTCGTGCCTCAGCCTCCCAAATAGCTGGGATTACAGGCATGCATTACCCACCTGGCTAATTTTTGTTTTTTTTAGTAGAGACAGCATTTACCACATTGGCCAGGCTGGTCTCAAACTCCTGCTTCAAGTGATCTGCCTGTCTCAGCCTCCAAAAGTGCTGGGATTATGGGTGTGAGCCACTGCACCCAGCTCAGAGAGTACTTTTAAATGCCATTTAAAAATCTCTTCAAGAGATATGGAAATAACCTAAGTGTCTATCAACAGATGAATGGATAAAGAAAATGTGGTGTATATATACAAAGGAATATTATTTGGCCTTAAAAAAAAAAAAAAGAAGGAAAGACCAATTGTGCTGGCTTACGCCTATAATCTCTGCACTTTGGGAGACCAAGGCAGGAGGATTGCTTGAGCCCAAAAGTTCGAGACCAGCCTGGACAACATAGTGAGACTCTGTCTCTACAAAAAAAAAAAAAAAAAAAAAAAGAGAGAGAGAAAGAGGAAAACCTGCAATTGTAAACAACATGGCTGAACCTGGAGGACATTGTGCTAAATGAAATAAGCCAGACACAGAAAGACAAATTCTTCATGCTCTTACTTATATATGGAATCTAAGAAAAAGCTGAACTCACAGTAATAGAGAGTAGAATGATATTACCAGGGACTGTGGGGTAGGGGAAAGGAGTAGATATTGGTCAAAAGGTACAAACTTTGAGATACAAGATAAGTGAGTTCTGGGGACCTATGTATAGCACAGTAACTAAAGTTAATAATAATACATTATATACTCGAAATTTGTTGAGAGCAGATCTCAAGTGTTCTCACCATATATATACACATAACTATGTGAGGTGATATATTAATTAGCTTACTTGTGGTAATCTTTTCACAATGTACATACATATCAAAACATCATACTGTATACCTTAAACATATGTAATTTCTGTCACTCATACCTAAATAAAATTAGAGGAAAAATATCTTCAAAAAAGTTCTCAGGCCAGGCACGGTGGCTCACGCCTGTAATCCCAGCATTTTGGGAGGTCAGGGTGGGTGGCTCACAGACTAACCAACATGGAGAAACCCTGTCTCTACTAAAAATACACAAAATTAGCTGGGCATGGTGGCACATGTCTGTAATCCCAGCTACTTGGGAGGCTGAGGTAGGGGAATCATTTGAACCTGGGAGGTGGAGGTTATGTGGGCTGAGATCGCACCATAGAACTGTAGCCTGGGCAACAAGAGCGAAACTCCGTCTCAAAAACAAAAACAAAAAAAAAAAAAAAAGAAAGTTCTCAGTACCAAAACATTTCTCAGTGTTATTTCTCTTTTAGATTTAGAGACACGGTCTTGCTCTGTTACCAGCTATTTATAGGTGCAATCATAGTTCCCCACAGCCTAGAACTCCTGGAGATCCTTCTGCCTCAGCCTTCTGAGTAGCTAGGACTACAGGTGTGATATGGTTTGGATCTGTGCCTGTGCCCAAATCTCATGTTGAAATGTAACCCCCAATGTTGGAGAAGGGACCTGGTGGGAGGTGACTGGATCATGGGGGTGGGCTTCCCCCTTGCTGTTTTTGTGACAGTGAGTGAGTTCTCATGATATCTAGTTGTTTAAAAGTGTGTAGCACCTCCCCACTGCTCTCTTCTTCTTTCTCCTGCCATGTAAGACATGCCTGCTTCCCCTTCATCTTCCACCATGACTACAAGTTTCCTGAGGCCTCCCCAGCCATTCTTCCTGTATAGCCTGTGGAACTGTGGGCCAATTAAACCTCTTTTCTTTCTAAATTACCCAGTCTCAGGTAGTTCATTATTATTTATTTAGTTTTTGAGATAGAGTCTTGCTCTGTTGCCCAGGTTGGAATGCAGTGGCACCATCTTGGCTCCCTGCAACCTCCGCCTGCTGGGTTCAAGCAATTTTCCCTGCCTCAGCCTCCCTAGTAGCTGGGATTACAGGCTCCTGCCACCACACCTGGCTAATTTTTGTAGTTTTAAAATTACATGGGTTGTGCCATGTTGGTCATGCTGGTCTCAAACTCCTGACCTCAGGTGATCCACCTACCTCATCCTCCCAAAGTGCCGAGATTACAGGCATGAGCCACCATGCCCGGCTTAGGTAGTTCTTTATAGCAATATGAGGACAGACTAAGACAAGGTGCAAGCCACCATGTCCTTTTTATTTTTTTATTTTTTGTAGAGACAGGGTCTTGCTATGCTGCCTATGCCAGTCTTGAATTCCTGGCCTCAAGTGATCTTCCTGCCTCAACCTCCCAAAGTGCTGGGATTATAGACATGAGCCACCACACCCAGCTGTTCTCAGTGTTATTAATGTCATTATTTTTTAGTGTCATTATCCACTACATAAATTTCTTAGTTTATGAAATAATTATGAATACAAACCAACTTTATAGTAACTAGAAATTATATTAAATACATTTTAAGACTTTATGGATTACACCACTCACCATATTCTTCAAAAGTTCAGAGGCTTCCTTTATATTGTTCTTTTTTAAATTGTCAAAGACCAAATTTAGGCCTATGCCAATCAGCTCCTCAAGTTTCTGAGCAGAATGACCATCAATCCTGAAGAAAGTCTGTGCCTCTGGTATTCTGTTGTTTAAAATGGCATTGGCAATAACTTCCTAGGAAAAGAAAAACGTTTGCCTTTTAAGTTCCTTTTCATTTCCTTATTATGATTATCAACATGGGATTTATACATTTACTGAACATCTAACAAAGGAACTTTTATTTAAAATCGATTACTAGATTTGGAGTTAGGTTCAAGGGATATAAAATTGAGTAAAACTAAGACCTTACAACTCCAGGAGCTAGTGGAAGACATACTGATTATAGTACTGTATGATAAGTGCTGTAACAAAAGTATCCCAGGGTGTTAGAGAGGAAGGTCCAGAAGAGGAACATCTAAATAAAAGTGATGACCACCCGCCCCCGTAGCCCTCCCGCACAGGCTTGATAGTAGAAGTAACTAGTAACTGATAAGACAAAAAATTTAAAGACCAGTAAGTGTTCCACAGATATATTGAGATAAGAGGACAGGTGTTCCAAAAAGAGGGAGTATCATATGCAGAGAGACAAAGAAAAGAAACTGCATCAAGCCTTCAGGGAACTACAAATTACTCAATATAACTGGAGAGAGCAGCAGATGAGACTTAAAAGCAAAGCAGAGGATCCATCATGAAGAGCCTTGCATTTGAGTTAGATTTTATCCTGAAACTACGTGGAGCCACTGAAAGACTGTAAAAGCAAGATGTGATGTAATCAGATACATATTTACAGAAAAATATCCAGGCAGCAATATAGAGAGTGGACTGAAAGTGATTCAAGCTCGAGATATTAAGGCATTAGAAGGCTACTACCAATAATCCACATGAAAAGAAATACTTAAACTGAAGATCTAAACCCTAGAGAGAATAGAAAGGAGGCCTTCTTAACCTAGGGCTTTAAAGAGATCGGTAAACCCCATTATGCCATGTACAAAATTTATGTGTACACATTCACATGCCTGTTTTTGAAGACAGGGTCTACAACTTTTATCAAAGTAAACTATAACCCCTTCCCCCGGCAAAAGTTGAAAATCAGTGATTCTGAGTAGACCACAGACAGAGCCTTGCAGAACATTGAGGGAAACAGGAAGAGAAATCTGTGAAGGAGACAGGAAAAAAGGAGACAAAAAAGTAGAAGGAAAAGTAAGTAATTTCTTTTTTTTCTTTTTTTTTTTTTTGAGACAGAGTCTTGCTCTGTCGCCCAGGCTGGAGTGCAGTGGCGCGATCTCAGCTCACTGCAAGCTCTGCCTCCCAAGTTCACACCATTCTCTTGCCTCAGCCTCTGGAGCAGCTGGGACTACAGGCGCCCGCCACTACACCTGGCTAATTTTTTGTATTTTTAGTAGAGAAGGGGTTTCACTGCGTTAGCCAGAATGGTCTCGATCTCTTGACCTCGTGATCCACCTCGCTCGGCCTCCCAAAGTGCTGGGATTACAGGCATGAGCCACCGCGCCTGGCCAGTAATTTCTTGTTTTTTTTTTTTTTGAAACAGAGTCTCACACTGTCGCCTGGGCTGAAGTGCAGTGGTGCGATCTCTGGCTCACCGCAACCTCCACCTCCCAGGTTCAAGCAATTCTCCTGCTTCAGCCTCCCGAGTAGCTGGGACTACAGGTGCCCGCCACCACACCTGGCTAATTTTTTTATATTTTTAGTAGAGACAGTGTTTCACCATTTGGTCAGGCTTGTCTCGAACTCCTGACCTTGCGATCTGCCGGCCTCGGCCTCCTGAAGTGCTGGGATTATAGGCATGAGCCACTGTGCCCGGATCATTTCTTCCTTTTTAAGGTTACAGAATGAATAAGAGATACAGAAAATGCAGTCACACCAGGTACTTTAATCCCTCCACCCCAAGAACAGCAATCTTAACAACCTAGAAGCATCTCAATCTTATCACTTTAATTCCCTATTGATTATGATCATCTGTGTTAAGCTGTTTTAGCATTTGTTTTTAAAATACCAATACCCTCCAGTGGATGAAGGAATTCTTCCAGTCCCTAAGTCATATAGATGGTAGTAAATTTTAGTTGTATTATTGTAACTTTTACTGTGGAGGAAAAAAAGGCAAACGGAAACAAATTTAACTGGCAAAATGTCTTAAACAGAATTTCAGATAGGACTAAAATTAAGTATACCTCTAAGTAATAATGTCATAAAATAAAAATTTCCAAAGATCTAATCAGCAGCAGCAATTCAATTTATCCAGAGGTCAGGCAGAATGCATGAGTCCAAAGTGCCAGGCTTGAGTCAATGAGGGAGTATTGCTAAGGAAGTGCCACTTCACATGGGTTTAGAGTTGGGTGTTTGTTACCGAACCCAAGTGGGCAGATCTAGCATTAAGAGGGAGCCTACCCATATTATTAAATAATATGGAATTAAATAAAGGAATTAAATAAACAGAGCTTGTAGACATGAATTTGAAGTCATAATCAGAAATCTCAAAACCAATAAAACCTAAAACCTTTGCCAAACATTCTGAATCACAAGTGTATAGAGTCTGAATTCTGTTTTTTCTATTGTTTTCTCAGATCTTCTGAATCTAGCAAATAAAAGAAGTGATATTTACTCATACTTGCCTCAAAGCTGAGTTTCTTCCATATATTGCTCTCCTTTACTTTGGGGACATTTTCATGTACATCATATTCATCTATAGCATCTGTTAGCTTCCAAGGAAACTTTATCATGAAGGTTCGAAGTTCATTAATGTAGCTAGTCAAAATGTTCACTCCTTTTTGCAGATGTTCATCTAGTTCTATGGAAAATACCAATGTGCCAATTTGTATGTGTGGGTGTATAAATATAAACCATGAGCTATTATAAAGAATTCTAAAGAAAGTCCAAATTCAAACTTGCTATTTTTAAATTTCAAACAACATGTTTGAGGATTTTCCTGTTTACAAGTAAGTAGCTCTGTATTTTAATACAATCCTTTCCTTTTCTTGTTCTTCATGATTAGTCCTGGGTCTTTCTACCAACTTTCTCAGTATCAAAACCCATTTCACTTACTCAATTACACACTGCCCTTACCCAAATGGCGTGTCACCTGTTTATGCTGTGTCACCCAATGGCAGCACTTGTATCTGTTCTGACACAGGAACAGAACTGCCCCCTTCCTAGCTGCTATTCTTACCTTCAGTGTGAATAAAAAGCTCCTTTATTTGGTTGTTAAGGAAAGACAGTGTAAGATTAAGCAATTGTTCTGAAAAGTGTTTGCTTTGGGGTTCAGAATAACTTTCTCTAATTGCTGAGCAAAGTAAATCCAATGCTGGCATCAGCTCTTCCACATCTGAGAAAGAACCAAAGAAATTAACATGAAGAATACCAGGATTCTCACAATAAAATTAACATATCAAAAAAAATCATGTTACAATATTTTTAAACATAAAACAAGGACCAATGTCTTATTTTCAAAAAGCTCACAAAACTTTTATGCAGGCTTATTACCTGCAAAATTTAATGATTCTAATTATTAATAGTTATCATTTACTGGTATCACTGCTAACTACCCTTTTGCTGACCACCTACATCTTAAGTACTGTACTTGTTGTTTTATAAATGCTATCTCATTTATTCCTTTCAACAACTTAAGAGGTAGGTGTGTGTTATATTCTTTTTACATAGATTTAAAAAACTGAGGTTCAGAGACTTGCCCAAGCTAATTCAGAAAGTAAGTGGCAGGGCCAGGCGCGGTGGCTCATGCCTGTAATCCCAACACTTTGGCAGGCCAAGGCAAGCGGATCCCTTAAGCTCAGGAGTTCGAGACCAGCCTGGCTAACATGGTGAAACCCCGCCTCTACTAAAAATACAAAAATTAGCCAGGCATGCTAGTGGGCGCCTGTAATCCCAGCTACTCAGGAGGCTGAGGCAGGAGAATTGCTTGAACCCGGGAGGTGGAGGTTGCAGTGAGCGAAGATTGCACAACCGCACTAAAGCAGCCTGGGCAACAGCGTGAAAAAAGAAAAAGAAAGTAAGTGGCAGGGCCAAAATGTGAATTTAAGCCTGTCTGATCGCAAAGCTATTCTGTGCTAAACATTCAAGTGAAAGCAAGAAGTGTGGGCCCCTGGTTGTTTTATCTGCAGCTGAAGGCTCTAATTAAGTGATTCCTGTTTGTCTCAGCACTGCCCCCCACTTTAGGATTACATCTGTGAGATGTACGAGAATTATGGGAAACAGGTTTTCCCCCTAGGAGAGCAGGTAAGGCTATTCCCAGTGCTTCTCGTTCCGGACCCATCTCCACCCTTTAGAGCTGAGCAGTGCAGGTGAGAGTGGAATGAGGAGAAACCACTAACCACCGAAGAACAGAAGTGAATAATGACTCTACAACTGCTGATGGAGCTCTGCTCAACACCAAAATCAGGCCTTTTTCTATAAATTCAAGCAGTTTTTAAAACATTAGAGCATTAGAAAAGCTGGCAATCCAAGAAAGAGGAGACCAAACTCTGCACTCAAAACAAAATAGAATGTGTGTTTTTGTTTTTTTGAGATGGAGTTTCACTCTTGTCCCCCAGGCTGGAGTGCAATGGAGTGATCTCGGCTCACTGCAACCTCCACCTCCTCGCTTCAAGTGATTCTGCCTCAGCCTCCTGAGTAGCTGGGATTACATGCATGCACCACTACACCCGGCTAATTCTTATATTTTTAGTAGAGATGGGGTTTCACCATGTTGATCAGGCTGGTCTCGAACTCCTGACCTCGTGATCCGCCCATCTCGGCCTCCCAAAGTGCTGGGATCATAGGCGTGAGCCACTGTACCCAGTCTGAGAATGTGTTTTTAAAAGAAAATATCTTTCCACCATATATGAGATTTAGGGAGAAAAAAAAGAAAACATCCAATTCATTTTCTCAGTGAAAGGTAATACTACATCAGTGGAAAAAGAGCAGGTTGTCATTTTCTCCATGTAAGTAGACTACAAATTGGTAAAACTTTTGAAGGACAATTTATCAAGGTGTTTAAAAATATAAATTGTGCATACTCTTAAACCTGGAAATTCCAGGTCTAGAATTTAATAATAAATTCTAGTAATATAAGTAAATGATTATATATGTGAAATGACACACATACAGCATTTCTTACACACTGCTAATAGCAAAGAACTGGAATAAATCTAAATGTCTAACAGGAGTTTGGCTTGGCAAATTATGGTACAGCCCATACAATGAAATTCTGTGTCATCATAATTAGTAAGTATATATTACTAACAAGAAAGATGTCTATAGTATGAAGTGGGAAAAAACAGACTATAAAACCGTATTTACAGAGTGCCAAAGAACAAAAATTACAATAAATTCAGATTAAAGATCTCAATTGGTTTTACTGCAATTCTAGAATGTGGCAACACTTAATTTCATAACATGGAAAAGGTATTCTAGTGAGTTGAGCAGAGGGGTTGGCTTTATGGACACAGAAGAGCTGAAGAGAGCAGAAGCATATTGGTTGTTTCAAAGCTACTTTTTTTGTAAGATAAAGAGAGACAGAATAATAGAAAAAATACTGATTATTTAACATGAAGCTACTTCAGGCTTTTTTTCCAATTAAAAATAGAGGCAGAGTCTCACTATGTTGCTCAGGCTGGTCGTGAACTCTTGGTCTCAAGTGATTCTCCCGCCTGGGCCTCCTGAAGTGTTGGGATTATAGGCATGAGCCACTGCACCCAGCCTTTTTTTTTTTTTTTTGAGACAGAGTCTCACTCTGTTGTCCAGATGGGAGTGCAATGGCATGATGACGGCTCACTGCATCCTCAACCTCCCAGGTTCAAGCAATCCTCCTACCTCCCTTTCCTGAGTAGCTGAGACCACACATGCACACCACCACGCCTGGCTAATTTTTAAATTTTTTGTAGAGGTAAGGTTTCACTATATTACCCATGCCAGTCTCAAACTCCTGGGCTCAAGAGATCCTCCCACTTCAGCCTCTGAAAGTGCTGGGATTACAGGTATGAGCCACTGCACCTGGCCTACGTTACTTCTTTTACATAAGGATTATTTCAGAGGGAACTTCATTATCACGCTGATTGAAGATTGAAACTGGACTGTTTGGGATTATTGGCTCTCTCCTAATTTCTCCCAATGTCAGAAGACCACCTTATTTTAAGTTTGATGCTATGGAACTTTAGCATAGTTGACTTCATTTTGATTTCTGTTCTGGTCTGATGGGGCCTAGTACAGCTGACAACAAAACAATGGTCTCCATAATTTTTGTTTAACAAGGGGAAAATATACTTTATTATCCTGTTGTCCTAAGGAGAGAATTTGCATGGCTACCTGGTCCAAGAATAAAAGTTAGGCTTCCTATTTGTTAAAAATGAAAGGCAAAATCTTGATACATGTTGGTAGTGTGGCAAAAAAGCAGAGAGGTCCCGGTGAATTTTTTTTTTTTTTTTTTTTTTTTTGAGACAGTCTTACTTTGCAATCAGGCTGGAGCGCAGTGGCACAATCACAGATCACTGCAGCCTAGACCTCTCCCGAGACTCAAGCAATCCTCTGCCTCAGCCTTGCAAGTGGTTGGGACTACAGGATGTGCCATCATGCCCAACTAATTTTTAAACTTTTTTTGTAGAATGGGGTCTTGGTATGTTTCCCAGACTGGTTTCAAACTCCTAGACTCAAGCGATCCTCCCACCTTGCCCCCAAAGTGTTAGGATTACAGGGCGAGCCACTGCATCCTGCCAAAAATTCTTACAACATATCCTAATCCACAACTGTCAATACACATCTCAGATGGTTGCAAGGGCAGGCAATTTTCCAAATAAATGTTTTTCTGTCGTGTATGAAACTGTCTTGAATTTAAAAGATTGTCTCTTCCTTGCATACTACAAACAGAGTATAGTACAAGATATGAGCAATAAATAGCCCATATAGTATGAGGACATTTATAGAATCAGATAACACTGCCAAATTTCCACATAGTTGTCCAGGCATAGTGGCTCGCACCTGTAATCCCAGCACTTTGGGAGGCAGAGGATTGTTTTGAGCCCAGGAGTTTGAGACCAGCCTGGGCAACACAGTGAGACCCCATTCTCTACAAAAAATAGCTGAGTGTGGTGGCATGCACCTGTAGAGTCCCAGCTACTCAGGAGGCCGAGGTGGGAGGATTGCTTGAGCCCAGGAGGTGAGGCTGCAGTGAGCTGTCATTATACCACTGCACTCCAGCCTAGGCAACAGAGTGAGACTGCGATGCAAAAAAAAAAAAAAAAAAAGGAAGAAGAAAGTTTCCAAAAAGTATATAAAATCCCATGACTAAGTTTTGGCAAGTAAATAAGTCATCAGAAACCACAAGATCATAATTTGAAAGTTATTAAGAAGATCAAATGATAAATATGAATGTAGAAATCTTTATTCCACTTACTTCTTAAATATAAATGGGATGAAAAGTGATCAAACTGATCAGATACAGAAGATTTTGAGGATGGATTAAAAAGATTTTCTTTGCTCTTCAAAAAGAAATTTACTGTGTCCAGCTGACGATTTTCTATCCCGGCCTGAAATGAGGAGGAAAATAAAAATCAGAAAAAAATTACAATAGCGAAAAAAATCAGGATTCAGATTTTGAATTTAATGTGGTGAGACTACAGGAGGCAAAAGACTGCATGAGTACCTGGGCTCCAGTGAGGATTTTGACAATGACTGATTATGCAATCTGGGGCAAGACTCTCTAACCTTTTCTTTTCTTTTTTTTTTTGAGTCAGAGTTTTGCTCTTGTTGCCCAGGCTGGAGTGCAATGGCATGATCTTGGCTCACTGCAACCTTTATCTCCTGGGTTCAAGAGATTCTCCTGCCCCGGCCTCCCAAGCAGTTCAGATTACAGGTGCCCGCCACCATGCTCGGCTAGTTTTTGTATTTTTAGTAGAGTCAGGGTTTCCTCATGTTGGCCAGGTTGGTCTCGAACTCCTGACCTC
Source organism: Mandrillus leucophaeus (assembly GCF_000951045.1). Taxonomy (NCBI): domain Eukaryota; kingdom Metazoa; phylum Chordata; class Mammalia; order Primates; family Cercopithecidae; genus Mandrillus; species Mandrillus leucophaeus. The sequence goes on from NW_012104277.1 coordinate 611,734, forward strand.
CAACGATCTACCTGCCTTGGCCTCCCAAAGTGCTGGGATTACAGGTATGAGCCACTGCGCCTGGCCCAATTTCTGCTTCAACAGAAACAGGCGGTTATTAGACTACAAAACCTTTCCAGCTCTACCATTTTATAATTTTAAAACAATTCAAAACTAAATATTAGGGATTACTCTTACAATTAAGTTATATTCTATTTGAATTAAAATGTTATGGCAGTACAATATAAAGTCATACTCTTGTCACCCAGGCTGAGGTACAGTGGCATGATCTCAGCTTACTACAACCTCTGCCTGCCCAGCTTCAGCGATTCTCGTGCCTCAGCCTCCCGAGTAGCTGGGATTACAGGCATGCGCCACCACACCCAGCTAATTTGCTGTTGTTGTTGTTGTATTTTTAATAGAGACAGGTTTCACTGTGTTTGGCTAGGCTAGTCTCGAACTCCTGGCCTAGAGTGATCCACTCAACTCAGCCTCCAAAATTGCTGGGATTACAGGCATGAGCCACTGCGCCCAGCCAGATTCTCCGTTGTCTTTTTTGAGACAGAGTCTTGCTCTGTCACCCAGGCTGGCGTGCAGTGGTTCGATCTTGGCTCACTGCAATCTCTGCCTCCCGGGTTCAAGTGATCCTCCTGCCTGAGAGTCCCAGGTAGCTGGGATTACAAGTCTGAACCACTACACTCAGCTAATTTTTGTATTTTTAATAGAGGTGGGGTTTCACCATGTTGGCCAGGCTGGTCTCGAACTCCTGACCTCAGGTGATCCTCCCGCCTAGATCTCCCAAAGTGCTGGGATTACAGGCGTAAGCCACTGCACCCGGCCACATTCCATATTTTTAATAAACAAAAATAAAATAAACGTATTTTTTTTTTCAAAGTATGATGGCCAGGTGTGGTAGCTCATGCCTGTAATCCCAGCACTTTGGGAGGCCGAGGCAGGTGGATCACCTGAGGTCAGGAGTTCAAGACCAGCCTGGCCAACATGGTGAAACC
>NW_012104277.1:613620-618019 GCF_000951045.1 Mandrillus leucophaeus
TGCTTGAACCCGGGAGGTTGAGGTTGCAGTGAGCCAAGATTGCACCATTGCACTCCAGCCTGAGTGACGGAGCAAGACTCCATCTAAAAAAAAAAAAAAAAGAAAAAGAAAAAGAAAAATTTGCCACCCTTAGCATAAAGCGTTGTGCATAAGAATCACCTGGAGAATTTCTCAAGTTGTGGATTGCAAAGCCCTGCCCCTAGACTTTCTAATTCAATAGATATTGGGAGGGCCCTGACAATTTGCATTTCTAATCCACAGGTCATGGTGAGCTGCTGGTCCAGAAACCAGATTTTGAGAGCCAATGGGCCAAAGTTCTAGGTGTTAATATACCAAGGGAGGTGAGAGATATTGGGGGGAGTTATGTTGGAGGAAGAAAAGACAGGACAAACCTAGGGTCCATGTGAGGTGACACCCACCAAAAAAAGATAAACTAGAAAAATTACTGGCCCCAGAGGGAGACTATAAACAAACTATACCTTTGTTCTGAGTGATGGGAGTAAAAACTAAATTATCAATGAATATAATATTCTTGTTCTTATGATATACATACTAAAGTACTTAGAGTGAAGGATTATAAAGTTTGCAATTTCAAAATGGTTAAGCAAAAAAGAAAAAAAAAAGGTACAATTAAAACAAATGTGGTTTCACCCTGGCTAACATGGTGAAACCCTGTCTCTACTAAAAAATACAAAAAATTAGCTGGGCATGGTGGTGGGTGCCTGTAATCCCAGCTACTCAGGAGGCTGAGGCAGGAGAATGGCGTGAACCCAGGAGGCAGAGCTTGCAGTGAGCCGAGATCGAGCCACTGCACTACAGCCTGGGCAACAGAGTGAGGCACTGTCTCAAAAAAACAAAAAAACAAACGTGGTTTGGGAGGTGGGCAGGTCACTTGAGGTTAGGAGTTTGAGACCAGCCTGGCCAACATGGTAAAACCCCATCTCTACTAAAAATACAAAAATTAGCCAGGCCTGGTGGTGCACACCTGTAATCCCAGCTACTCTGGAGGCTAAGGGAGGAGAATCGCTTGAACACAGGAGGCGGGGGTTGCAGTGAGCGGAGATCGCGTCATTGCACTCCAGGGTGGGCGACAGAGCAAGACTCCATCTCAAAAAAAAAAAAAAAAAAAAAAAAAAAAACACAAATGTGGTAAAATGTTAATAGTTGGTTAATCTAGGTGAAATTTAACTTAATGTTCATTTTACTAATTTTCGAAGTTTTTCTGTCGATTTAAAAATTTTCAAAATCACACATATAAAAACAATGACCAAATAGTAATTCCAAAAATAAAAATTTAAATTAGAAACAGATGTATTTAATAGCAGATTACACACGGGTGAAGAAAGAATTAGAGCACTGGGTGATTATGAAGAAATTATCCACAATGTAACAAAGTCTCATAGTGGTTAAGAAGGACTGAGCAAAGTGTCAACTATCTAACTACTTCTGATTGAAAGACCAATGTGACACATGGAAAATACATTTTGTTTTCCTTTTTTTCTTTGGAGACAGGATCTCACTCTGTTGCCCAGACTGGAGTGCAGTGGAAAATACATTTTGTTTTCCTTTTTGTCTTTGGAGACAGGATCTCGCTCTGTTGCCCATGCTGGAGTGCAGTGCCGCAGTCTCACTCAGTGCAACCTCCACCTCCTGGGTTCAAACGATTCTCCTACCTCAGCCTCTCAAGTAGCTGGGATTACAGGTGTGAGCCACCATATCTGGCTAATTTTTTTGTATTTTTAGTAGAGATGGGGTTTTTGCATGTTGGCCAGGCTGGTCTCAAATTCCTGAACTCAAGTGATCTGTGCATCTCGGCCTCGCAAAGTGCTAGGATTACAGGTGTGAGCCACTGTGACTGGGCTGGAAAATACATTTTCAATTTTCAAGCACATGGAACTTTTATTAAAACTGAGTAGTCATGTGCCACATAACAATATTTCACTCAACAACTGGCTAAATTTACAACAGTGGTTCCCATAAGATTATCATAGAGCTGAAAATTCCGACAGCCTATTATTTGCTATACTATACTTTTGTTTAATGTACTCCTACTTATTTCTTTTTTAAGCTAGCTATAAAACAGCCCCAGGTAAGTCCTTCACGGTATTCCAGAAAAAGGCATATGAGACGATAGCTCCATGCATGTTACTGCCTCTGAAGATTGTCTTGTGGGACAAGATGTAGAGAGGTGGAAGACAGTGATATCGATGATCCTAGGCCTAGGATATGTATGTGCCTGTGTCTTCATTTTCAGCAAAAAGTTTAAAAAGCAAAATAAATGGTGAAAAATGAACCTAAATACATAATAATATCTAATGTGGTTAAAAAAAAAACCACAACAATAACATGAATAGGCTAAGAGTAAATGAAGTTAAAGCATTCAACGGACCTGTGCTATTCAAAACAATTAGTTATTAACTGTAGATCTCAGCTGGGCGTGGTGGCTCATGACTGTAATCCCAACACTTTGAGAGGTCGAGGGGTGGTGGATCACTTGAGGTCAGGAGTTCAAGAGCAGCCTGCCCAACATGGTGAAATGTCTCTACTAAAAACACAAAAAATTAGCTGGACATGGAGGCAGGCACCTGTAATCCTAGCTATTCGTGAGGCTGGGGCACAAGAATCACTTGAACCCAGGAGGCGGAGGCTACAGTGAGCCAAGATCATGCCACTGCACTTCAGCCTGGGCGACAGAGTAAGACTCCATCTCAAAAAAACAAAATGAAACAAACCAAAAAACAAAAAAACCACACACAAAACAAAAAAAACAAACTTTAGATCTGATAATTTAGGTATGTACATTATATTTCCTAGGATAGCTTCTAAAGGAACAGAAAGTGAATATTTAATTTCTAAACTAGTAGAGGGCACAAAGGAGCTCCTGGAGTGCTTGTGATGTTTTATTTCTTGACCTGGATGGTGGTTATAAGTGTTTTTGCTTGATATTTGTTAGCCGGGGCAGTGGCTCACGCCTGTAATCCCAGCACTTTGGGAGGCCGAGGAGGGCGGATCACCTGAAGTCTGGAGGTCAAGACGAGGCTGGTCGACATGGCGAAACCCCTCCTCGACTAAAAATACAAAAATCAGTTGGGTGTGGGGGTGCATGCCTGTAATCCCAGCTACTAAGGAGGCTGAGGCGGGAGAATCGCTTGAACCTAGGCTGCGGAGGTTTCAGTAAGCTGAGATTGCACCACTGTACTCCAGCCTGGGTGACAGTGAGACTGTCTCCAAAAAAAATAATAATTACAATAGTAACTATTATTATTTGTTAAACTGTATTCTGCATATGTTTTTACACATTGTATTTCACAATACAAAAATAAAAATGTATTAATGTGGTTCATTACAGTAACAAATTAAAGGAGATTATTCATATGATTATCTCAATAGATACAGACTAAGCAGTCGATAAAAATCCAATACCCATTCATGATAAATCCTCATAGCAGGGAACATAAGAGAACTTAACCTTATAAAGGGTATCTTAAAACACACACACACACACAGATGGAGAGACAGAGAGAGAGAGAGAGAGAGCGAGCATGTGTGCTCTACTCAGGAATAAGGCAAAGATTACTTCTGGATAATGTTATACTAGAGATTCTAGTACCCTAATTAAGAAAAAAGGTGGTGGCTAGGCATGGTGGTTCACGCCCGTAATCCCAGCACTTTTGAAGGCTGAGGAGGGAGGATTGCTTGAGCCAGGAATTTAAGACCAGCCTGGGGCACATTGCAAAACCCTGTCTCTACAAAAAATAAAAAAATTAGCTGGGTGTGGTGGTGTGCAACTGTAGTCCCAGCTACTCAGAGGCTGACATGGGAGTATCCCTTGCACCTGGGAGGCAGAGGCTGCAGTGAGCCAGGACTGTGCCACTGCACTCCATCCTAGGTGACAGAGTGAGACTTGGTCTCAAAAAAAAGTATTAAAAAGTACATACAAGGATTTGAAAAGGTGAAAGAAAACTATATTATTCTGATGTTATATGCATATTAACTATATAGAAAGTGCAATAAAATCTAACAGATAAATTATTAGGATTAATTTAACAAATTTGCTGGATATAAAAATCAATACATAAAAATTAATTATATTTCCTTATACTGTCAATTAACAAAATGTAATTTAAAAAATACCACTTAGGGTCGGGCACAGTGGCTTACACCTGTAATCCCAGCACTTTGTGAGGCCGAGGCGGGCAGATCATGAGGTCAAGAGATCGAGACCAGCCTGGCTAACACGGTGAAACCCCATCTCTACTAAAAATACAAAAAATTAGCCAGGCGCAGTGGCACGTGCCTGTAGTCCCAGCTACTTGGGAGGCTGAGGCAGGAGAATCGCTTGAACCCGGGAGGCGGAGGTTGCAGTGAGCCAAGATCACACCACTGCACTCCAGCCTGG
>NW_012104277.1:620160-621480 GCF_000951045.1 Mandrillus leucophaeus
AAAAAAAAAAAAAAAAGAAAGAAAGAAAGAAAAGAAAAGAAAAAAAACTATATATATGTAAAATATAATATATATATACACATATATACACACACACACAAAGTAGTTCCATTTTATGCAAAATTCAACATTAGCTACAACTAAATAGGATTATTTGGGGATATATTTATATGGAAAAAAAAAGAAAATCATAAGAATGGTTAAAAATTTCAGAATGGCTGGGCATGGTGGCTTACGCCTGTAATACCAGTGCTTTAAGAGACCAAAGCAGGAAGATTGCTTGAAGCCAAGAACTCGACACTCACCTGGGAAACAAAGCAAGACTCCACTTCTACAAAAATAAATAAATAAATAATAAAAATTAGCTGGGTGCAGCTGTATGCACCTGTAGTCCCAGCTACTTGGGAGGCTGAGGCAAGAGGATCACCTGAGCCAGGAATTCAAGGTTACAGTGAACTATGATCACACCACTGCACTCCAGCCTGGGTGACAGAGCAACACCCTGTCTCATTAAAAAATAAGTAAAATTTCAGAAGAGTGGTTAATTCTGAGGCTAGACAAGGTAAGGGAATAGGATCAGGGCAGGGTATTATACATTCAATTTATTCTATTTCTTGCCTTGACGGTGGATACAAGAATATTTGTTTTATTATTGTTATCACTTAAAATATATATTACTCATTCATTTTTATGTGGGACTAGACCAGGGCCAAAGCAATGTTGTATATACAATGCAATACTAATTAAATTCACATGGAGACATGTGCACTGTGTAAAGGGAGAGGCGCTGTCTGAATTAAAATCCTGGTGCTACCACCTATGCCCATGTATAGCTGAATTAGATTTCCTAACCTCTTTGTGCTTCAGCTCCCTGCTCTAAAAAATGGGGCTAATAGTATTAACCCTATAGGGTTAATAAGAAAATTAATGAGATAACACTTGTTTATTATTAACATATGAAAAATAACTACAAGGAAATAACACCCAAATAGCAAACATGATTACTTCTGGATGGTAGAGTTACAGAAGACTTAATTATTTTTCTTACAATGATATTTTAGAGTATATAAAAATAAATTTTTCGACAAATGGTGCAGGGACAACTGAAGAGCCACAAAAGAATGCAAAAGAGGCCGGGCGCGGTGGTTCACGCCTGTAATCCCAGCACTTTGGGAGGCAGAGGCGAGCAGATCACTTGAGGTCAGGAGATCAAGACCAGCCTGGCCAACATGGTGAAACCCTGTCTCTACTAAAAAAACAAAAATTAGCCGGGCGTGGTGGCGGGCACCTGTAGTCCCAGCTACTTGGGAGGCTGAGGCA
>NW_012104277.1:624390-626154 GCF_000951045.1 Mandrillus leucophaeus
TCCCAGCTACTTGGGAGGCTGAGGCAGGAGAATCGCTTGAACCCGGGAGGCGGAGGTTGCAGTGAGCCAAGATCACACCACTGCACTCCAGCCTGGATGAGAGAGCGAGACTCCATTTCAAAAAAAAAAAAAACAAAACACATAGAATAAACAATAAATATAGTATTTAAATATATACACAACACACACAACACAAATAAAGGAAAAGATGCCAAGCTTTTAATGGAAAAATTGGAAAAACTGTAATGTTTTACTGAAAGACATTAATGAAGACCCCACCCCCCCCAAAAAATGACGAGACTATGGATATGAAGATTAAATATCCTAAAGATGCCATTTCTTCCCAACTTGATATATAGATTTAATGTAATTCTAATATAAATCCTAACAATTTTTCATGAAACTTGACAAGCTAATCCTAAAAATTAAAGATTAAGGAACAGACAACAGTAAAGTCACCCCTGAAGAATAAGGGAATTTGCCCTAATTAAAATCCTAGATAATAAAGGCAAGATGGAATTGGCCTAAGGAAAGACCTATGAACAGAATAGAGAGGTCAAAAACAAACTCATGCATATGTGGAAACTTAATATATGACACTCAAGGCATCAGTGGTAAAAGACAAGACTTTTTTTTTTTGAGGCGGAGTCTCATTCTGTCATCAGGCTGGAGTGCAGTGGTGTGATCTTGGCTCACTGCAACCTCCGCCTCCTGGGTTCAAGCGATTCTCCTGCCTCATCCTCCCAAGTAGCTGGGACTACAGGTGCGCACCACCATGCCCAGCTAATTTTTGTATTTTTTAGTAGAGATGGGGTTTCACCATGTTGGCCAGGATGGCCTTGGTCTCTTGACTTTGTGATCTGCCCGCCTCAGCCTCCCAAAGTGCTGGGATTACAGGCGTGAGCCACTGCTCCCAGCCAGGACTTTTCAAAAAAGTGCTGAGACAAATGGTTATCAGTATGGGAAAAAATTAAAATACTCCATATCATGTATAAGTTTTAAATGGATAAAGAACTTAAATATGAAAATCATAATTTATAGCTGGGTGTAGTGGTAGGTACCTGTAATCCTAGCTACTTGGAAGGCTGAGGCAGGAGAATTGCTTGAACCTGGGAGGCAGAGATTGCTGTGAGCTGAGATCTCTCCACTGCATTAAAAAAAATTCATAATTTAAAAACTTTTAGGAAAAAACATAAAAACTATATAATTTAAGGATAGATGTCACAAATAGTATTAGTCATAAAGGAAAAGACTGATTAAATTCCATTAAAATTAAGAACTATATTAAAGAATCCATGGATTAAGTAAAAAGACAAGCCACAGACTAGAATACATCCACCACACAAACAACAAAGAATTGGTATCTAGAGAATATCCAACACTACAAACCAATAAGAAAAAGAATAATACCCCAAAAGAAAAATAGGCAAAAAACTTGAACAGTTACTTATGAAAGAAAAAAATCCAAATATCTTACACACACACACATACGCTAAACCTTAATCAGGGAAATGCAAATGAAAATCCATCATATCATCACACTGGAAAAAATGTTATAAATCAAGTGCTGGCAAGAACATCAAGAAAATGCAACATTGAGAACTCATATACACTGCTGGTGAGAGCATAAACTGATAAAACAATTTTGGAAAACTAGAGTATTATCAATAAAATTAAAGATGTGCATGCCATATGATCCAGCAATTCTGCTTTCACCCTAGAGACACCCTTGCAAATGTGCTGTAGCAAATACATGAGAAACTT
>NW_012104277.1:628064-657608 GCF_000951045.1 Mandrillus leucophaeus
AAAAAAAAAAAAAAAAAAGAATGCAAAAGAATGAAGGTGGACTCCTCCTTCATACCATATAAGAAATTGAACTTAAAGTGCATAATAAACCTAACTGTAAGAGCTAAAACTATAAAACCCTTTTAAGAGTAAATCTGCACCATCTCAGATTAGGCAATGGTTTCTTAGATTCAACACCAAAAGCAAAAATGACCCCCTCTTCCCCCCAAAAAAGATACATTGATTTCATAAGAATAAAACACTTTTGTGTTTCAAAGGACACCATCTAGAAGGTGAAAAGCCCAAAAAACTGAGGAGGAACTCCTCCCCAACTCATTCTATGAGGCCAGCATCATTCTAATACCAAAACAGAGACATAACAAAAAGAGAAAACCAGGCCAATATCCTTAATGAATATAGATATAAAAATTCTCCACAAAATACTAGCAAACTGAATCCAGTAATACATCAAAAAGCTAATCCAACAGAATCAAGTAGGCTTTATCCCTGGTATGCAAGACTGCTTCAACATATGCAATCAATAAATGTGATTCATCACATAAACAGAAGTAAAAACAAAAACCATTGCTTGCTCCTCAAGTAATCCTCCCTTCAACATCCCTTCATGTTAAAAACCCTCAACAGACTAGGCATTGAAGAAACATATCTCAAAATATCAAAAGCCATTTATGAAAAACCCTTAGCCAACATCATACTGAATGGGCAAAAGCTGGAAGCATTCCCCATGAGAACCACAACAAGACAAAAATGTCTACTCTCACCACTCCTATTCAACATAGTACTAGATGTCCTACCAGATCAGGCAAGAGAAAGAAATATAAGGCATCCAAATAGGAAGAGAGGAAGTAAAACTACCTCTGTTTGCAGCTGACATGATTCTATACCTAGAACACCCCCCATAGTCTCTGTTCAAAAGCTCCTAGATCTGATAAACAACTTTAGCAAAATTTCAGGACACAAAATCAATGTAAAAAAAATCAGCAGCATTTCTATACACCAACAATGTCCAAGTTGGGAGCCTAATAAAGAATGCAATCCCATTCACAAAAGTCACAGAAAGAATAAAATACCTAGAAATACAGTTAGATGAAAAGTCTCTACAATGAGAATTACAGAACAATGCTGAAAGAAATTAGAGATGACACAAACAAATGGAAAAACATCCCATGCTCATGGATAGGAAGAATCAATATTGTTAAAATGCCCAAACTCCCTATTCAATTAATGTGCTGGGATAAATGGTTAGCCATATGCACATGATTGAAACTGAACCCCTTTCTTATACCATATACAAAAATCAACTCAAGTTTGATTAAATACTTAAAAGTAAAACCTAAAACTTTAAAAACCCTGGAAGATAACCTAGAAAATACCATTCTGGACATAGGCTCTGGCAAAGATTTCATCACAAAGATGCCAAAAGCAATTGCAACAAAAACCAAAAATTGACAAATGGGACCTAATTAAACCAAAGAGTTTCTGCAGAGCAAAATAAATTATCAATAGAGTAAACAGACCACCTAGAGAATAAGACCAAATATTTGCAAACCATGCATCTGACAAAAAGGCCTAATATCCAGAATCTATAAGGAACTTAAATTAACAAGCAAAAAATAACCACATTAAAAAGCAGGCAAAGGACATGAACACACACTTTTCAAAAGAAGACATACACATGACCAACAAGCATATGAAAAAATGCTCAGTATCACTTATCATTAGAGAAATGCAAATCAAAACCACAATGAGATACCATCTCACACCAGTCAGAATGGCTATTACTAAAAAGCCAAAAAATAACAGGTGCTAGTGAGGTTGCAGAGAAAAGGGAAAGCTTACACACTGCTGGTGGGAATGTAAATTAGCTCAGCCATTGTGGAAAGCAGTTTGGCGATTTCTCAAAGAAGATAGTTAAAGCAGAACTATCATTCAACCCAGCAATCCCATTATTGGGTATATAACCAAAGGAATATAAATCATTCTACCATAAAGATACATGCACAAATATATTCCTCACAGCACTATTGACAATGGCAAAGACATGGAATCAACCTAAATGCCCATGATTGGCATTTAGGTTGGCACACTGGTATATTAGTCTGTCCTCACACAGCTGTAAATATACTACCTGAGAAGAGAGGTTTAACTGACTCACAGTTCTGCATGGCCAGGAGGCCTCAGGAAACTTATAATCATAGTGGAACGTGAAGGGGAAGCAAGGCATGTCTTACATGGTGGCAGGAGAGAGAGCACAGGGGAAAACTGCCACTTTTAAACTATCAGATCTCTTGAGAACTCACTATCACGAGAACAGCATGGGGGAAACTGCTCCCATGATCCAATCACCTCCCTCCCTTGACACATAGGGATTACAATTCAAGATGAGATTTGGCTGGGGATACAGAGTCAAACCATATCAATTGGATAAAGAATTTGTGATACATATACACCACAGAATACTATGCAGTCATAAAAAAGAACGAGGTCATGTCCTTTGCAGCAACATGGATGGAGCTAGAGGCCATTATCCTAAGTGAATTAATGCAGGAACAGAAAATCAGATACTGGGTGTTCTCACTTATAAGTGGGAGCTAAACATAGCACACACGAACAAAAAGAAGTGAACAACAGACACTGGGGCTTACTTGAGGGTGGAGGGTAGGAGGAAGGTGAGGATTGAAAACTACCTATCAGGTACTATGCTTATTACCTGAGTGATGAAATAACCTGTACACCAAACCTCCATGATATGCAATTTACCTATGTGACAAACCTGCAAATGTACCCCGAACCTAAAATAAAAGTTAAAAAAAATTTAAAAAGAAGGTGAAATAACAACTCAAAGAATGGGAGAAAGTATTTGTAAATCATGTATGTCATAGGGTCTAGCATCCAGAATATATAAAGAACTCTCAGAACTCAATAAAAAGACAACCTAATTCTAAAAAGGGGCAAAGTAATTCAATAGACATTTCTCCAAAGAAGACACACAAATAGCCAATAAGCATATGAAAACATGTTCAACATGTTTAGTCATTATTAAAAAACAAATGAAAACCACAATGAGATGCCATTTCATTTTGAGTTCACACTGACTAGGATGGCTAGAATAAAAAACAGACAACAAGTGTTAGCTAAGATGTGCAGCTAGCAGAACCCTCATATATTGCTGATGGGAATGTAAAATGGTGCATTAACTGTGGAAAAGAGTTTGGGGATTCCCCAAAAATAATAAATGACCCAGTAATTCCACAGCCAGGTATATACCCAAGAGAAATGAAGACATATGTCAACACAAAAGCTTGTACACAAATGTCCATAGCAGGATTATTCATAATGGCCAGAAAGTGGAGACAACCCAAATGTCCATCAGCTGATGAATGGATAAACAAAAAGCAGTATATATTGATAAAATGGAATATTCAGCCATAAAAATGAATGAAGTTGTAGTGACGCATGCTACAACATGAACTTTGAAAACATGCTAGGTCAAACATGCCAGTCACAAAGGTCACACATTTTATGATTCCATTTACATGAAATGTCCAGAATAGAAAAATCTAGTCAGAAAGTAGATTGGTGTTTAAGACGTGGAGACAACAGGAAATAGGGAGTGGCCACTAATGGTTATGGAGTTTCTTTTTGAGGTGATGAAAATGTTCTGAATTAGTGATGATGGCTGCACAACTCTGAATATACCAAAGGCCATTGAGTTGTACACTTGAAAAGGGTGAATTTTATGGGTATGTGATTATATCTCAATAAAGCTGTCATTTAAAGAAATTGGCACATAACATTATTAACTTCAGGGACTGTGTGGTATAGCAAAAGGTACCCTGCCCTTGATTCTAGCTCCTGTCTTTATTAATATGGCTCTGGGTCACCCACTCAATCACTGAGAGCCTAAGTTTCTTCATCTGCAAAATAAAAATAATATAAACTACCCAATCTGTCTCATGTGGTTCTTTTGGGACAAAATTAGATATTGCATGTAAAAGAGTGTTTGTGAATTATAAAATGCTGCATAAATTCAGGTTATGTCTCTTCTGAAGTTGGATTAGAATAGTAGGAAGCAGGCCGCGTGCAGTGGCTCACTTCTCTTATTCCAGCATTCTGGGACACAGCGAGCGAATCACTTGAAATTAGGAGTTCGAGACCAGCCATGGCCAACAAGGCAAAACCCTGCCTCTACCAAAAAATACAAAAATTAGCTGGGCATGGTGATGTGTGCCTGCAGTCCCAGCTACTGGGGAGGCTGAGGTGGGAGAATCACTTGAACCAGGGAGGCGGAGGTTGCAGTGAGTCTAGATTGTACTACTGCACTCCAGCCTGGGCAACAGAGTGAGACCCTGTGTCAAAAAAAAAAAAAAAAAGTAGGAAGCATAAGGTAGGAATAAAAGATCATTACTGTTCAAGCTTTCCATAACTTATTTCCACTCCATTTAGTCTCATTAACTTAATGTTGCCTCCATTTCCTGTACCTTTTTCTTACCATCTACTATAATCTTGTATCGTATAAAGCCAAAAAGTTGAGTTAGGGTACTGAAACAGCCAGAACTGTTTAAATAGATATGCAAAGGCCATAGTTCTTTTTGTTGCTAAATTAAATGAATTCTCTCAAATCCTAAATCGAATAAAAGCATATAACACAAAATAATTAAGTAATGTTCTACGGGCATTTAATTCTGTTACCTCTAGTGCATGTATGGGAATGGAGCACCTCCCCCAGCCATTGAGATGACAAAGAATGTCCACAGTGCTGGCACTTCCATGGATCATGAGTCTGTTTAAAAACTCTTCTTGTGTCAAACCAAACAAAATCAGAGAGAGTCCTTTCTCTATAGGAAAAATAAAAGTTAGCTTTAATAAATTAGATTAGATCTTAGGATTATGATTTAGGAATTAATTTTTAATTACCCAATACTTCAGTACTATAATTACAAATATATTTACTGGATATCACGTACTAAAATGACCTTAATTAACTCATCATGATTTTTCAACATTTTTAAAGGACAGTTTTTTGGGTTTTTCCTTTTTGGAGAGAGTCTCCCTCCATTGCCCAGGCTGGAGGGCAGTGGTGTGATCATAGCTCACTGCAGCCTCAGACTCCTGGCCTCAAGCAATCCTCCCACCTCAGCCTCTGGAGTAGCCGGAATTACAGCTTCGTGCCATCACACCCAGCTAATTTTTTAAAAATCGTTTTGCTAATTTAAAAAAATTTTTAAATTATTTTGTAGCAATAGGGTTTCACTTTGTTTCCCAGGCTGGTCTCAAACTCCTGGCTTCAAGTGATCCTCCCACCTTGGCCTCCCAAAGTGCTTTGATTACAGGCATGAGCCACTGCACCCACCAAGAAAATTTATCTTTAAAACACTGACCACAAGGCAAATTCTTTTAAGAGCAATGCATTTTATGAAATAGCACAAATTGGCTGGGCACAGTGGCTCCTGCCTGTAATATCAGCACTTTGGGAGGCCAAGGTGGGCAGATCACCTGAGGTCAGGAGTTTGGGACCAGTCTGGTCAACATGATGAAACCCCATCTCTACCAAAAATAAACAAAAATTTAGCTGGGTGTGGTGGCAGGCGCCTGTAATCCCAGCTACTGGAGGCTGAGGCAGGAGAATCGCTTGAACCTGGGAGGCGGAGGGCAGTGAACCGAGATCACACCATTGCACTCCAGTCAGGGAGACTCCATATCAGGAAAAAAAAAAAAAAAGCACTAAATCCCACATATCTACTTTATTTTATCTTGCATAACCAATCATGGAACCTTTAATCACTTAGAGATGTCAGATTTCTGGTTTATCATTATAAAATAATTCACAGCTTATTCCTGACACATAGAAATACAAGACTACCAAAATTTGAGTATAGAAGAAACACATGGTTAATTCCAATCACAACATTCAATGCCTTTGTAGAACACAGATTCTGCAGTGAATGAATACATATCTGAAATATCAAAATGTCCCATGCCTACAGGGGCCTAGCAGGTAGTGAGAGAAGTGAAAGAAAAACCTAATCAGAAATAAAATGGCTCATGCCAGGCATAGTGGCTCACGCCTGTAATCCTAGCACTTCGGGAGGCAAAGCCGGGAGGATCACTTGAGCTCAGGAGTTTGAGACCAACCTGGGCAAGGTAGTGAGACCTCACCTCTATTAAAAAATGAAAGTACAGCCAGGCATGGTGGCTCACACCTATAATCCCAGCACTTTGGGAGGCTGAGGCAGGTGGACTGTTTGAGGTCAGGCATTTGAGACCAGTCTGGTCAGCACTGCGAGACCTCATCTCTACTAAAAATACAAAAATTAGCTGGGCGTGGTGGTGCGTGCCTGTAGTCCCAGCTACTCTGGAGGGAGGTGGAGGTTGCAGTGAGCCAAGATCGCACCACTGCACCCCAGCCTGGGCGAGAGTGAGACTCTGTCTAAAAAAAAAAATTTAAAAAAAAGAGAGAGAAATAAAATGGCCCATCTAAGAGAATGATTGAAACACAGCTCCAACCCATAAGTTAACTATGCAGGAATGCAGGCCCAGTGTTGCCAGATCTTATAATTTTCAGTAACAGCTGGAAATTAGAATTTGTGTGAAACCCTCTAATTATGAATGTTTATAATCTTTTTTAAAAGCCTAGACAGTGCAAGCCAAGCAAAATAAATATGCAGTTCATACATGGCCCATGAGCAGCTAGCTTACAACCTCTGCTTGTCAAGTCAAACGAAGACTCTTTGAGTTTAAAAAAATAATAATAATAAACTTCATTTCTCTCAAACTTTCTCTGACTTAGTATCTTAGCATTTAGCTGGGCAGAAATGACGTTAATTAAAAGCCAAACATATGAGACACTATTACCAAGAATAACAAGAACCTTCCTCTATAAACAATTATAATACCACTTAAAGGTGAGGCAGGCACTGAGGCAGAAGCAAAATACAGTAGGAAAGCATACATCTCAGCAATGGTGAATTTCAGTCTGATACAAGACAGTCTCACCTGTCAAAACAAAGCACAGTTGCTGCTCTCCACTACTGTCTACAGGAACACACTTTCTGCCAAGGGAAAAACACTGCATGCCCTGGTTCTCCAAATCCCAGAGGGTAATGGTATAGCCCATCCTTTCCACTTCCCAAGTAAACAGTGCAGTGAATCCTGTCACAGACACACATTTAAGATCTATGGGTTCCTCTTGTTCACCGATGTGCATTATCTTCCATGATCTTCCTGGATCACTGGTCTTGGCATGATCTTTCCGTAGAAAATTATATTGCCCATGTATTATGTCCTGTGGAATGAAAGCCCAGCTCTGCACACTTGTACTGTGGTTACCACATTCAGGTGACTCTGAATGCAAAATATCCTGGAACCATGGAGCACAACAGGAAACCTCCAGTTTGGAGTTCTTTATTGTTTCATTCAATGATGATAGCTGGGCTTTCCAAGACCTGGAAAACAAGGTAAAATATAACTTAACACCTGTCACAGTAAAAGGCACTATGTGAAACACTAAACCAGGGCAAAGACGTTCTTAAGAAAAAAAAGTGGCTGGGCGCGGTGGCTCACGCCTGTAATCCCAGCACTTTGGGAGGCCGAGATGGGCGGATCACAAGGTCAGGAGATCGAGACCATCCTGGCTAACACAGTGAAACCCCGTCTCTACTAAAAGTACAAAAAACTAGCCGGGCAAGGTGGCGGGCGCCTGTGGTCCCAGCTACTCGGGAGGCTGAGGCAGGAGAATGGCGTAAACCCAGGAGGCGGAGCTTGTAGTGAGCCGAGTTCGCGCCACTGCACTCCAGCCTGGGTGACAGAGCAAAGACTCCGTCTCAAAAAAAAAAAAAAAAAAAAAAAAAAAGTATCTACCAAATAAAGACCTTTAATGAAAGGGTACAGTGTCAGTATGATAAAAAATAGGAACAATAAACTAAATGAAAAGGAAATTTCTGTACCTATCAATTTGGAAAGAAAACTTGGTCAGTTTCATGTTGTAGGCAGAGTTAACAGGATCATCTTCATCTATCCCCTTAGGTCCTTGAATAGGAAGGTCTTCTAGTGTTCTTTCACACAGTAGGTGTCCTGGGTGTTGCCTACATTTAAAAATAATGATAGCCATATGAAAAAATGATGATCAAACCCAAATTTGTGTTACTATTGCTCCTGTTAAAAATAAGAGACTACAGAGAAGGAATAGTATGGACAACAAATTCCCCAGAAAGGAACTCCTTATCTCCCTTGCTTATGCCGCAGTAATAAAGTCAACTGTAAGAATTTTATTCTATTAAGGGCAGTTAGCTTGATAAAGCAATAAGAACACTTACTGTCTACTGTATTTCAGATGTTATGCTAAACACTTCACACAAACTCTTATTTAAGCCTCTCAACAACCCTGTGAGGTAAATATAACCCCATCTTATAGATTTGGAAACTAAGGTTCAGAAACACTTTGAAACAGACTAATATGACCATCAAGTCTAGTTTTTTTTGTTTTTTTTTGAGACAGAGTCTCACTCTGTCACCCAGGCTGGAGTGCAGTGGCACAATCTCAGTTCACTGCAACCTCTGCCTCCCAGGTTCAAGCAATTCTCCTGTCTTAGCCTCCTGAGTAGCTGGGACTACAGGTGCATGACACCACACCTGGCTTATTTTTGTATTTTTAGTAGAGATGGGGTTTTACCATATATTGGCCAAGCTGGTCTCAAACTCCTGACCTCAAGTGATCCGCCTGCCTCGGCCTCTAGTCCAGATTTTAAAATCACTCATTATACTGCCACCACAAAGTAAGATTTAGGCTTAGACCAGAGGAATGTATAAGAACTAGAAGGCAAAGTATGTGTGTGGCTATAGGTGGGAGAGTATATGTGGAAAAGGGGGGGCTGTTACATTTGAGAAACAAAGAAGGCTAGGGTGGCTAACGTATAGGAAAAATGAAAAGATGGAATGGGATGAGGCTAGAAAGATGGTTCAGGGCCCCAAAGGCTATTAAGAATTTTAAACTTTTATCTGAGGGGGAAAAGGGACCTGAAGAAGGCTTTTAAGCAGAAAAGCAATATGAACAGAGGCAGAAGAGTAGCTAGGGGAACAAGGGGAAGGATTTTATCTCCTCGAGCACTTGCATTATTAAATATTAATCCTTTAAACAACTTGAAGGTAATTTGTTGGCACAACCATATGACACTGTCCCAGGATGATGATGAAAAGAAGTTAGAGAAGGTAGGGTGAAAATGAGAAGATGAATGAGAAAATAGTTCCCCCATCAACAAAATAAAAGGTAGATACCCCTGCCCAGATGTTAATGCCTGGCTACACCTCTGATAAAATATGCATTTTAACAATATCACTCTAGCTACTCTATTGTGGATGGATTTCAGGGGGTAAGAATAGGCATGAGGAGATCAAGTAGGAAACTATTAAAGTAGTTCAATTAAGAGATGATGGTGGCATAGATTAGAGTGACGACGGAAGAGTTGAGAAAAGTGGACAAACAAAAACATTTAGAAGACAGAATGGCTAGGATCTGATGATTAACTGGATGTGGATCTAATACCAAAAAGAAGTTGGAGACACAGCAGTCCCCTCTTATCCACAGCGGATACATTCAAGACACACAGTAGGTACCTGAAACTGCAGATAGTACCAAACCCTATACATACAGTTGACCCTTGAATATCACAGGTTTGAACTCCATGGGTCCACTTATATGATGTTTTTTTCCCAAAAATATATTGGAAAAATTTTTAGAGATTTGCAACAATTTGTTTAAACTCACAAATGAACCATGTAGCCTAGAAATATATTTTTTTCAGACAGGGTCTTGCTCTGTTGCCCAGGCTGGAGTACAGTGGTGCAATGACAGCTCACTGTAGCCTTGATCTCCTGGACTCAAGCAATCCTCCTGCCTCAGCCTCCAGAGTAGCTGAGACCATAGGCATGTACTACCATGCTCAGTTTAGCCTAGAAATATTTTTTAAAATTAAGATTAAGCCAGGTATGTCATGAATGCATAAAAGTTACATAGATCCTACTCTATCATTTTCTACCATAAATTATGCACAAATTGGCCGGGCACAGTGGCTCATGCCTGTAATCCCAGCACCTTGGGAGGCTGAGGCAGGTGGATCACTTGAGGTCAGGAGTTCAAGACCAGCCTGGCTAACATGGCAAAACCCCGTTTCTACTGAAAACACAAAAATTAGCTGGGCTTGGTGGCACACGCCTGTACTCCCGGCTACTTGGGAGGCTGAGACAGGAGAATCACTTGACCTCAGGAGGTGGAGGTTGCAGTGAGCCGAGATTGTACCACTGCACTCCAGCCTGGGCAATAGAGCAAGACTCCGTCTCAAAATTTAAAAAAAACCAAAACCACAAACTTGGCATAAAAAGTTAAGACTGGCTGGGTGCTCATGCCTGTAATTCCAGCATTTTGGGAGGCCAAGGTGGTCGGATCACCTGAGGTCATGAGTTTGAGACCAGCCTGGCCAATGTGGTGAAACCCCGTTTCTACTAAAAATACCAAAAATTACCGGGTGTGGTGGTGGGCGCCTGTAATCCCAGCTACTCAGGAGACTGAGACAGGAGAATCGCTTGAACCCAGGAGGTGGAGGTTGCAGTGAGCTGAGATCACACCATTGCACTCCATCCTGGACAACGAGAGCGAAACTCCATCTCAAAAAAGAAAAAAAAAAGTTAACATTTATCAGAACCTACATACACACTTACAGACTGTACATGATACCATTCAAAGCCAAAGAAAATGTAAACAAATGTCAAGATGCAGTATTAAATAACTATATATAATTAGCTGTAGTGTATACTATACTGCTATAATAATCTCATAGCCACTTCCTGTTGCCATTGCAGTGAGCCCTAGTGTTGTAAATATCTGCTTAAAATGCCATGTGATACTAATAATCTCTGTGTGAGCAGTTCTTCTCTCCAGCAAATTATGTATCACAGTAAAAAGTGATCTCTCTAGCTGGCACGGTGGGTGAACGTATAGTTCCAGCTACTCGGGAGGCTGAGCTGGAGGACTGCTTGGGCCCAGGAATATGAGTCCAGCCTGGGCAACATAGCAAGATCCTGTCTCTAAAATAATAACATAATTTTTAAAAAGTGATTTCTCGTGGTTCTCATATATTTTCATCATGTTTCGTACCATACCATAACCTCGAATAACACCATGGGACCCATATGAAATGTAATGCTGGAAGTGCTCCCAAGCAGAGAAAAGTCATGACATTGTAAAAAAAAACATGAATTGCCTGACATGTACCATGGGTTGAGGTATGCTGATGTGGTTGCTTGCCTTTTCAGACAGACTACTCATCTTGTAAACAGATTATGTAGAGTATCAATACAGTACAGTATTGTACATGTATTTTCTCTTAAGATTTTCTTAACATTTTCTTTTCTGTAGATCACTTTATTGTAAGAATACAGTATAATACATATAACATACAAAATATGTGTTAACCAGCTGTTGATGTTATCAGTAAGGTTTCTGGTCAACAGTAGGCTATTAGTAGCTAAGTTTTGGGGGAGTCAAAAGTCACATGTGGCATCTTGATTGTGCAGGGGGTTGGCATCCCCGAGTTGTTCAAGGGTCAACTGTACTGTTTTTTCCTATGCATACATACCTATAATAAAGTTTAATTTATAAATTAGGCACAGTGAGTAATAACTAACAATAGGACAATTACAAAAATACACTGTAATAAAAGTTATGTGAATGTAGTCTTTCTTAAAATATCTTAGCGTATGTAATATTTCTGAACCACAATTGACCAGGAGAAAGTGTAACTGTGGATAAAGATGACAACTATATAAAAAAGAAGAAATGGAGAAAGGCCCCTAAGAAGGATGGAAGGAATAGGATCTAAAGCATACACAGAGGGATAGGCCTTCATAGGAGGCAAGGTCATCCAAGAAAAGTTGGGAATAAAGAGATTAATGGAGGTTTGAGGAAAATAGAGAAGGTTTAAAAATACGGTTGTAAAGAATGGGCTCATGAAAAATCACTGTAAAATTTCCAAGCAACATTAAGACCAATTAAAGATACTAAGTGTGAACCTAGAGTGGTACCAATTTTCTTTTGTTGTTTTCTACAAGTACTCAGCTGCCTGACTGTAGACACTGTGAAGGCAGAAAAAAAGATTTCAATCAGGGTTGAAATTGTGCCAGACCAAATGCTATCACAGGGCAGGAGCAAGAGTTCAGAGTACATGCAAGAAAGTAACTGGTATGATGAATCACAGAATCTATGCTGGAAAGACAGGGAAGTGAAGATAGGAGGGGGTGAAGAGTAGAAGGTCAATGAATTGGAAATTCCAGTGAGGTCAGAGGATAGGTGAAGTGGGAGTACTTGAGTAAGCAAGCTGGAAAGTTTGGGAAGTTGTGGTCAGAGACTGAGATGTAAAAAGTAGTGACTTGGGGGTGGGCCGACTTCAAATACTGACAAAGCCTTGGGTAATGGCTGTGGAGGTGGAAAGCTAAGGTAAACTGGAAGAAAAAGTCATTGACGATGAATTTAAAGAACAAATCATGAATTTGGGTTCTCAAGGAGCTTATAAACTATGGGAAACATGAGAAAATTAGGCAAATAATATGTCTATACAATTAAGTGCTAAACTGTGGTTTAAAATTGTGTAATTTTGATTTACATGACATAACCCATATATGATAACACATAAGTCAAAATCAAAACTTTGATGAATATGCAAAAATACAAAGGTGGCCAGTGGTCATTTATACATATTATTCCGTAACTACTTTACAATGTATTAGCTAGAACATGATATAACTGAATAGAAAAAGAAACACTAGTTTAAAAAAAAAAAAAAACTAACAAGGATATTTTTAACCTCTTATCAGTCAATTATTTACCTCATATTAGAAACTGCCATCATCTACATACCTGAAATACAAATTTAAGTTAAGAGCAATTGCAGAGTTGGATGAACTGACAATCACTACAACATCGAGGTCTTGAGACACTTTCAGTGAAGTAAATGAAGAAATTTTGGCTGGCTCCTGTTGCTGCTCATTACACATATCTTCTTCGTGAAGTGCTAAATCCACATGAGCTACATATGTACCATCCACAACATCAAAAATGTCTTTGAGTTAGAGTTAAAAGAAAATGCCAGTTTTATAAGTATGACTAACCATTTAAAGCACAGGTTGGGATAAAGCTATAGACTTTATCACTCCAATTTTGTAGGTGTAACAAGAAGACTGAAAACTGAGGCAAGTCCCCATTATAACAATCAGATGACTACGAAGTTGGTGGTACCATAAAGAACCTGATACCAAGTTCTTCAACAATACCTGCTGAACATCTACTGTGGGCCGCGCCCAGAGGCACTACTATTTTCTAACAGCACTGGCTAAGAGATGAGGTAAACCTAATATATTTTATGCAACCCAATACTGTCTATCCAAAGTATTATCAACATGCAGTCCGTATAAAAACTGAGGCATTTTATGTTCTTTCTCTTGTATAAATGTTCAAAGTCTGGTATTTTACACTTACAGCACATCTTAATTTGGATACTAAATTTTCATCAGAAATATCTGATCTGTATTGAGACTTCATAAAATTTAAGGTTGAAAGTTGGAACAAGTAAAGTTGTAACAAACATCCTTAAAACTTCTCCAATGACTGAACTGAGTATCAGCTTTTAAATCTAAAGTAATAAAAATTAGCTGGGCATGGCGGCTCATGCCTATAGTCTCAGCTACTTGGGAGGCTAAGGCATGAGAATCGCTTGAGCCCAGGAGGCAGAGGTTGCAGTGAACCAAGATTACGCCACTGCACTCCAGCCTGGGTGAGAGTGAGACCCTGTCTCAGGAGAAGAAAAAAATTTTAATTACACAAAATTAAGAATTCAATTCCCAAGTTACGCTAGCCAATTTAATATGCTCAAAGCCACATATGCTTAATGCCTACTGTTTTGGACAGTGCAGTTCCATAACCCGGCAACAAAAATTGTTAATCTAGTACTTATGATATTTTTGCAAAAATTATATACCTATTACAAAATATAAAAAACCTTCTTTCAATTCAGAAACTAAAGTTTCAAAATCATAAAGGGTAATTTGTCAAATCTTCAGAATAATTTTGCTGATGACCAATATATCTGCTGGAGACAATGAACCCATATTTTCCAAGATCAAATTAACGATGGCTAAGCAAATATTCATTAATACGATGGAAACATCATTAGAGACAAGAGGTAGATTATATTTACACATGAAAAGATATGTATCACAACATAAGCACTTTTTTTTTTTTAAGACCATCTCGCTCTGTTGCCCAGGTTGGAGTGCAGTGGTACCATCTGGGCTCACTACAACCTCCGCCTCCCAGGTTCAAGCAATTCTCCTGCCTCAGCCTCCTGAGTAGCTGGGATTACAGGTATGCACCACCATGCCTAGCTAACCTTTTTGTATTTTTAGCAGAGATGGGGTTTCACCATATTGGCCAGGCTGGTCTCGAACTCCTGATCTTGTTATCCACCCACCTCAGCCTCCCAAAGTGCTGGGATTACAGGCGTGAGCCACCACGTCTGGCCACATTAAGCACACAGTAGATATTCAAGAAATACATTTTGAATAAATAGGTAAAGAAGAGAATATACAATTTTAAAAGAACGCAAATTCATATGATTAAGACTACTAAAAATGTACATACTGGAAAATATAATATATAGTATATATCCTATATATTCAAATAGAATATAAAGTAGATTACAATTTAGTATTTTAAGTTTATGAGGATCTTTTTCCATGAAAAGTTTTACTGAAAAATTAACCATGCTCCCTATATCCCAGCCCCCAAAACTAAAGCCTAAAAAGGCTCATCTTTCTAGGTATTTTTCTCCTCTACATGTCAATCAACACTTCTACCACCAAGGATACAGATCCAGCCTAAACTACTCAAAACAAAAAGAATTCCTCTGCAGAGCTGCGTGTCAATAATCATGTCCACTGCCTGTGCAGGCAAAGGTAGTGTGAAACAGTTGAGTACTCTAATTGCAGCATCTCTTTCAGGAAATATAATATGTAGGATGATACATTTGTTGATGAACAACAATGATGTGTTATTGTGAAATGACAGGATTCTCAAAGACAGTAAGGAAATACCTACAAAACAAAAGGATATTATTTCAAACTCATTGGTCACAATTTTACAACTGGTACATTTGATTTTATAAACCTAACAAAAAAGTAAAACAAAAAAGGAACTAGACTTAGTCTAACTCTACGCAGTTATGGTTCACACCCACCTAAGGAAGTAGTCATTGGGAAGTGGGTAAGAGGATGAATAAAGATGGCCTGCAATGTCTCTGGTTCCGTTTATGCTACTCTGATAGCACACTAGAAGGAATATTCAAAAAAATCAACTTGTCCATGGGACCCCATAAGAACAATCACATTTTTTTGTTGTTGTTTTTTTTGAGACGGAGTCTCACTCTGTCACCCAGGCTGGAGTGCAGTGGCGTGATCTCGGCTCACTGCAAGCTCCGTCTCTCGGGTTCACACCATTCTATTGCCTCAGCCTCCCGAGTAGCTGGGACTACAGGCGCCCACCACCACACCCGGCTAATTTTTTATATTTTCAGTAGAGATGGGGTTTCACTGTGTTAGCCAGGATGGTCTTGATCTCCTGACCTCATGATCCGCCCGCCTTGGCCTCCCAAAGTGCTGGGATTACAGGCATGAGCCACTGTACCCGGCCTTTTTTTAAAAAAAAAAGAAAAAAAGAAGAAACCTTATAATCAAGGGTGAAGAGTATGTTACTGCTTTAAAAAGAGGCCTGAGTGCTTTGATTTCTGCTCCCTGCAGTCAACAGCTCTATAAGCAGTGTAGATCAGCACTGTCAAATAGAAATATAATGTAAGCCACATACATGCCTTAAAATTTTCTAGCAGGGGTGGCTCACACCTGTAATCTCAGCACTTTGGGAGGCCCACGTGGGCGGATCACTTGAGGTTAGGAGTTTGAGACCAGCCTGGCCAACATGGCGAAACCCTGCCTCTACTAAAAATATAAAAATTAGCCAGGTGTGGTGGCGGGCACCTGTAGTTCGAGCTACTCGGGAGGATGAGGCACGAGAATCGCTTGAACTGGGGAAGCGAAGGTTGCAGTGAGCTAAGATGACACCACTGCACTCCAGACTGGGTGACAGAGTGAGACTCTGTCTCAAAAAAATAAAATAAAATAAAAATAAATAAAATTTTCTGGTAGCCATAAGAAACAGGTGAAATTAATTTTAATAATATACATTAGCTTATATCCAAAGTATTTCATATTTTGAAATGTAATTAAATACAAAAATTGAGATACTTCACTTTTTAGTATTAAGTCTTCAAAATCTAATATGCATATGACACAAAGTACATCTTAATTCATATTAACCACATTTTAAGTACTCAATAGCCCCATCTGCCTAGTGACTACTATATCGGACAGTGTAGACCTGATTTCACATCTATGAGAACTTTTCCTGAAGTATATAACTACATGATAATGTCACAAATTTAAATACGCTGAAAGACCACCTGTAGATACTTACTGATATCTTGATCTTCAATGAGCTTTTGCAATGCCTCCCCACTACAGCTATACAAAATGGTTGCATCACATCTTCCATCTTTCAAATTAAATTCATAGATAAGCAGTTCATAATTTTCACCAAGAGCGAGCAGTTTGGGCTTGTCAGTTGGTGTGCTGCTGTTACGAGAATCCTCCCATATAAAGCTAAGAAAAAAGTTTAGATTTATTGTATTCTATATGCGCAATAATATTTACTCACAATGGTGGGGGTAGAAGGGCTGAATAAGTAGAGAACAGTTTCGTTGACCAGGTAGCATTCATTCTACACTTCAATTTAAGAGAACATAAACTGCTCTAGGACCTCCCTCCTCTTCCTGCTTCCCTTTTACACCAACACAAAACTACAGGAGTGGGTGGTAAAAAACAAAAATGTGGGGCTCAGAGCAAGAAATGATAGCTCCTTTTATTCTTTCATCTTTAATCCCAACTAATATGTTTAAACAAACTGTCATGATCAAGGGTAGGTATCAACAATAAAATATGTATATTATTCATATGAGGCGGTATTTACAATAAAACAGGCTTTTGATAACCTAAATGTTTTGACTTTTAAAAAGAAGGTGATTATTTGTATTTATAGACTGACGATTCCAAAATCTTGAAAAACTTTGCCTAATAGAACCTTCTGTGATGGAAAAGTTTTATATTAGCATTGCCCAATACAGTAGTCAATAGCCACATGCAGCTACTGAACACTTGAAATGTGGGGCAACTGAGGAACCAAATTTTTTACTTTAACAGCCACATGTAGCTAATGACTACCATTCCTAAACAGTACAGTTATGGAATTCTTAAACTGTAATGTCAAAATAACAACACTGGCAAGACTGATGGTGTTTCAGCTTCAAATTAAATATTAAAATTAAATTACATATTACAAATAAAAGCCCCAAACCTGAAAATAACACAATGGAAAGAGGTGAGGCTATACCATGCTGATAAAATTTCATCTTTTAAGAAACTTGCTTTTTCTACAGAAGTAGCAAGTTTTATACTTCTGGAGTAGTATATAAAACTACTGTGGTACATACATGATTTAATTCAATTAGTAATAAAACTATGGATTTTATAATACTGCAGTAGTTTTATACTATTACAGTATTATGTCCTTATTAGATAAAAAAATGACACGTTTCTGACTTCATATTGATAAATGTAGAAAACCTAAATGTCAAAATAAACAAAAGTTAAACTAAGATATACTTAAAAGGTCGAGTACATCATTAGCATAGGGACAATATTGCCACATGGAAAGACAGGAAATTTTCAAGGCAATAAACAAGATATATGATGTAATTTCAACAATATAAAAAAGGTCTATGTACTTTGAAAAAGTAGGAAGTAAACTCTAAATACTAAAAACATGCCCTTATTTTTACCCTATGAAGTATTTTAACTGAATTAAAATTCAATTCAAATAAAAAAATTAAAAAGTCCTTTCTTGGTCCTCCTCCCCTCTAATTTCATGAACTAGCATAAGAATGCCCCCTTTATTTCATCTGGGTATGTCTTACCTTCTCTGTTGGGTTCTCAAACACCTAAAGATTTCTGCTTTTCTTTCTGTCCCATTCCTCTCTTTACAGAGCCACATTCATAGGTACTTGATACTGCTAAATAAACTAACTTCCCCTAAACTAGTTTATAAATAACTTAGTTTATAATAGTTTATAAACTAAATGCAGATTCCTCTTCTAGCAACTAGACATCAAGGATAGAGAAGACAAACCCAGAAGAGTTAAGCATTCACCGATTTATCAAACGAATCTCTAAATGTCAGGAGCTGTTAGAGGAGATGGAGATTCCAAGATGAATAAGACAGCTTTCAGCTACCCGTCTCAAAGAGAGAGTTGTGAAAATACTTACTATTAATAATTATTAAAGGACAGGTTGGGCTCAGTGGCTCACGCCTGTAATGCCAACACTTTGGCAGGGAGATGTGGGATCATTTGAGCCCGGGAGTTTGAGACTAGCCTAGGTAGCACAGTGAGACCTCATCTCTACAAAAAAATAGAAAAATTAGCCAGGCCTGGTGGTGCACACCTGTAATCGTAGCTACAGGGGAGGCTGAGCCCAAGAAGTCAAAGCTGGCTGCCGTGAGCCGTGACTGAGCCACTACACTTCAGCCTGGGCGACAGCGACCTTATCTTAAAAAAAAAAAAAAAAAAAAAAAAAAGGCAGCCCACTCAAAACACTAACAGGGCATTCCCAAACTTTATGATGTAAACTCTTAAGTACTGAACCAAGGTTACAGAAGTACAAAGTAACGCATTATTGTAATCACATGTTTGTCTTCCCCAAACATGCGCGCCTCGCAAGAAAGAAGTGTCTTAACTTTTTAGACACTGCTCCTATGTAACAGCAGGCACACAATATTTGTTGAATAAGTGAAGGGACAAACTGGACTCTGTCCTTGAAGAAGAGGACTACATGTGAAGAAAAACGCTATTAATTTCAAGGACATGAAAAAAGTACCAGGACGATTCAAATTAGAGATGATCCTCAGCTGGCATCTTTAACTGAAAGACGAAATGGGCATGGGACTCGACCCTATGACAGTTAATCAACCTGTGTTGATAAAGAATCAGCGCCTCAGCTGAGACTGTTCCGGGTTCGCCGCAGGTGGCAGAGGAGCTGGACGCCGTCTCCGCCCACCCGGAACAGGGGAGCCGGCCTGCCGCAATGCAACGAGGCAAGCGCTTCAGGTCGGGGGAAAGGTTCTGAGAGGAAACCAGGCTCGTCTCTGGGCCGTTTCCTGCGGCTGTCACACTTCTCCCGCCACCTCTATGGTTGCAGGGAGGCCACGGCGTGAGCCCTCTGGACTCCCCCAACGGCCCAGCTCTCCCTCAGCACTTACTGCCAGAAGGGGCCCTCCAGGCAGCAGCGACCCCGGCCCCGGCTGCCAGGCGCCAAAGAAAGCACCTGGAGGCTGCCCGCAGCCGTCAGGCTCCCCAGAGCCTCCTGCTGTGTGTGCAGCTGCGCCCGGGAGCCCAGCTGCCCCATCGCCTCGGCGGGGGCCGGCACCAACAGCATCGGTAGAACCCGCCCTATGGCCGCGGCGCCCCGGCTACCGCCGGCGGAAGCAGCACTGCCGGCTCCCTCCTCTGCAGCCATCTTGGCCCGGCCGTTACTTCCGGGCACTTTCGCCGGAACCTGATTGCGGCGTGGGCATGCGCGGTGTACGGAGCGGCTCACGCTGGGCCTCGTGACTCCCGCGGAGACCTCTCGGCTGTCTCCGGTCGGTTCCATTCCTTTCCTGTGGGGGGCAGTACCAGCCTCTATAGCAAAGCCACAACTGCTCTGGCCCCAATCGCACTCTGCTTAACTACCCTGGCATGCTTGAAGGCCTAACCTAGCCTAGCAGGCCGTTGCAGCCGTTCTCGCTCTGTGCATTACCCTTTGCCTTCTTGGTCCAGCTGCCTCCAGCTCCCCTTGAACCCAGTTCCTGCCTCTTTTCTTCGCTTTTCTTATTGTGCTGTTTGCTTACAGGCTCTGGGGTGGTGCCATTTCCTTGGTAGCATGGATCAAGTCTTACAGTGTGGATCCATAGTGAGGGTGTTGACCCGAAAGTTGAAGTCAAATAATATCCATTGTAACAGAGAGATGGGGTAAGTAAGGGGTGGAGATGGTAGAGCTCCTGTCTGTTTTCTCAGAGAAGTATGATCCAAGATCAAGAGGAAGGAGCAACGGGTTTGAGGTGAGAAGAGGAGTTGAATAGGCATTTTGGTAAAGTCTCCTAAAAGACAGCTGTAGCTGTACCTTAACACATTTGCCACGTTCAGAACATTTCCGCATAAATGTAACCTCTATTGACAGGCCTCCCTAAGCCATTCAACCTAAAGTCCCTTTTACTGCAGTCTCTCACCTTGTTTTGTTTTTAATCATAGTATTTATCACTACTTGATATTTTCTGCCAGTTCCTGTCCAATCAGAATGTAAACTTCAAAAGAGCAAGGACTTTGTTGCTCACCACTGTCCTTGCTAGTACCTAAAACAGTGCCCGTTTCATGAAAGGTACTCCAGCATTTGTTGATCAATGCATGACCTTATTTGTCAAAATAAAAGCAAACTTTTTTTTTTTTTTTTGAGATGGAGTCTTGCTGTGTCACCCAGACTGGAGTGCAGTGGCGGAATCTCAACTCACTGCAACTTCTGCCTCCCGGGCTCAAGCAATTCTCCTTCCTCAGCCTCCCCAGTAGCTGGGATTACAGGCACACACCACACCCAGCTAAATTTTTGTATTTTAGTAGAGACGGGGTTTCACCATGTTGGCCAGGCTGGTTTCGAATTCCTGACCTCAGGTGAATTACCCATCCCAGCCTCCCAAAGTGCTAAGATTACAGATGTGAGCCACCGTGCCCGGCTGAAACCAAACATTTTATATCACAAGGGAGATATAGTCAACCTTCTAAGCTTAGCTGGGGCAGTTTTCTCTCTATAAAAAATGGCAACGTTAAAGCAATTTCAAAGGTTACACTTGTGTTAGCTACAAGGCCTTGTCCCTTATAATCAGGACATTCTTCTCATGCCTGTAAATCCCAGCACTTTGGGAGGCCAAGTTGGGAGGATCACTGGAGCCCACCCTTGCCAACATAGGGAGGCCCTTGTCTCTACAAAAAAAATTAAAAATTTTTTTAGAGACAGTTTTGCTCTTGTTGGCCAGGCTGGAGTACAGTGGCGCAGTCTTGGCTTACTGCAACCTCCAACCTCTGCCTCCAGGGTTCAAGCGATTCTCCTGCCTCAGCCTCGAAGTAGCTGGGATTACAAGCATGTGCCACCATGCCTGGCTGATTTTGTATTTTTAGTAGAGACGCAGTTTCTTCACATTGGTCAGGCTGGTCTCAAACTCCCGACCCTCAGGTGATCCGCCCGCCTTGGCCTCCCGGAGTGCTGGGACTACAGTCATGAGCCACTGCGCCTGGCCAAAAAAAAATTTTTTTTAAATACTAACTGGGTGTGGTGTCACATGCTTGTAATCCAAGCTACTCAGAAGAGTGAGGTGGGAGGATCACTTGAGCCTGGAGGCAGTGAGCCATGATGGTGCCACTGCACTTCCACGTGAGTGACAGAGTAACACCCTATCTTAAAGAAAAGCAAAAGGACATTCCTGGAGCACTCACACATAAGATAACCTTCATTACGGGTTTTAACTTACAAGCAAGTTCCAACACATCATTCTATTATCTCTTTAATTATACCTGATTATGCCATGTCTTATTTTTAGGCACATCATTTAGATTTTTGAAGAAAGGATATGAAAATGTTTGGGGAAGGGTTCTCCAATATATAAAGGCTTAAGAAATGTCTTCAGACTCTCTGGATCCCTGTAAATACAGTCTATACAGCTAGTGTCTGATGATTCAGCTTCCCACATATATGTATTCCAGAACAAACAGATCAGTAGATCCAGGCAAACCTATAAAGAGAACAGGTGTTAACTGCAAGCACAATTCTACTTTGCAAGCATTTATATGATTTGACTAGTATCTGACTCTAGCAGTAATTCTGAGGACAGAGATGACCATGTTATTCATGCCTATATCCTGGAATAGTTGTCCCTCAAGTATTTCTTGAATGAATGAATAATTCAGGTTCTTAAACTAATTCTTGCCTTCAAATAGCTTAGCACTATAAATGACCAAAGCGCCTCCAATGAAAGGGTGGCTGAAGACTTGGTCAAGACTGATTACACAGTAAATGTCAGTGTGTAGAACCACTTCTAAAAGCACATGTTCCTTCATGCTCATAATTTAAAAGAAGGAAGTAGTGAAGCAAGTAACAGAACATAGATTGGGCTTGAACAAGGGACTTTGACCTTGTTTCTGTGATGACTTACTCCATCCTGGCCTCCAGCTGCTGAACCAATTGTTTGTCCACGTGGTGACAGAACAGGGGAAGTAGGTTGCTGGGGAAAGCTAGGGGTTCTGCCAGAGAGGCTGTAGGCATTTGGGCTATTTCCCAGGCAATCAGAACCACCATGTCTGTCCTAGAGAGCATAAATATAAATATAAGCAAATAAATTTGCTTAAGAAACAGACTCAGGGCCAAGGTTATTATCTTTCCATTGCTACTACCATTGTCCCCCACCCCCAGGTAGCAATTCAGAGGTAACATTTGCATGTTTGCTACATGCCAAGCAATGCTTAGTGCTTTACATATTTCCCTTCCTATTTAATCTTAAGAACTATGAGGGGTTAATACCATCAGCCCTAGTTTGTAGATAAAGAAACAAACTAAGAGAAGTGAGAAGTGAAAGAACTTGCCCTAAAGTTATATTGCTAGTGAGTGATACAGTCAGAATTCAAACCTAGGTCTTTTTAAACTCTAAAGCTTGTCCCCTTAGGTACCATGTTATACTGCCTCCTAGAAGAAACCAAAACTCTAGGGCACTATTAAAAAAAAAAAAGCAGAACAGCTACAACACTGCTACTTCTTTCTCTATCCAGCCTCCTCCTCAGTACTTGAAATGCCTCAGGAAATACTTCATCTGGTTCAGTCTGCACATCCCAGGGGTACTGAGATAGTATTTACAAGGCCTTTATGATCTTACCAAGCTGTATGGTCACTGTTGGGTTCCTCTAGGGAAGAATCCAGCGATACCAGCTGCTCCCCATGACTCAGTAGGGCATAGAGCAAAGATATTCCAAACTGCAAGGGACATACATATATTCCAGCACAAAATGAGTTCACTCTCAGCATTTGGTGCTTTCCTGACTCTTATCTTCCCAACTAAAGGACAGGTTAATATTTAGAGATGGAGCCCAAGATATGCACAAGGGCTGTCAGGTTTTACACTGGTGAGCCAAAGAACTCTCTAACCTTTCCATAGGAATCACTGCTCTGAACTTTTCCAAAAGACACTCTTGGAGAGCTGATTAAATGCATATTTCTAGGCTTGACTCCTAGGAGTAGGAGGTTAGGAATGCCTCCAGGAATCTGAGGCAGGTAGTCTGTGGACTCCACTTTAAGAGGCACTTCTTTAAGCAAAGACCTTCAGTGTGGCATACACGAGATAATCCACTGGGATATTAAAAGACAGTATCAAAATTTTCACATCTAGAGTCTTTTCTTTAAAATTTTCTATCTTATATTTATTATATACCTATTGGCCGGGTGCAGTGGCTCATGCCCGTAATTCCAGCACTTTGGAAGGCCGAGGCGGGCGGATCACTTAAAGTTAGGCATTCAAGACCAGCCTGGCCAACATGGTGAAACCATGTCTCTACTAAAAATACAAAACTTAGCTGGGTGTGGTGGCACACACTTGTAATCCCAGCTACTTTGGAGGCTGAGGCAGGAGAATCACTTGAACCCAGGAGATAGAGGTTGCAGCGAGCCAAGATCGTGCCACTGCACTGCAGCCTGGGTGACAGAGTGACACTATCTAAAAAATAAAAATATTTATTATGTACCTATTATTACTAGTGTTACATTTGGTTTATAAACACACGGGTAGTGTGGTTTAGAATGTTTTTTACTGACAGAGGTACACAAGAGTTTGGAGACCTGCTCTGGAGGCTCACATTAGCAAAAATCAGGGAGCTTATTAGAAAAACAGAGCCGGCACATGGGCCCCACCCCAGACCCACTGAATGACTGAGTGGGACCAAGGAGCTAGGTTTAATAAGCTGACCAGGTGATCCTGTGCTTACTAGAAATTGAGAGGCACTGCAGAGGATAAGATTTGTGGAGAGATGAGACTGTCCCCCAACTTACCCCTTATCAGTGATACCAACCTGGAAGCCATCTATGGAAAAAAGCCTCCTAGACATGTTACCTGATTCTGAAGCACCACGGTGACTGGCCGCTCTGAGGAGCCAGGTGGCAACAGCATTAATCCCTGAAGTCCTTGGAGGAGTTCATGGAGGGTCAAGTGACTGATACATTTGCCCAGAGGTTTGAATAACATTTGTAGGGCCTGCAAGAAGATCAGTAAGCACCTCCCGAATCCCACTACAACTTCCCCTCCCCTTACCTTGCCTCCACAGGCCCTTCCATCGCTGACTGTCTTTGGCACATCTTGGTGAGGTTACTTACCGGGCTTGTCACCACTATGACTCTCCATCCCCAACACTGACACCTTCAGTACCTACTCGTCCTAGGATGCCTTCTCTAAGAAAAGTAGATAGGGGCTCAACATTTATCAGGGCGTCCTAATTTTTTACTCAGACCTCCTCAGCACACTGACACCTGTGCGACCATACACCTGTTGCTTTTTGTTTGTTGTACCTAAAGATGATCCACTGTTCCTGTAATAGTTCTGTAACTTTCTTGCCCGAGGGTGGCAAGGCCAGCATCCCTCACTGCACCCAGCACCTTCTCTGGCATCTCTGGGACATGTGGGGACTGGAGGGGAGATATGACCCCTAACCTATTCAGGAGACCATCCTCTTCTCCACTCAATGCCACAGTACCTGATCAGCCACATCCCTCCGGACCAGGAGGGGCAGATGGTGGGTGATAGCCAAAAGAATGGTAATAGCCTGATCCTGGGCCAGGAAGGGGAGCAGCCGGGCCACCAGGGCCTTCCCCTTCCTCACAGAGAGCACCTGCAGGAAGCCATCTGCTGCCTCCCTACAAGGGAGAGAGGGGAACATTTTCAGAACTCTGCATCGAGGAGAGGGATACATGCCAGAAAGCAGAGGCAGAAGCAAGACCAGTGTCTTTGCTGCTCCTTCCCTACCTGGGCTGAGGTGGAACCCTCCCACACTCACTCCAGGTTGTTCTGCTCCTGGGTCTTTAAGGTCTGGAAGAGCTTCTCAACCTGGTTGCTTTGCTGCTCAGAAAAGCAGGGCTGTGGAGGCCTATACTTCCAGCCCTCCTCTATTTCTAGTAACTGAAGGAACATCTGGGAATTTGAGGGTGGAAAAAGAGGTAAATTTGGGTACTATCTCATTCTCAAAGGTAGGTTCGGAACTCGTCCCTAAAGAACTGATATCTCACCTTCTCAATCCGGTATAACACCCGAAGCCTCTGACTGCTTGCAGCTTCTATATCCTAGGAGAAGAGAGTCGCCAGCTATCAGCTATACTGCCACTGCCACAGCCCCAGCCCAGGCCCCTGACTAGCTAGAGATTGAGCTGGAAAGGCTAGAAACCTTCCAAAGGGGAGAGAAAAAGGTCTGGGAAGATAATGCTCCCACCTGCTCTTGAGTTCCATGGGGTACAGCATCAATAGCTCGGCGAGGGCTGAAGCACGTCGACACAGCTACCTGGCCCAGGGAACCCTCGATTCGGACTACTGCATGAGAAGAGAGGCACATTTCCCTCCCTCTTCCCACGCTCTGTCCACTCAGATGCCCAGCCCAAGTCAGCAGGCCAGCCCTGACCCTACCGGACTCATAAGCCTCTGCTTTCTGAATGTAAGGCGTTACCAGCTTGAGGGACTCAACCTGGTTTCTTCGTCCGAGTAGCTCTTCGTCTACCTGCTTCTTCTCTAGCTTCTGGTAATATTCCTGAGAATGCATGGAATAGGAAACAAAAAAACAAAACTCTATATTCATCTTTTGACCTTAGAATTAAGTTTCTCAAGTGCAGCCTCTTAAGTTTTTTTTGTGTGTGTGTTATAAGTTTTGTTGTTTGACACAGGGTTTCCCTCTGTCACCCAGCTGGAGTGCAGTGGCACAATCTCTGGCTCACTGCAACCTCCCTGGCTCAAGTGATCCTCCCACTTCAGCCTCCTCAGTAGCTGGGGCCACAGGCGTGTGCTACCATGCCTGGCTAATTTTTGTATTTTTGTAGAGATAGGATTTCACCATGTTGCCCAGGCTGGTCTTGAACTCCTGGACTCAAGCAATCAGCCCGCCTTGGCCTCCCAAAGTGCTGGGATTACGGGGCGAGCCACTGTGCCCAGACAAGCACAGCCTCTTAACACTCTTTCCTACAACAATCATTCCAGAAATGATGCTGATACCTTAGGCCCTCCTTGCAGTTATTCTAAAGTGTCTTAAGCACCCTGGGCCCCACATCACCCATCTTGGAATTCACATACCAAATACTTAAAGACTAGGTACCACCACCAAGTCTGATGAAAGGGCAGAGAGCAAAGTGGAGAGCCAGTGAGCAAACCTGTTCCAGCGTCTGTAACCTTCCTGCATTCCTCATGCCCTAGTACACACACTGCATACCACCTGTCCTCCCCACTTCCCCATTTAATCTTGTGACCTCACCTGTGCTTTCTAAAAATCAGTTATCTGATGATATGAGGGCCATCCAGAGGTTGAAGAACAGAACTAGCCATAGGGATGTGTTTGTCGGTTGCCCTCTAGGCCAGTTTTATACTTCTGTGGATTCACTCAGCAGCTCTGACATTTTCTTAAAGTTGAGAAATCCTAAACTAAAATCCACTGACAAGCCAAACAAGGATTTGAAAACGGCTCTTTTGTTTAGAAGCAATGCCAAAAAGGTGAGAGTACAAAACTATTTCACTTTCAGTGACCCTTGCAGAAAACGGAGGGCTTTTGAAGCTTGGTGGAA
Organism: Mandrillus leucophaeus; assembly: GCF_000951045.1. Lineage (NCBI taxonomy): Eukaryota > Metazoa > Chordata > Mammalia > Primates > Cercopithecidae > Mandrillus > Mandrillus leucophaeus. Next base: position 655,148 of record NW_012104277.1, read on the forward strand.
AGAAAGGAAAAATACCTAATGTAAATGAGAAGGGAATAAGGATGGGGCCCTGGATGGGAGGCTCACAGATGTTGAAGTGAAAGTGAAACAGCTAGCCGGGCACAGTTGCTCAGTTGTTCACACCTGTAATCTCAGCACTTTGGGAGGCTGAGGTGGGTGGATCACTTGAGGTCAGAAGTTCAAGACCAGCCTGGCCAACATGGTGAAACCCCGTCTCTACTAAAAATACAAAAATTAGCTGCGTATGGTGGTGCATGCCTGTAATCCCAGCTACTTGGGAGGCTGAGGCAGGAGAATCATCTGAACCCTGGAGGTGGAGGTGGCAATGAGCTGAGACTGTGCCACTGCACTCCAGCCTGGATGACAGTGGGAGACTCTGTTTCAAAAACAAACAAAACAAAAAAACCACAATAGCCTAGACAACCCAGAAACTTGTGGACAAAGACTTGCCCCATGAATCAAGACAGAAGGAAGCAGGGAAAAATGAGTGAAAATGTCTGCTGTTGTTTGTTCAGTTAAACAAACTGAATCCCACTATTTGTAACATCCCTGTGCTTTAGATCTAAAAAGTGAAAGTAGATGAATATAACAAGACATTTCTAAGCATACAAAGGTGGGAAAGTCCATATTTCCTGGGTGAACAGGGAAAATTCTTAGCAAAGAGTGGAGACAAAACCTAAGTGTGTTTGGGGAACTGGAAATAATCAGTTGGCTGAAACGGAGGAGGAGAGAGAGAAATGAGCTTGGGATGTCAATTTTAGAAATATGGCCCCCATCCCGTAGTGATTCTCTCTCCCACCTGAACAGACATGAACTCTATGAGCAGAAGAGAGGATCAGAGAGGGCCCGGGAGTCCAGGCCCATTTGACCCAAGGTCAGAGGCAGGGCTGAGTACTGCGGGGCTCACCTGGTAGTAGTAATCATCCAGGCGGGGGTTTATACTCTGCAGTTGCACCATCTGCACTTTTATCACCCAGTCCTTCTCTTTTCTGGTCATGAGGTTAGCATAGGGGTCTGGCTGCTGACACCAAGGCTTCTTGGCTGGGGGACTTTAAGCCAGGAAGAACAACCCTTTAGACTTACCCACCACTGCCACTTCCTAAGGAGTGTGGTGAGCAGGAAGTGGGGCTCTCTGGGAAGGATGGAGCAAGCACAGAGGTGGGCAACAGCATGAGAGTTTTAACCACCAAATGGGAGCTTTGAGGGAGACGACTGGCCACAAGGGGAGACCCAGCATGCAGATGGGTTTCCCTCAACCCTGCTCCTGGTCTGGGCTGTACCTTGGTGTTTGACTGTGCTGCTGCTGCTGCAAGATCCGTTGGTGCTGAGGGTGGAGCTGGGTCAGATGACTGGGAAGACAAGAAGTAACTTGAGCTGGGTGAAAGGAAGCTCTCAGTTCTCTGCCCCCTCCATTCATTCAGCGCAGGTCAGCTAAGGTGAACATCTAAGGAACCTTATCTTTAGGTACTTTCCCAAAGTCGGCCACATGGCACATCATAGTCCTAGACCCATAGGGCTCCCAAACTCCTTCAACATCTATTTTCCTGCAATTTGGCTGCAGGAAATCTTGGCACAGTAGAAAACCTTTTGGCCTGGTCATCAGGAGTTCTGAATCCTAGTGGCAGTTCCATCATGCTAGCTGATCGCAAATAAATTTTTATTTTTAATTTTTTTTGAGACAGTCTCCCTCTGTCATCCAGGCTGGAGTGCAGTGGCACAGTCTCAGCTCACTGCAACCTCTGGCTCCTGGATTCAAGCGATTCTCCTGTAACTGGGATTACAGGCTCCCGCCACCATGCCCAGCTCATTTTTATATTTTTAGTAGAGACAGGGTTTCACCATGTTGTCCAGGCTGGTCTTGAACTCCTGGCCTCAAGTGATCCTTCCACCACGGCCTTCCAGAGTGCTAGGATTACAGGCGTGAGCCACAGCACCCGGCTTTAAATAAGTTTTTAATCTTCCTTGGGCTACATTTGTGAGGGAGAAGGAATTACACTATACCTCAGACTTCTCTTACTAGATTTCTGTTTTCCTGTGGCAACTGGTAGGCATGGTCCCCACCCCTCCTCAGCCAGCACCTCCTGAGAACCTCAAATCAGTACCTGAACCTAGGGGGCCACGAGGTCAGCAGGCTGCAGAAAAGAGTTGGGTCTGGTGAGGGCAGCCGAGGTCCAAAGTGCCGTGCTGGAGAGCTGGTGCTGGGAAATGTAGGCCAGAAAGGGATGGGCGACAGGTAGTCCAAGGTCTGAGAGAGGAATTAAGAGGTCTGGGAGAATGCCATCTCCACCAAAAGAATGCTGCTGTTGTTGTGAGGGCTCAGTTCCTTTCCTGCCTTTTCCCCTCAAGAACTTCACCCAACATTGTGCCATCTTGTGAGTCCCTCAAGGCAGCTTTGAGGGCACCAGACTGTGGTTCCTGCCCTTGTTTCTTTTCTTTCCTTTTCCTTTTTTTTTTTTTTTTT
>NW_012104277.1:657878-668362 GCF_000951045.1 Mandrillus leucophaeus
GTTAGCCAGGATGGTCTCGATCTCCTGACCTTGTGATCCACCCGCCTCAGCCTCCCAAAGTGCTGGGATTACAGGCGTGAGCCACCACACCCAGCCCTACCCTTATTTCAACAGGGCTTGACTAGGAAGCAGCTCTTTATTCCCTGACAATGTGGGGTCATGTGCTTTTCCTACTATTTGGAAAGTCAACACCTCTCACTCTCCTCTCTATGATAGCCTTCTCTTGGGCTGTTTTCAGCCGCTGGGGCAGTACTCATCTGTCTTTTTCTGACTCACTTGAAGCCCTCCTGAAAACTCTAATTCTTTCTAGTTCTCCCTGCAGGATATCGTCATTCTTGAATTCCTCTACCCCAGGCCATGTTCCCATTACACAGTTAATTGAAGGGCAGGTGCTCTTTCCAGCTAAGGGCTGGCCATCTACTGAAAGATTGCCTAAGGCAGGAGTAGTTTGTCCTTGTTCATACACATGGCCAGTTGTCCTAGTACCACATATGAAGGTGTCTATCCATGCCCATGGTTGGGCACACCACCTCTGTCATTTATCAAGCTCCTTTATGCTGGGGCAACTCCCACCTCCCATACCCATACCTCACTTTGGGTGCCTTAACTCCAGACCAGAGTTGGGGCCAGATTGAACATAATGGATGGAATCCTCACTATGCACAGTATGAAGGCTGCAGTAGACTCACCTGCCACAGAAAATGCAAGGAGGCAAGTGACATTCCCAGCACACCAGGGGCCTTGACTCCAGGGGAGCTGAGCAGAGTTCTCTGGAACAGGAGGGAGGAACCAGGCTTGAATGGGCCTCTGTAGTGTCTTCTACATTCACCTGTGTTTTTGAGGAGGTGGACGGAGGCAGCAAGACCAGCTATTCCAACATCCAGGGCAGTGGCAACTTGGCCCTCCCTCAGGTTCAAAGTCAACTGGGCCAGGATCCCTCTCCCTCTCCTGGGAGGAATAAGACTACTGCAGTGGTCCTCCCTTATTCAAGAGAGATACGTTCCAAGACCCCCAAGGGATGCCTGAAACTGGATAGTACTAAACCCTGTGTAGTGCTTTTTCTTATATATACACACCTATGATAGTTCATATTTAAAAATTTTTTTTTTTAGAGTCAGGGTCTTGCTCTGACACCCAGACTGGAGTGCAGTGGCACTATCATAGCTCACTGCAGGCTCAAACTCCTGAGCTCAAGCCTGCCTCCTGCTTCAGACTCCTAAGTAGCTGGGACTACAGGCATGTACTACCGTATCTGGCTAATTTTTGAAATTTTTTGGTTTTTTTTGGTAGCGACAGGGTCTTGCTTTGTTGCCCAGGCTGGTCTGGAACTCCTGGCCTCAAGCAATCCTCTCAAAGTGCTGGGATTACAGACATGAGCCACTGCACCTGGCCAGTTTAATTTATAAATTAGATTCAATAAGAAATGAACAATACAAATAGAACAGTTATAACGATATACTGTAATAAAACTTATGTGAATGTAGTCTTTTAAAATACCTTATTGTACTATACTCGCCTATTTTCAGACTATAGTTGACCAAGGGTAACTGAAATGGCAGAAAGTGAAACCATGGACTACTGTATCTTAGTAGTAGGTTGAAGGAAGGTGTGATTCACCTCATACCTACATGGGAGTCCTTGTCCTTCTCCACTAGTTATGGGATCCAAGGGAACAAATACCAGGAATGGACTAGTGAGACAGAGGCCCAGGATCAGGCAAAGATGATTCACCTTTAACACTAGTAGCAGGGCCACCGCCTGTGGGCGATGCACAGCTCTGCTAGGACCTGGTTTTAAGGCAAGAACAGCATCAGAAATGAAGTGGAAGACAGGAGAAAGAGGGAAGGAGAGAGTCCCTAGTTCAGGTTCAAGGCTTAAAAACGAAGTGTTAATCCAGAACTTGCCTTGAAAAAGGATGGAAAAGAGAAGAGGAATGTTTAGTGACAGCCTGTGAGCCACAGACAGTTCAGGACAACCCTCTCCCATTCCCTCCTGCCATGGTACCTGGGTGTTATGGACAGCACCAAGTACAGTTGGATCCCCAAGATCATTCTCTTCCTCCTCTTCCTGCTCCAGGTCTGGGTCCAGATCCTCCTCCTCCTCCTCCTCTTCCTCCTCCTCCCCTTCATTCTCTTCTTCTTTTTCCAAGTGGCAGGCAGACACCAGCTCCTCCTCAGGAGCCAAAGGGCCACAGGTCTTACCTGGCCCTTGGTTTAAGTGTGGGCCAGAGGAGAAGGTAAAATGGGGGCTCAGGTGTGAGTCTTGTCTAGAGACGCTACTACTCAATAGCACTTCTGTTCTTAAGCCATCTCCAGCACCACCTTTGAACATAATGCCTCCTGTCCTGTGGGTTTAACTCAGCCTCCCCTCTCCCAAGTTCCCCTGAACCATCCCCTAGTAAGTCAAATGAAACCTGAGCCAGGTGTGGTGGCTTGTGCCTGTAGTCCCAGGTACTTGGGAGGCCAAGGTGGGAAGATCATTTGGGCCCAGGAGTTTGAGATCAGCCTGGGCAACACAGTGAGACCCTGTCTCTAAATAACAATTTAAAAAGCAAACAAAAGGAACCTGGCAGATACCAAACACCTTCACTTTCACATCACCTCTTCAATTGCTTAAGTTCTAGCACAGCCTTTTCCATCTGCTCTGCCCCACCCAACGCCCTTTCTGTTGCCTCTTTGAACAAGTTCCAGCTGCCCCGACTCACTGCAATTTAACCCTACTGTGTGCCATATACTTTACGTGCATATGTTCATTTAATAGTCATATGAGGCTGTCCTGGGTTGTTATGGATAATTTTGCTAGGTTGGTGAGAAAAATAAAGCCCAGAAGAGTGACCTCTCAGTCACCCACTGTAATATAATTAGCAAGTGGAAGAATTGGGAACGACTTCCGGTGACTCTGGCCATCCAAGCCCATACATGAAACAGACCAGCAAGCTCTGCATGCTGGGGCATTTATATAACACCACGGCCCACTTGTTGATACCTTCAAGGCATTTCATCTTGGTAGGCTGGTGGACTTCCTTCTTGGCTGTGTCCTCCAGTGAAAGAGCATTGCCAGCCTCTGGAAGGTAAACCTGAGACAAGAAAGAGGTCAAGAGGCACCATTGTCAGTAAGGATGATATGGCACCCTAAAACAGCCATGGAATCCTCCCAGCAAGATGGTTAGAAAATTCTTGGCCATGGTCTTGAGGAGAGAGACCCTGGGGTCTCAGACTGCCATAAACCCCCACCCTCCCAGCTCAGCTCTAGGGAGCTGTCCCACAAAGGGACAGAAATGAGGGACAGGCTAGGAGAAGGAAGAGAAGTACTTCCCAACGGACATCACCAGTCACCGTCCGAGTGTGGTGATGCCTTGCTGCCGACACCCACCATCTGACTGTTGCTGCCCTTTCTGTTTAAGTTATTCATAGCAGCCTGGGCCGGGACCTGTTTGCTGCTCCTGCCTTTAAAAGTCCCAGCTCCTCCCCTGCTTACCCATTAAAGGGCCAGCATCCTCCAACCTTTGGGGCCTGATGGAAATATGAGAACATAGTTTAATGATTAAAAAAATCCTTGAACAGAGAAAAGACATAAATTGCATTTTAGCCATCCATGGTTTTTAGTATAGTTTATTGGGATTGATATTTGGGGGCAGATATTTAAAAAGAGGATCCCTGTTTTCCACACCCTTCATTGGTACTTTGTTAGGTTGCATTTCATTTAATCCCTCGGTTTTGCTTCAACAAACTTGGATAGGAAAGTCCTGGGTAGATCCTGGGGAGGATGCCTAGCAACCAAGTTCCTGGTGCTTCAGGGCAGCGTACTTGAAGCCCTCAAGTCCACCTGATGATGCTTGCTCTTCACCGGGTCATGTGAGCTTAAGTCAGCTACTCAGCTCGGACTGATGAGAGACCCCTGTGAATTTGGAAGCCAGATCTTCACGGTAAAAACACTTTTGCATGAGATACACAATCTTACATCTTCTTGGCTGCTCTAATGGCAAACTGGTCCAGAAGCTCAGAAGTAAAAACAAATCAACAACAACAAAAACAGAACCATAGCTGCTCCTGGTAGGCAAAACCCAACACCCTCCCAAGCCTCATCTAACCCTTGGTTCTGTGCCCACATCCTGTGTCCAGCTGAAACCCACATGACTTTGTAGAACTTCTGAATAAAAATAAAAAGTAAGTTAATTTCCCTACATCAAAAATGAAAGTTAGGATCCTCTTGTCATCGTGATAAGATCATGATTCTCGGTGCCTTTAAAGGAAAATATTTGTTTCAGAAGTTTTACTGCAGGTCATAAACGATATGGGTGGGGGAACAAATATAAGTAGCTTGAAAGTTACTGAAAAACTTCTCATATATCTGAATTGGGTTCTGGCCTTTTTTTTTTTTTTTTTTTTTTTTTTTTTGTGAGATAGCATCTCACTCTGTCACCCAGGCTAGAGTGCAGTGGCATGATCTGGGCAGCCTCCATCTCCCAGGTTCAAGAGATTCTCCTGCCTCAGCCTCCCGAGTAGCTGGGATTACAGGCAGCCACTACCATACCCAGTTAATTTTTGAATATATATATTTTTTTCAGTAGAAACAGCGTTTTGCCATGTTGGCCAGGCTTGTCTCAAACTCCTGACCTCAAGTAATCCACCTGCCTTGGCCTTCCAAAGTGCTGGGATTACAGGCACGAGCCACCATACCCGGCCAGGTTCTGGCCTTTTTGGTAATGTTATTCAGCTGTTTCTCTCAGGAACTTCCTAATAACGTACTTTGGCACTATTAACCAAAGGACCAAATGGTGAATTTCAGTGTTCTAGAGGTGATTCATCAGGTTGTTTTAGAGATAGATCTTAAGGAGAAACTTGTTGCATGAAGATTTTCATTCTGAAGGGACTTCTGGTATTGACTAGTACCAAAGCAGGTGGATTAGGGCTCAGTCTTTAAGATCACAGCCCTGCCCTGGCTGTTCGGAGTTTCACTTGGGACCTACTGTTTTTTATGAAGGTCCCCTGCCCTTATCTCATATGTCTACTGATCCTCTAGATGTTCTAACTTTCCTGCCATCATTTAATTATGTTAAGTTTAAGCCAAGCCTATGCTAGGTTTGGGGTACACAATGAATAAAGCAGATGCTTCCCACAGCCTCTTAGAGCTTCTTCTAGAATAAGAAGTACACACAGGTACACAGGATTGTTGGATCAGATTTTAAAAAGACATTAGAGTGACTCATACCTGTAATCCCAGCACTTTGGGAAGCTGAGGCAGGAGGATCATTTGAGCCCAGGACTTCAAGACAAGCCTGGGCAACATAGGAAGACTCCGTCTCTATTAAACAATTTTTCTTAAAGAAAAAAAATGACATTAGAAATATTTAAATTTGCTGCATAAAACACTTTTATGGGGAGATTTTTAAATCCATTGTTTCAGGTTATTTAACAGCAGTAGAGCTAGTCTGGCTTTCAATTTCTTCTTGAGTTTTAAGTTATATATCTTCTAGGAATTTGTCCATGTGTCCATTTCTTGTAAATTTTCAAAGTTGTTGGCATAAAGTTGTTCATAGTATAAGAGTATTTAAAAATCCATGCTATAACTATACTTTGTCTTTCCTACCCCCTTTTATTTACTTATTTTGAGAGAGTCTTGCCTGTCACCCAGGGTGGAGTGCAGTGGCACAGTCTCAGCTCACTGCAACCTCTACCTCCCGTGTTCAAGCAATTCTCCTGCCTCAGCCTCCAAAGCAGCTGAGATTACAGGTGCATACCACCATGCCTGGCCAATTTTTGTATTTTTTTTTTAGTAGAGATGGGCTTTCGCCATGTTGGGCAGGCAGGTCTCCAACTCCTGGCTTCAAGTGATCCGCCTGCCTTGGCCTCCCGGAGTGCTAGAATTACAGGCATGAGTCACTGCGTCCGACCCTTTGTCTCCCTTTTTATTCCTAATATTATTCATCTCCTCCTTTGTTCTTCTTTCCAGAGTTTGTCTGTTTTATTAGTCTTTTAAAAGAACCATATATGTCAGGTTTCCTTCAGGAAATAGATGGTGTACTAAAACTGGATAATCTAGTAAAGAGATATTTATAAAAGTATAGAAAGAGTATAGTGAAACCACAAATAATAGCAGAATCCCCTGGGACTGGGACAAGAGGATGGAACAGTCACCAGAACTTGGAGAGAGAGAAGGCTGCCTGGCTTCAGATAATGTCAGCATCTGTGCCGTATGAGTTCCAATGTGGCAGCCCTCTCCTAAATTATACCCATTCCTCTGGATCTGGGATCTGCTCCCTCCCCTTTCCCCTGAGGTCTGGGGGTGGGAAAGGCTCCCCACTCTTGCTAGTTCCAGGGTGCTTCACTGTCCTTTACAAGTTTCCTGTTCACAGCTTGATGAATATTCCCTTTCGGACATGCTCCTCAGTTACAGCACTTGAATGTGCCATCTGCTTCCTTTTGGGAGCGTGACTGACACTGCTCCATCACCAGCCTGCTGAGCTGTTCTTTAATTTGTCCTTGTTCAGCTTCCTCTCCCATCCATCTCTCATTAGGGATTCTAAAAGACAGGGATTATCCTCCAGTCCTCCACACAACTCCCATCTTTTCTCTCAGCAGTCAACCTCACCTCTTATGTTATGGGGAAAATAGAGGCCATTGGGGCTGATCTACTTCAATTCATACTTAGAGGAAATTATACACAGCCACAGGCCTCCTCACCTTGCACTTCCAGGTGGGGGGCCCTCCTCCTCTTCAAGTCCAGACTCTCTTCCTGGATGTTTGGCCCTTCAGCCACTTCTCTCTGTGTCTTGAACCTCTCTGTTTTCCCCTCTTTTTCTTAAAGTATAGCATAGAAATATCAGGATGTGTCCACTTCTTGGAGACAAATCCCCGTCTTGTTTTTGTTCCTTATTTTAACTGCCCTTTAGGTCTCTCCTACCCAACAAACCAAACTTCTCCATTTCCTCACATCATTCCTTCAACTGTTGCTTTCTGGCTTTTGACTCCATCATAGTGGTGGCAACAGGGACAAACAGACATAATCTCCATAAGCCCCTTCAATACTTTTTCTGGACAATTGGCAATTATTTGACGTGTTAGTGCTCTGCAAATGCAGGGTCAAGACAAGTCCCCTACCCTTACTTCCACCTAGATGCCACCTATATAATTCTCAGGTTAAAAAATATATATCTGGAGCTACCATTACTAGTTACTCTGCAGAGACTTTTCTCGATACCATTACCAATGATTTTTCTTCCTTTCTTTTTATTTTTAGAGATGGGGTCTCGCTCTTTCACCCAGGCTGGAGTGCAGTGGCGTGATTATAACTCACTGCAAACTTGAACTTCTGGACTCAAGCAATCCTCCTGCCTCAACCTTCCAAGTAGCTGGGACTATGGCGTACACAACCACACCCAGCTAATTTTTAAAATTTTTGTAGAGGTGGCATCTCACTTTGTTGCCCAGACTGGTCTCAAACTTCTGGGCTCAAGTTGTCCTCTCACCTTGGCCTCCCAAAGTGCTGGGATTACAGATGTGAGCCACCTCTCTCAGCTGTGATTTCTTAACTGTAAGTGCAAAAGACATGTTTCAGTGCTGACCTTAGCTGAAGTCTCTCAGCATTCAACACTGCTGATCATGTCCTCCTTGGATCTTTGCGCTCCCACAGCTTCCCAACACTTGTGTCCTGGCTCTTCCCGTACCTCTTGGGTCATCTTTCTTTGGCCCTTTTCCTGCTCCCTTTATCTTCTTCCCATCCCTTGAATATCCACTTCCTCAGGCTACTTCTCAGTCCTCTATATATCAAAAATTCTTAATCTGAGGATTCCCTGAAATTGTGTATATGTTGGTGTGGTTTTCAATATGTTCAGTTTTCTGGAAAGAGCATCCATAGCTTTTATCACGTCCCAAAGGGATCAAGGATCCGCAAAGGTTAAATCCTCTGCAACCTGATATCCCTGGGCAATCTCATCTCATGCTGATGATTTCCAAGTTCTTTTGTCAGATCGGACACTTCCCAACTTACAACACCTCAGTGTTTCTCATGTCCCATTCTTTACATAAAGCATAAGGCCCTTTACAATCTGACCCTGACTGTCATAGAAGGCAACCAGTCTCCTATCTTAAAGTTCCCTGCCTTCTAGATTGAGTTTCAGAAACAGTAAACCGCTTTTAGCTGCGTGGGGAAATTAGGGTTCCACTTGAGTCTTCTCTCATAATCGCTGTGCACCAGGTTGTCCCTACCCTGGAGACCTCTTGCCCTTGGTCTGGGAGGTATATTCTGTTGTTGATTAAGGCAGCTTCCTGTCCCAGTTCTGTCTTTTCAATGATATTGAAAGTGTGTATCTTAGCAGGTAATATGCTGTGCATTGTGTCATATAAACAAAATGAAGTTACACAGTAAGAGTTATTTGAATTGGAAGATGATTTCTGAATTGTCTTATTCTAATATTCTAGTTATTCGAATGGGAAAAACAAACTCGGCTCAGGCTTCATCTCCTCCAGGAGGCCTTCTCAGATAGGCTTTTCCCTTTCAGCTTGGATAGTCGCCCTTATGTGTGCTCATTGATCCTTATGCCTTTTGCTCATTGCACCTACCACACTGTGTTGTCATTCTGTTTCTAAATTTGTCACTCCCACTTGTAAGCAGAGATGTTCCTCATCTCTGTGCCCCTGGCACTTAACACAGTCTCTGGAACAGAGTAGGTTCTTAGTAGATGTTGACTGAGCTGAACTGTAATGAAAAATTATGGACCTTCCCTGAGAGAGAGACTTCTTCAGAGGGATTTCTTGCCAGCCACCTGGGTGTGTCCTACTCCAGGCCACTCCTCACGTTGTTCCCAAGAAATTTCATTCTGAGAAACAAACCAGAATATCTAAGCCAGAAATCATAAAAGAAAAGATACATAGATTTCACTAAAGAAAGTAAAACTTCTCTATTGAAGACATATTTATGCCAAAGTAAATGCTACATGGAGCAAAGATTTAAACATAAAAAAAAAAATCTCAAAAAGGTGACTGGCAAGATGGCTAAATAGGAATAGCTCCAGTCTGTAGCTCCAAGAGAGATCAATGCAGAAAGTGGGTGATTTCTGTATTTCCAACTGAGGTACCCAGCTCATCTCATTGGGACTGGTTAGACAGTGGGCGCAGCCCAAGGAGGCGAGCCGAGGCAGGGAGGGGCATTGCCTCACCTGGAAAGTGCAAGGGGTTGGTGAACTTCCTTCCCTAGCCAAGGGACTGTGAGAGACTGTGCCTTGAGGGAGGTGCACTCCAGCCCAGATACTACACTTTTCCCATGCTCTTCACAACCCACAGAACAGGAGATTCCCTCAGGTGCCTACGCCACTAGGGCCCTGGGTTTCAAGCACAAAACTGGATGGCTGTTTGGGCAGACACTGAGCTAGCTGCAGGAGTTTTTTTTTTTTTTTCCATACTCCAGTGGCACCTGGAATGCCAGTGAGACAGAACCATTCACTCCCCTGGGAAGGGGGCTGAAGCCAGGGAGCCGAGTGGTCTAGCTCAGTGGATGCCACCCCCACAGAGCCCAGCAAGCTGAGATCCACTGGCTTGAAATTCTCACTGCCAGCACAGCAGTCTGAAGTCAACCTGGGACACTTGAGCTTGGTGCGGGGAGGGGCATCCGCCATTACTGAGGCTTGAGTAAGTGGTTTTCCCCTCACAGTGTAAACAAAGCCGCCAGGAAGTTCAAACTGGGCGGAGCACACCGCAGCTCTGCAAAGCTTCTGTAGCCAGACTGCCTCTCTAGATTCTTCCTCTCTGGGCAGGGCATCTCTGAAAGAAAGGCAGCAGCCCCAGTCAGGGGCTTATAGATAAAACTCCCATCTCCCTGGGACAGAGCACCTGGTGGAAGGGGCAGATGTGGGCACAGCTTCAGCAGACTTCAACATTCCTGCCTGCTGACTCTGAAGAGAGCAGCGGATTTCCCAGCATAGTGCTCAAGCTCTGCTAAGGGAAAGACTGCCTCTGCAAGTGGGTCCCTGACCCCTATGCTTCCTGACTGTGAGACACCGCCCAGCAGGGGTCGACAGATATCTCATACAGGAGAGCTCCGGCTGGCATCTGGTGGGTGCCCCTCTGGGATGAAGCTTCCAGGGGAAGGAACAGGCAGCAATCTTTGCCTTTCTGTAGCCTCCACTGGTGATACCCAGGAAAACAGGGTCTGGAGTGGACCTCCAGCAAACCCCAGCAGACCTGCAGCAGAGGGGCCTGTTAGAAGGAAAACTAACAAACAGAAAGGAACAGCATCAACATCAACAAAAAGAACATCCACACAGAAACCCCATCCGAAGGTTACCAACATCAAAGACCAAAAGTAGATACATCCATGAAGACGAGGAAAAACCAGCACAAAAAGGCTGAAAATTCCAAAAACCAGAACACTTCTTCTCCTCCAAAGGATCACAACTCCTTGCCAGCAAGGGAACAAAACTGGAGAGAATGAGTTTGATGAATTGACAGAAGTAGGCTTCAGAAGGCCGGTAATAACAAACTGCTCCA
>NW_012104277.1:670117-670478 GCF_000951045.1 Mandrillus leucophaeus
CATGCAAAGACACACATAGGTTCAAAATAAAGGGATGGAGGAATATTTACCAAGGAAATGGAAAGCAAATAAAGCAGGGGTTGCAATCCTAGTCTCTGATAAATCAGACTTTAAACCAATGAAGATCAAAAGAGACAAAGAAGGGCATTACATAATGGTAAAGGAATCAATGCAGCAAGAAGAGCTAACTATCCTAAATATATATGCACCCAATACAGGAGCACCCAGATTCATAAAGCAAGCTCTTAGAGACCTACAAAGAGATGTAGACTCCCACACAATAATAGTGGGAGACTTTAACACTCCATTGTCAATATTAGACAGATCAACGAGACAGAAAATTAACAAGGATATTCAGGAC
>NW_012104277.1:670528-671573 GCF_000951045.1 Mandrillus leucophaeus
GTTTGATGAATTGACAGAAGTAGGCTTCAGAAGGCCGGTAATAACAAACTGCTCCAAGCTAAAGGAGCATGTTCTAACCCAATGCAAGGAAGCTAGGCAGCTTGAAAAAAGGTTGGAGGAATTGCTAACTAGAATAACCAGTTTAAAGAAGAACATAAATGACTTGATGGAGCTGAAAAATACAGCACAATAACTTTGTGAAGCATACACAAGTATCAATAGCTGAATCGATCAAGCAGAAAAAAGAATACTGGTGATTGAAGATCAACTTAATGAAATAAAGCAAGGAGACAAGATTAGAGAAAAAAGAATGAAAAGGAACAAACAAAACCTCTAAGAAATATGAGATTATGTGAAAAGACCAAATCTATATTTGATTGGTGTACCTGAAAGTGATGGGGAGAATGGAACCAAGTTAGAAAACACTCTTCAGGATATTATCCAGGAGACCTTCTCCAACCTAGCAAGACAGGCCAACATTCAAATTCAGGAAATACAGGGAACACCACAAAGATACTCCTCGAGAAAAGCAACCCCAGACACATAATCATCAGATTCACCAAGGTTGAAATGAAGGAAAAAATGTTAAGGGCAGCCAGAGAGAAATGTCGGGTTACCCAGAAAGGTAAGTCCATCAGACTAACAGCGGATCTCTCTGCAGAAACCCTACAAGCCAGAATAGAGTGGGGACTAATATTTAACATTCTTCAAGAAAAGAATTTTCAACCCAGTATTTCATATCCAGCCAAAGTAAGCTTCATAATTAAAGGAGAAATAAAATCCTTTACAGACAAGCAAATGCTGAGAGATTGTGTCACCACCAGGCCTACCCTACAAGAGCTCCTGAAGGAAGCACTAAACATGGAAAGAAACAACCGATACCAGCCACTGCAAAAACATACCAAATTGTAAAGACCATCAACACTATGAAGAAACTGCAGCAATTAACAGGCAAAATAACCAGCTAGCATCATAATGACAGGATCAAATTCACACATAACAATATTAACCTTAAATGTAAACGGGCTAAATGCCCCAATTAAAA
>NW_012104277.1:672343-686604 GCF_000951045.1 Mandrillus leucophaeus
TAGACTCCCACACAATAATAGTGGGAGACTTTAACACTCCATTGTCAATATTAGACAGATCAACGAGACAGAAAATTAACAAGGATATTCAGGACTTGAACTCAGCTCTGGACCAAGTGGACTTAATAGACATCTACAGAACTCTCCACCCCAAATTAACAGAATGTACATTCTTCTCAGCACCACATTGCACTTCTTCTAAAATTGACCACATAATTGGAAGTGAAACCCTCCTCAGCAAATGCAAAAGAATGGAAATCATAACAAACAGTCTCTCAGACCACAGTGCAATGAAATTAGAATTTAGGATTAAGAAACTCAAAACCACACAACTACATGGAAACTGAACAACGTGCTCCTGAGTGACTACTGGGTAAATAACGATATTAAGGCAGAAATAAAGAAGTCTTTGAAACCAATGAAAACAAAGACACAACGTACCAGAATCTCTGGAACACATTTAAAGCAGTGTTTAGAGGGAAATTTATAGAACTAAATGCCTACAAGAGAAAGTAGGAAAGATCTAAAATCAACACTCTAACATCACAATTAAAAGAACTAGAGAAACAACAGCAAACAAATTCAAAAGCTAGCAGAAGACAAGAAATAACTAAGATTAGAGCAAAACTGAAGGAGATAGAGACAGAAAAACCCTTCAAAAAATCAGTGAATCCAGGAGCTGGTTTTTTGAAAAGATCAATAAAATAGATAGACCACTAGCCAGACTAATAAAGAAGAAAAGAGAGAAGAATAAAATAGACACAATAAAAAATGATAAAGGGGATATCACCACTGATCCCACAAAAATACAAACTACCATCAGAGAATACTATAAACACCTCTATGCAAATAAACTAGAAAATCTAGAAGAAATGGATAAATTCCTAGACACATACACCCTCCCAAGACTAAACCAGGAAGAAGTTGAATCCCTGAATAGACCAATAACAAGTTCTGAAATTGAAGCAGTAATGAATAGCCTACTAATCAAAAAAGTCCAGGACCAGATGGACTCACAGCCAAATTCTACCAGAGGTATAATGAGGAACTGGTACCATTCCTTCTGCAACTATTCCAAACAATAGAAAAAGAGAGAATCCTCCCTAACTGATTTTATGAGGCCAGCATCATCGTGATACCAAAACCTGGCAGAGACACAACAAAAAAAGAAAATTCCAAAGGCCAATATCTCTGATGAACATCGATGTGAAAATCTTCAATAAAATAATGGCAGACCAAATCCAGCAGCACATCAAAAAGCTTATCCATCACGATCAATTCAGCTTCATCCCTGGGATGCAAGGCTAGTTCGACATACGCAAATCAGTTAATGTAATCCATCACATAAACAGAACCAATGACAAAAACCACATGATCATCTCAATAGATGCAGAAAAGGCCTTCAACAAAATTCAACACCCCTTCATGCTAAAAACTCTCAATAAACTAGGTATTGAGGAATGTATCTCAAAATAATAAGAGCTATTTATGACAAACCCACAGCCATTATCATACTGAATGGGCAAAAACTGGAAGCATTCCCCTTGAAAACCAGCACAAGACAAGGATGCCTTCTCTCACCACTCCTATTCAACATAGTTTTGGAAGTTCTGGCCAGGGCAATTAGGCAAGAGAGAGAAATAAAGGGTATTCAAATAGGAAGAGAGGAAGTCAAATTGTCTCTGTTTGCAGATGACATGATTGTATATTTAGAAAACCCCATTGTCTCAGCCCAAAATCTCCTTAAGCTGATAAGCAATTCAGCAAAGTCTCAGGATACACAATCAATGTGCAAAAATCACAAGCATTGCTATACACCAATAATAGACAAACAGAGACCCAAATCATGAGTGAACTCCCAGTCACAAATGCTACAAAGAGAATTAAATACCTGGGAATCCAACTTACAAGGGATGTGAAGGACCTCTTCAAGGAGAGCTACAAACAACTGCTCAAGGAAATAAGAGAGGACACAAACAAATGGAAAATCATTCCATGCTCATGGATAGGAAGAATCAGTATCATGAAAATGACCAAAGTAATTTATAGATTCAATGCTATCCCCATCAAGCTACCATTGACTTTCTTCACAGAATTAGAAAAAAACTACTTTAAATTTCATATGGAACCAAAAAAAAGCCAAGTCAATCCTAAGCACAAAAAAACAGAGCTGGAGGCATCATGCTACCTGACTTCAAACTATACTACAAGGCTACAGTAACCAGAACAGCATGGTACTGGTACCAAAACAGATATATAGACCAATGGAACTGAACAGAGGCCTCAGAAATAACACTACACATCTACAACCATCTGATCTTTGACAAACCTGAGAAAAATAAGCAGTGGGGGAAAGGATTCCCTATTTAATAAATGGTGTTGGGAAGACTGGCTATCCATATGCAGAAAACTGAAACTGGACCCCTTCCTTATACTTTATATACAAAAATTAACTCAAGATGGATTAAATACTTAAATGTAAGATCGAATTTAAATAAAAGCACTAGAAGAAAACCTAGGCAATAGCATTCAGGACATAGGCATGGGCAAAGACTCCATGACTAAAACGACAAAAGCAATGGCAACAAAAGCCAAAATTGACAAATGGGATCTAATTAAACTAAAGAGCTTCTGCACAGCAAAAGAAACTACCATCAGAGTGGACGGGCAACCTACAGAATGGGAGAAAAATATTGCAATCTATCCATCTGACAAAGGGCTAATATCCAGAATCTACAAAGAACTTACAAATTTACAAGAATAAAACAAACAACCCCATCAAAAAGTGGGTGAAGGATATGAACAGACACTTCTCAAAAGAAGACATTTATGCAGCCAACAAACATATGAAAAAAAGCTCATCATCACTGGTCATTAGAGAAATGCAAATCAAAACCACAATGAGATACCATCTCATGCCAGTTAGAATGGCGATCATTAAAAAGTCAGGAAACAACAGATGCTGGAGAGGATGTGGAGAAATAAGAATACTTTTACACTGTTGGTGGAAATGTAAATTAGTTCAACCATTGTGGAAGACAGTGCGGTGATTCCTCAAGGATCTTGAACCAGAAGTACCATTTGACCCAGCAGTCCCATTCCTGGGTACATACCCAAAGGATTATAAATAATTCTACTATAAAGACACATGCACAGGTATGTTTACTGCAGCATTGTTCACAATAGCAAAGACTTGGAACCAACCCAAATGCCCATCAATGATAGCCTGGATAAGGAAAATGTGGCACATATACCTCATGGAATACTATGCAGCCATTAAAAAGGATGAGTTCATGTCCTTTGCAGGGACATGGATGAAGCTGGACACCATCATTCTTAGCAAACTAACACAACAGAAAACCAAACACTGCATGTTCTCACTCATAAGTGGGACTTGAACAATGAGAACACATGGACACAGGGCGGGGAACATCACACACTAGGGCCTGTTGTGGGGTGGGAGACTAGAGGAGGGATAGCATTAGGAGAAATACCTAATGTAGATGACTGGTTGATGGGTGCAGCAAACCACCATGGCATGTGTATACCTGTGTAACAAACCTGCACGTTCTGCACAAGTATCCCAGAACTTAAAGTATAATAATAAAAAAGAAATCGCAAAACTACTAAAAGAAAATATGTGAATGTTGGCCAAGCATAGTGTCTCACGCCTGTAATCCCAGCACTTTGTGAGGCTGAGGCGGGCGGATCACCTGAGGTCGGAAGTTCGAGACTAGCCTGACCAACATGGAGAAACCCCATCTCTACTAAAAATACAACATTAGCTGGGCATGGTGGCACATTCCTGAAATCCCAGCTACTTGGGAGGCTGAGGCAGGAGAATCGCTTGAACCTGGGAGGCAGAGGTTGCCGTGAGCCGAGATCGTGCCATTGCACTCCAGCCTGGGCAACAAGAGGGAAACTACATCTCAAAAAGAAAAAGAAGTGAGTGTTTTCTAAATGTAAAGAGGGACCTTCTAACTATCACCTCAAATCCATAGGCTATGAAGGGTGGCTGACAAATTTGTTTACATAAAAATTTAAGATTGCTGAGTGGCAAATATAAAACCATATATAAAGCCAAAATAACTTTTTTTTTTGAGACTGGGTTTCACTGTGTTGCCAAGGCTGGAGGGCAGTGGCACAGTCACAGCTCACTGCAGCCTCCACCTCCTGGGCTCAAGTGATCTCCCACCTCAGCTTCCCAAGTAGCTGGGGCCACAGGCACACACCACCATGCCTGGCCTTTTAAAATTTTTTTTGGTAGAAACAGTCTCACTATGTTGTCTAGGCTAGTCTTGAACTCCTGAGCTCAAGTGATCCTCCCACCTTGGCTTCCCAAAGTGCTGGGATTACAGTCCTGAGCCACCATGCCTTTATTTTTATCTGGTAATCTTAAATTTACCTTTGAAAGTCATTAAAAAAAACTTATGGTTAAAAATTCTTTTTGTTGTTTCTGAAGATATTAAGAGCTCAGAAAAAGAATATTTATGTTAAGTTCAGAGCTTTTTAGCAATAGCTCCTTCACAACTGCTTGTTATCACATATTATCCAATCAGTAACCATGTGAAAATTAACATAATGCTGTTGACAGATAACATAAAAATAAGTTTGCTATTTTCTCTGACATTTACTTTAAAAATCCTATACTTTAGTTAAGTGCGAATGTCTGTTAACACAGAATGTCTGTGTCCTTATGGAGACTGAGAAATCTTTGATCGTACTTTTTACTTTTTCAAATAGAAAAACTGTCCTGATTTAAATAATAATTTAAATTTGTATTTTTAACTAATTATAAAAATATGAGGTTTGGGGAATATAGGCTAAGTGTATAAAACTACTATTTTTGTTTACTGATATTTTATGTTAAAATATATTTGGTTATAAAAAACCCAAAAATGTTATTGTTTCTCAAAACTATGCCTCTATTTACATTACAGGAAAGGTGCACATGTAGACAGAGAAAAGTTGAGACTTTGTCTACCAAACCTATGTTCAATCCATAATCAGGTAATTGTCAGATGATTTATAACGTAACATAAAAAGATTTTCTGTGATTAATCTATAATTGCTACATTTACAGAGAAACTTCTAGGTAGGATAAACTTTTAAAACAGATTGTGGCCAGGCATGGTGTCTCATGCCTGTAATCCCGGTACTTTGGGAGGCCAAGGCAGGTGGATCACTTGAGGTCAGGAGTTCGAGACCAGCCTCACCAACATAGCAAAAACCCAACTCTACTGAAAAACAAGTTATGGGTATGGTGGCATGTTCCTGTAATCCCAGTTACTTGGGAGGCTGAGGCACAAGAATTGCTTGAACCCGGGAGGCGGAGGTTGCAGTGAGCTGAGAACACGGCATCACTGCACTCCATCCAGCTTGAGCCATAGAGTGAGACTCTGTCTCAAATAAATAAATAAAATAAAAAAATATATAAAGTAAAGCTGGGCATGGTGGTGCGTACCTGTAGTACCATCTACTCAGGAGGCTAAGACAAGGCCAGCCTAGGCAACATAAAGAGACTCTGTCTCAAATAAATAAATAAAATAAAAAAATATATAAAGTAAAGCTGGGCATGGTGGTGCGTACCTGTAGTACCATCTACTCAGGAGGCTAAGACAAGGCCAGCCTAGGCAACATAAAGAGACTCTGTCTCAAATAAATAGATAAATAAATAAGATACAAAGTAAAACAAGGAGATACAATTGGTGATAATGACCAGCTGGGGAAGAGTGTGGGGAGATAAGTATCTTCCTTATTTTATAAAGGGAGGGTAACCTGGTACAAAGACTCTGGAGGCAGTTTCACAGTGTATAGGCTGAATTATAATAGGGAAAACCTGCGAACATCCTCAATACAGGATTAGGTAAAAATGTATGGCATGTTTATATAATGAAATACTGTGAACACATGAAAAAACAATATAGATCTCTATTATAGAAATAGATATACTGTCCATGATAAATGGTTAAATAAAAAGCAGTTTGCAGAGAAATCTCTGCACAATGATTGCATCTTTGTAAACATATATATTCATATTCATATCTGTATATGGATAGACAAAGAATAAACAATGCACTAGCAGTGGTTATGTTTGGTTTATAGAATAACAGGTAATTTAAATGGTTATCTTTATCCTTACCTATATTGTCTGAAGTTTTCATAATGGCCATGAATTTTATAATTAGAAAAAATAAAGCTATGTGGATAAGGTTTGTAAAATAGCAAACAAAAAATACCCCAAAGACAAACAAAAAGAAAAAAAAAAAACAACCCAGCTCTGTTGGCACCTGCATCACAGTCTAAAGGATAAAGTTCACATTCTTTACCTTGACACTAAGGTCTTCTGCAGGCTCTTCCTGATTGATAGGGCTAATTTCTGGTATCGTAATCTATTTATAGCCTATAACCAGAGCCTATCAGCTCACCAGAGGAGGAACTTTCCCCAGTGCTGAGGAGCTAGCAGGCACTCAGTAAAGAATCCTTCAATGACTGTGGTGAACACTGAGATCAGATGGAGAGGTTGGGGACAGGTTGTGGAGGCATTTAGGCCAGGCTAACAAGAAGAAAGCCAAAACTTTGGGATATCTTTGTCTTGGGGGCTGGAGGCCCCTCCTGTTACTCTTATTCCTCTTCAACACTGGCAACAGCAGGTAGAGCAGGAGTGGTCTGGCCCATTTGGAGCCTGGCATCTGAGAAATGGCCCAGAAATGGCAGCACTGGCAGGACTCAGGCCTGTGATTCTCATGTGATGTGCTGGGCCCGCATCACTGGGGCTAACTCAGCTCGGTTTGTGGCAGTGATAGGAGGGGTAGACTAGGGCTCCTGACCAAACCAGGCTTCAGCAAAACTCATACCTTCCTCAACTATGGAGCTGACGATAACCTGCCTCCAACATGAGTGTGCTCAGAATGCTCTGTGTGGCCAGAGCCTAGTTAACCAATAGGTAAACTTGACTTGGAAGAGACAAATATTTATAATGAATTAAGCTCCTAGAAACCAAGGCCAAAATGTCCATGATTCTGGAAAAAGGGGAAGAACTAATTTTCTATTGCTGCTGTAACAAATTTCCAAAAACTTGGTGGCTTAAGAAAACAGTTTATCATCTTGTATTTCTGTAGCTCAGAAGTCCAACACAAATTTCATGTGGCTAAAAACCAAGGTGGCAACAGAGCAGCATTCCTTTCTGGAGACTCTATGGGAGAACTCATGTCTTTGGCTTTTCCTCCTTCTAGAGGCCGCCTGCATCCCTTGATTCATGGCCTGTTCCTTCATCTCCAAAGCCAGCTTGTGGCATCTCTGACCATTCTTCTGCAGTCACATCTCCCTCTGACTACTGTCAGGACAAGTTCTCTGCTCTTAAGGACCTCTGTGATTACACTGGGCGTACCCAAATAATTCCTGATAATCTCCTTGTTTAAAGGTCCTCAACCTTAATTACATCTGCAAAATCCCTTGTACCATGTAAAGTAATCTTTCCTCAGGTTCTGGGGCATTATTTTGCCTACCACAAGGCATGATATAGAGAAAAGTCCAAAAAAGTTTTTTTTTTGGTTTTGTTTTGTTTTTTTTGAGACAGAGTCTTGCTCTGTCTCCCAGGCTGGAGCGCGATGGCGTGATCTCAGCTCACTGCAACCTCAACTCACTTCAGTCGAACTTCAAGCGGTTTCCTGCCTCAGCCTCCCAAGTAGCTGGGATTACAGGCATGTGCCACCATGCCCAGGTAAACTTTCTTGTATTTTTAGTAGAGACAGGGTTTCACCATGTTGGCCAGGCTGGTCTCGAACTCCTGACCTCAGGTGATCTGCCATCCTTGGCCTCCCACGGTGCTGGATTTACAGGCGTGATCCACCACACCCAGCCTAAAAATGTTAATAATTAGAAGCCAGTTCTGTATCAAATGACATGGAAAATATCAATATTTTATTACATTAAGATAAGCAAATTCAATGGATATACATACAAAATAATCCCAATTTTGTGGAACCCTTCCTTTCCCCCTACTAAACTCTGAGTTATGTGCTGACTGAGCCACCTCCTGCCTGTCATGGCCTGGTTTCTGGGGATAGATGGTGGAACCCACCTCACCCACTCACACTTGCAGAATGTTGGATGAGCAGAGGGGCAGTCCCACCTCAGGTTTTGCTGTCAGTGGTCATTAAATAGATTTTTGGCTAATTTGACATGTGATAAATTGTCTTTTAGCAAACTCATTTGTGGCAAGTTGATCCACAGTTAAAACAAAAATAGTAATGATGATAAGAAATAATGAAATAAAAACAGTTACAGCTTTTTCCTCTCTGAAGTCCCCTCTCTGTCATTAGAGAGAGAGCTGTTTTCCTTTTTATTTTGCCTATTAAACTTCTGCTCCTAAACTCCCTGTGTGTGTCTGTCTCCTAAATTTTCCTGGCATGAGACGACAAACCCTGAGTATTTACCCCAGTCAACATAGCCACTTCTTATTGAGCACCTCATCCAGGATACCAAAGTACAGCATTCATCGAAACGAGTTAAGGAAACTTACAAGCTTTTGCCTACATTTTACACTAACCCTGCTTATTCCTGTGAATCAAGTGATGACCTGCAACTTGGAAGAAACAAAAAGGGATGGCAACATCTGGTGGAGGCAAACCACTGTTACGACCCATTGGAATGGCTGACAGCAATCAAACTCCAAATGGTGCTGCAGACAGAACCAAGCATGGACATGCCTATCTTCCGAGGACCCTTAGATCAACCCCAGGAGGAGCCTTAGCTGCTGTTGCCCATACAATGCCCCTTTTCAGCATGAAGTGGCCAGAAAGAGTCATCATCCAACACCCCCTAAAAGCAGTTAGGGAGACCATACTGGTCAACATGGTGAAACCCGGTCTCTACTAAAAGTACAAAAAAATTAGCTGGGCTTGTTGGCACACGCCTGTAGTCCCAGCTACTTGGGAGGCTGAGGCAGGAGAATCACTTGAACTCGGGTGGTGGAGGTTGCAGTGAGCCGAGATCGCACCATTGCACTCCAGCCAGGTGACAGAGCAAGACTGTGTCTCAAAAAAAAAAAAAAAAAAAAAAAAAGGCAGTTAGGGTTGCCACTCCAGAGGGGGAATGATACAGGAGTTAAGAAGAAATTAATTAGGGTATAGAAGTTTTCCTTTTAATGAAAAGCAGCCCCAAATTATTTTCCTTTCTAACAAAGAGCAGCCTGTAAAATTGAGCTGCAGACATAGATGCCCGCAGTTGTGCCAATCATGTTCAAGATGGTGGCTCCATCTTCCCTTCTCTCTGTCAGCCACTTGTACAGTATGGACAGACGAGATGGAGCCGGCCAAGGGGAAAGTTCATCTGCATAGTAAGATTAGGGTGGGCTGGCCAGCCTTCCTGCCATGCTCTGTAAATGTCATACCCGATGGAACCAATCTGTGAGCCCTGCGTAAATCAGACACTGCCTCCTAAAGCCTGACTATAAAATCCGGGGCATCGGCTGCCAGCCGGCCTTTTCCTCAGAAGTTCCCTCTCTCTCTCACTAGAGAGAGAGCTATTTTCTTTTCTCTTTCTTTTGCTTATTAAACCTCGACTCCTAAACTCAAAACAAAAACAAACACAGTCACAAGCCCACCAAGTTCTGTTTACTCCTGTGGCCTTGCCTGCTCCTTCTGTGTCAATGATGGATCTGTGGACACCTCTCTTACCATTTTGTGCTGTTTATTTTGTTTTAAATTTCTGATTCTTTACCAAA
This sequence comes from Mandrillus leucophaeus, assembly GCF_000951045.1. Taxonomy (NCBI): domain Eukaryota; kingdom Metazoa; phylum Chordata; class Mammalia; order Primates; family Cercopithecidae; genus Mandrillus; species Mandrillus leucophaeus. Next base: position 682,071 of record NW_012104277.1, read on the forward strand.
TAATTCTTCCTGGTTTCCTCACAGTTGTTTTAGGGGAAGAGTTCAGAAAGATCCAAACCACCAGAGTACTCTCTGAGAGCACCTGATTGGAAGCAGGTCTAATAGTGTCGGGGGCAGCCAGAAAGGACCCCACACTAACTGGCCAGAGGCAAGTGTCAGCTCCACAAGCTGCAAAGTAGGAAGCTATGAGTGAGAAGAATTTGTCAAAAGGGAAAAAGAATATTTGGAGGAGAATGTTCGTTTTGAATAGTGCTGCACGGAATTCAAGGCAAAATAGAAAATATCCAGGTTAGAATTCCGCAGTTTTAAGTAGGAACTGAGATGAAGAGCCAAGTACTGTACCTACAAGGGAAAACATCCCTAAAGGAGGCTATGCCAGTAATTTAGTAACTGGGTATAATTTTCTCCAGGGGAAATTCTGGGTCTGTCCTACTACTGCCACACAATTAAGAGATTTTGGCTTCAACATTTACCTAATCCATTTCTGCGTCCAAGCTGACAGGTGATGCTACCTCTGAGTCCTTTTATGCTTTTAGTGGGCTTATAATTAAGGATGAATAATACATTTAAAACTATGGTTATTACTGGGAGAGGATTTGGGAGAAATTAGGATTTTTATATTTCTGTACTTGATTTTTTGTATCAAGTTTATATAATTTTCCCAGTAAAAATAAATTGGCATCTGATAGACTGCAATGGTTACACACAAGCCTGTGAGACAGGTTCTCTGCCCACCGGATACTTTAACTCTCAACTTTTGTCTTTCCATTCATTCTCCTTCAAATAAAGATAATAGTACTTGCCTCATACGGATCTTGGGAGATTTTTTCCCCCTCCAAGGTATGGTGTCTGACTTAGTAACTGCCAATTAAAAAAAAATCTCCCTTTTTGTGTTCTGTTTGTTTTGGGCCTGTTGCCCATTATGCAACAGCTCTCAAATCTGAAAAGTCAGGCTGAACATCTTAGGTAGTTGATCACAAATTAATTATTGTGCTGATTTTAATTACAGATTGGAATCTCCTGGTGGGCAGGGTCTGGCGTCTTCTGCTTTGAATTCCTTATAAGTACTTACATTTGCCACAAAGCCCTCACTCAACCAAAATTTGCTGAATTTAAAAGAATTAACACATAAGATTGAAGATTTTGAGTTCCAAAACAGATTTAACCAGGAGGTACTTTGGAGCAGGTAGCAATCTTCAAACTCCTTAAATTATACCATTTAACAATGGTTTTGTTTTAACTCTCTCCTCCTCCTCCTTTCTTTTCTCCTCCTCCTGTCTTCTTTTTCTCCTCCTCCTTCTTCTTCCTCTTCCTCCTCCTCCCTTTTCTTCTTTCTTCTTCCTCCTACTCACCGTACTTCCTTCTTTTTCTTTCTTCTTCCTCCTTCTTTTCCCTCCTTCTTCTTCCTTCTTCTCCTTTTTGACGAATCAAGTGAAGCAGTGAAAGTGGAGAAGGAACAAAGAAATCTGTGACCGTGATGAATTAGTTGTAAACACCACTGTACTTGGACCAACCTTAATTTTCTTCTTTATAGTTTTTAGTATGATCCAATTTTCCATCATGTGCATATATTACTTTTATAAATGGAAAACAGCAAATGTCAGTTTAAAAAAATAACATGACACATCTTGGTGCTGGTTGCTCTGTATCTACTTCCCCTCACCTTCTCATTTGCTTCTATTCTTGCCTTGGTCTCCAAAGCCTCCCAATTACTTCTTATGGATCCCTTCTCGGAAAGTGCCCAGAGTTATTTTCTAGCAGAAAGATTGAGGCCTTTGGAATCCACCAGACCAAGATTTGAATCCCAGCTCAGTGAAATCATGGGAAGTATCTTACCTCTCTGCATCTCAGTCTCCTTATCTGTAAAGGAAATAACACCTACCTTCTAGATTGTTGTGTAGTTTGGGTCAGCAGCTTTCCCACTTTATTTATTTTTTATTATTATTTTAAAAAATTGAGATGGGGCTCTTGCTATGTTACCTAGGCTGGTCACGAACTCATGGGCTCAAGTGATCCTTCTGCTTCAGCCTCCTAAGTAGCTGGGTCTACAGGTGCATACCAGCATGCCTGGCTTTGTCCTTTTGTTTAATTTTTTAAAATTTTTTATTTTCTCTCTTTAAATTTTTTTAATTTTAATTTTAATTTTATTTTTAATTTTCATGGGTATATAGTGGTGGTGTGTGTATATATATATGAAGTACATGAGATCTTTTGATACAGGTATAATAATCACATCAGGGAAAATGGTGTATCCCTTACCCCAAGCATTTATCCTTTCTTTGTGCTACAAATAATCCAATTATACCCTTTTAGTTATTTTTACTATACAATAAAGTGTTGACACTAGTCACCCTGTTGTGCTATCAAATACCAGATCTTATTCATTCTATCTAATTATATTTTTGTATCCATTAACCATTTCTCCTGCTCCCTCCCTCCACTACTCTTCCCAGCCTCTGGTAACCATTATTCTACTCTCTATTTCCATGAATTCAGTTGCTTTAATTTTTAGCGCCCACAAAGAAGAACATGCAAACCTTGTCTTTCCATGCCTGGCTTACTTTACTTAACATAATGACCTCCAGTTCCATCCATATTGTTGCAAATGATAAGAATTCACCCTTTATGATGGCCAAACACACTCCATTGTGTATGTGTACCACATGTTCTTTATCCATTCATCTGTTGATGGACACTTAGGTTGCTTCCAAATCTTGACTATTTTGAATAGTGCTGCAATAAACATGAAAATGCAGATATCTCTTCGATATACTGATTTTCTTTCTTTTGAGTATATACCTAGGAGTAGGATTGCTGGATCATATGGTAGCTCTATTTTTAGTTTTTTGAGGAACCTCCAAGCTGTTCTCCATAGTGGGTATACTAATTTCCATTCCCACCAACAGTGTATGAGGGTTCCCCTTTTCTCCACATCCTCACCAGCATTCGTTATTGTCTGTCTTTTGGATAAAAACCATTTTAATGAGGGTGAAGTGCTATCTCATTGTAGTTTTGATTTGCATTTGTCTGATGATCAATGATGGTGAGCACCTTCTCAGATACGTGTTTGCCATTTGTATGTCTTCTTTTGAGAAATGCCTATTCAGATCTTTTGCCCATTTAAAAAATTGGATTAGTAGATTTTTTCCTATAGAGTTGTTTGAGCTCATTATATATTTTTATTATTAATCCTTGTGAGATGGATTTGTTTGTAAATATTTGCTCCCATTCTGTGGGCTGTCTCTTCTCTTTGTTGTTTGTTTCCTTTGCTTTGCAGAAGCTTTTAAGGGTATTACTCAATAAATTTTTGCCCAGTCTAATATCCTGGAGAGTTTCCCCAATGTTTTCTTTTAGCAGTTTCATAGCTTGAGGTCTTAGATTTAAGTCTTTTTATTTTCTGGGACTGGGTCTTACTGTGTCACCCAGGCTAGAGTGCAGTAGTTTCAGCTGACTACAACTTCCGCCTCCCAGCTTAAAGCGATTCCCATGCCCCAGTCTCCTGAGTAGCTGGGATTACAGGTGTGCATCAGCATGCCCAGCTAATTTTTTGTATTTTTAGTAGAGACAGGGTTTTACCATGTTGGCCAGGCTGGTCTCAAACTCCTGGTCAAGTGATCCACCCACCTTGGCCTCCCAAAGTGCCAGGATTACAGGTGTGAGCCACCATGCCCAGCCAGATTTAAGTTTTTATTCCATTTTTCTTTGAGTTTTGTATATGGCGAGAGATAGTGGTCTAGTTTCATTCTTCTGCATATGGATATCCAGTTTTCCCAGCACCATTTACTGAAGAGAGTGTCCTTTCTCCAATGTAGGTTTTTGACAACTTTGTTGAAAATAAGTTTACTGTAGATGTATGGATTTGTTTCTGGGTTCTCTATTATGTTTTATCAGTTTATGTGTCTGTTTTTATGCCAGTATCATGCTCTTTGGGTTACTACAGCTTTGTAGTATAATTTGAAGTCAGGTAATGTGATTCTTCCAGTTTTGTTCTTTTTGCTTAAGATAGTTTTGGCTGTTCTGGATCTTTTGTGGTTCCATATAAATTTTAGGATTTTTTTTTCCATTTCTGTGAAGAATGTAATTGGTATTTTGCTAGGGTTTACATTGAATCTGTAGATTGCTTTAGGTAGTATGGATATTTTAACATATTGAGTCTCCCAATCCATGAACATGGAATATCTTTCCATTTTTTTGTGTCCTCTTCAATTTCTTTCATCAGTGTTTTATAGTTATCATTGTAGAGATCTTTTACTTCTTGGTTAAGAAGGTATTTAACATTAGATATTTAATATTATTTATAAAACAAATGATTATATGTTGATTTTTTTTCTTTTTTTTTCTTTTTTTCTTTTTTTTGAGATGGAGCCTCACTTTGTCACCCAGGCTGGAGTGCAGTGGCGTGATCTTGGCTCATGGCAACCTCTGCCTCCTGGGTTCAAGTGATTCTCCTGCCTCAGCCTCCCGAGTAACTGAGACTACAGGTATGTGCCACCACACCTGGCTAATTTTTGTATTTTTAGTAGAGACGGGGTTT
>NW_012104277.1:687934-690324 GCF_000951045.1 Mandrillus leucophaeus
AAAAAAAAAAAAAAAAGAGAGAGAGAGAGAAATATATGAGGCTGGAAAATTTACAAAGAAAAGAGTTTTAATTGGCTTATGGTTCTGTAAGCTGTATAAACATGGTATGGTGCTGGCCTCTGCTCAGCTACTGGGGAGACCTCAGGGAGCTTTTACTCATGGCAGAAGGGTGCCAGGCACTTCACATGGTAAGAGTGGGAACAAGAGGTGGTGAGGGGAGGTGTCACATTTTACCAACAACCAGATCTCTCAAGAATGCACTCACTATCACAAGGACAGCACCAAGCCATGAGGGATCTGCCCCCATGACCCAAACACCTATCACCAGGCCCCACCTCCAATACTAGGGATTACAATTCAACATGAGATTTGGGTAGGGACCTATATTGAAACTATATCAGTTGGTATTAGTTCTTCTTCATATATTTAGTAACGTTTAGCAGTGCAGCCATAGAGTCCTGAGCTTTTATTTGTTACTTGTTATTTGTCTGTTCTGGTTTTGGATTTCTTCAGGGTTCAATCTTGGTAGGTTGTATGTACCTCGGAATTTATCCATTTCTTCTAGGTTTTCCAATTTATTGGCATGTAGTTGCTCATAGTAGACTCTAATGATCCTTTGAATTTCTGTGATATTGGTTGTAATGTCTCCTTTTTCATCTCTGATTTTATTTATATGAATCTTCTCTCCTTTTTTTCTTAGTGAATCTGGCTAAAGATTTTTGGTTTTTGTCTTTAAAAAAACAACTTTTCTTTTTGTTGATCTTTTGTATTGTTTTCCTCATTTCAATTTCATTTGCTCTCATCTTTATTATTTCTTTTCTTCTATTAATTTTGGGTTTGGCTTGCTCTTGCTTTTCTAGTTCTTTGAAATGCATCATTATGTTGTTTATTTGAAGTTTTTCTGTTTTTTTTTTTTTTTTTTATGTAGGTGCTTATGGCTATAGACTTTCTTCTTATTACTGCCTTTTCTGTATCCCATAGGTTTTGGTATGTTGTGTTTCCATTATCATTTGTTTCCAGAATTTAAAAAAATGTCCTTCTTAATTTCTTTGTTGACCCACAGTCATGTAGGAGCATACTGTTTAATGTCCATGTATTTGTATAGTTTCAAAAATTCCTCTTGTTATTGATTTCTAGTTTTTTTCCATTGTGGTCAGAGAAGATATTTGATATAATTTCAATTTTTTAAGACTTATTTTGTGACCTAACATATGGTCTATCCTTGAGAATGATCCATGTGCTGAGGGGAAGAATGGGTATTCTGTAGCCATTGGATAAAATGTTCTGTAAATATCTATTATATTTGACCAGGCATGGTGGCTCACGCCTGTAACCCCAGCACTCTGGGAGGCCAAGGTGGGCAGATCATGAGGTCACGAGCTCAAGACCATTCTGGCTAACATGGTGAAGCCCCGTCTCTACTAAAAATACAAAAAATTAGCCAGGCATAGTGGTGGGCACCTGTAGTCCCAGTTACTCGGGAGGCTGAGGCAGAATGGTGTGAACCTGGGAGGTGGTGCTTGCAGTGAACTGAGATTGCACCACTGCACTCCAGCCTGGGCAACAGAGCAAGACTCCATCTCGAAAAAAAAAAAATCTATTAGAGTCATTTGATCAATAGTGCAGATTAAGTCTGATGTTTCTTTGTTGATTTTTGGTCTGGATGATCTGTCCAATGCTGAAAGTGGGGTGTTGAAGTCTCCAGCTATTATTGTACTGGGGCCTCTCTCTTTAGCTCTAATAACATTTACTGTATATATCTGGGTGCTCCAGTTGGAGTGCATATATTTTTACAATTGTTACATACTGTTGCCAAATTAACCTCTTTTCATTATATAATGACCTTCTTTGTCTCTTTTTATAGTTTTTGTCTTGAAATCTATTTTGTCTGATGTAAGCATAGCTATTCATCATCCTTTTTGGTTTCCATTGGAATGGAATATATTTTTCCATCCCTTTATTTTAGTCTATGTGTGTCTTTATGGGTGAAGTGTGCTTCTTGTAGGCAACAAATCACTGGGTCTTGCTTTTTTTTTTTTTTTTTTTTTTCAAATCCATTCAGCTACTCTATGTCTTTTGAATGGAGAGTTTAGTCCGTTTAGATTCAATGTTATTATTGATAAGTAAGGACTTACTCTTGCCATTTTGTTATTTGTTTTCTAGTTGTTTTGTGGTCCTCTGTTCCCTCCTTCTTTCCTTCCTGTCTTCCTTTCTGTGAAGGTGATTTTCTCCGGTAGTATTTAAAAATTTCTTGCTTTTTATTTTTTGTATATCTGTTGTATGTTGTTCTGGGGATTTTTTTTTTTTTTTTTTTTTTTGAGATGGGAGTCTCACTTTGCCACCCAGGCTGGAGTGCAGTGGTGCAGTCTTGGCTCACTGCAACCTCTGCC
>NW_012104277.1:693054-694268 GCF_000951045.1 Mandrillus leucophaeus
ACCATGTTGGCCACACTGGTCTTGAACTCCTGACCTCAAGTGATCTGCCCACCTCAGCCTCCCAAAGTGCTGGGATTATAGCCATGAGCCACCACGCCTGGCCTGTATGTTGACTTTGTATCCTCCAACTTTACTGAATTTGTTTATCAGTTCTAATAGTTTTTTGGTGGAGTCTTTAGGTTTTTCCAAATACAAGATCATATCATCTGCAAATAAGGATAATTTGACTTCTTCCTTTCCAGTTTGGATGCTCTTTATTTCTTTCTCTTGTCTGATTGCTCTAGCTAGGACTTCCAGTACTATTTTGAATAATAGTGGCGAAAGTGGGCATCTTTGTCATGTTCCAGATCTTTGAGAAAAGGATTTAGGTTTTCCCTTAATTCACTATGATACTAACTGTAGGTTTGTCTTTTATTGTGTTGAGCTTTTATTGTGTTGAGGTACGTTCCTTATGTGCCCAGTTTTTGAGGGGTTTTTAATCATGAAGGGATGTTGAATTTTATCAACTGTTTTTTCAGCACCAATTGAAATGATCATATGGTTTTTGCCCTTCATTCTGTTGATATGATATATCACATTGATTGATTTATGTATGTTGAACCATCCTTGCATCTCTGAGATGCTTGGATGCATGATGAATAATTTTTTTTTCCATTGGAAAGATACTGCAGATGAGATGAATAATCACTTTAATGTGTTGTTGAATTCAGTGTGCTAGTATGTTGCTGAGGATTTTTGCATCAGGGATATTTGCCTGTAGTTTTTTGTTTTTTTTTTTTTAATGTGCCTGTCTAGTTTTGGCATCAAGGTAATACTGGCCACGTAGAATGAGTTTGAAAACACTCCCTCTTCCTCTATTTTTCAGAATAGTTTGAGTAGGGTTGGTGTTTTGGTTCTTTCTTGCATTGTTATAAAGAAGTAACTGCGGCTGGGCCTGGTGGCTCATGCCTGTAATCCCAGCACTTTGGGAGGCTGAGGCAGGCAGATCACTTGAGGCCAGGAGTTTGAGACCAGCCTGGCTAACATGGTGAAACCCCATCTCTACTAAAAATATGAAAATTAGCCAGGTATGATGGTGCACACCTGTTCTTTTAGCTAGTCAGGAAGCTGAGGCACAAGAATTGCTTGAACCCAGGGGGCAGAGGTTGCAGTGAGCTGAGATTGCACCACTGCCCTCCAGACTGGGTGACAGAGTGAGACCCTGTCTCCAAAAA
>NW_012104277.1:699783-701754 GCF_000951045.1 Mandrillus leucophaeus
ATTTTCTCCGGTAGTATTTAAAAATTTCTTGCTTTTTATTTTTTGTATATCTGTTGTATGTTGTTCTGGGGATTTTTTTTTTTTTTTTTTTTTTTGAGATGGGAGTCTCACTTTGCCACCCAGGCTGGAGTGCAGTGGTGCAGTCTTGGCTCACTGCAACCTCTGCCTTTCAGGCTCAAGTGATCCACCTACCTCAGCCTTCCAAGTAGTTGGGACCACAGGTGACTGTCACTATGCCTGGCTAATTTTTTTTTTTTTTTGTAGAGACAAGTACTTTTGTAGAGACAGTACTTTCACTGTGTTTTCCAGGCTAGTTTCAAACTCCTGAGCTCAAGCCATCTGCCTGCTTCGGCCTCCCAAAGTGCTAGGATTACAGGTGGGAGCCACCACTCCTGGCCCCTGTTGTATGCTTTTATATTTCAGGTTACCATAAGGCTTGTATTTAATATTTTATATCCCATTATTTCATTTTATTATTTTTTGGCATATTCACAACATAACCCATTATTTTAAACCAATGACAACTTACCACTGATCACATAAATAAAGAAGCAAAGAAAAAATTAATAAAACTCTACACTTTACTTTGTTCCATTCTTTTAAATTCTTTGTGTTTATGTCATATTGTACTGTCTATATCTTGAAAAGTTGTTATAGTTATTAGTTTTGACTGGTTTAGCTTTTTGTCTTTCCACTCGAGATATGAGTAGTTTACATACCATGATTACAGTGTTATAATATTCTGTTTTTTTCTGTGTACTTCCAATTACCAGTGAGTTTTACACCTTTAAATTATTTTTCATTGCTCATTAATGTCCTTTTCTTTCAGATTAAAGAACTTCCTTCAGCATTTCTTGTAGGACAGGTCTAGTGTTGATCAAATCCCTCAACTTTTGTTTGTCTAGGAAAGTCTTTGTTTCTCCTTCATACTTCAAGGATATTTTCACCAGATACACTATTCTAGGATAAAATATTTTTTCCTTCAGCACTTTAAATATGCCATGCTAGTCTTCCCTGGCCTGTAAGGTTTCCACTGGAAAGTCTGCTGCCAGACATACTGGAGCTCCAAATAACTGGTATGTTATTTGTTTATTTTCTGTTGCTGCTTTTAGGATCCTTTCTGTATTCTTGACCTTGGGAGTTTGTTTATTAAATGTTTTGAGGTAGTCTTCTTTGGGTTGAAGTTGTTTGGTGTTCTATAACCTTCATATACTTGAATATTGATATCTTTCCCTAGGTTTGGGAAGCTCTTTGTTACTATCCCTTTGAATAAACTTTCTACCCCATCTCTCTCTCTCTACCTCCTCTTTAAGGCCAGTAAGTCTTTTTTTTTTTTTTTCCTTTTTGAGACAGAGTCTCACTGTGTTGCCCAGGCTGGAGTGCAGTGGTGTGATCTTGGCTCACTGCAGCCTCCACCTCCCAGGTTCAAGCAATTCTTCTGCCTCAGCCTCCAGAGTGGGATTACAGACACCCGCTGCCTCGCCCAGCTAATTTTTGTATTTTAGTAGAGATGGGGTTTCACGATGTTGGCCAGGCTGGTCTCGAACTCCTGACTGCATGATCTGCCCACCTCAGCCTCCCAAAGTGCTGGGATTATAGGCATGAACCACCGTGCCTGGCTGCAGTCAATAGCTCTTAAATTTGCCCTTTTTTTTTTTTTTAATTTGAGACGGAGTCTCGCTCTGTCGCCCGGGCTGGAGCACAGTGGCCGGATCTCAGCTCACTGCAAGCTCCGCCTCCTGGGTTTACACCATTCTCGTGCCTCAGCCTCCCAAGTAGCTGGGACTACAGGCGCCCACCACCTCGCCCGGCTAGTTTTTTTGTATTTTTTTTAGTAGAGACGGGGTTTCACCATGTTAGCCAGGATGGTCTCGATCTCCTGACCTCGTGATCAGCCCGTCTCGGCCTCCCAAAGTGCTGGGATTACAGGCTTGAGCCACTGCGCCTGGCCCAGTATAGCTTTAACATGTT
>NW_012104277.1:701804-708535 GCF_000951045.1 Mandrillus leucophaeus
GCCAGGATGGTCTCGATCTCCTGACCTCGTGATCCGCCCGTCTCGGCCTCCCAAAGTGCTGGGATTACAGGCTTGAGCCACCGCGCCTGGCCAAATTTGCCCTTTTGAAGCTATTTTCTAGATCTTCTAAGCATGCTTCATTCTTTTTTATTCTTTTTTCTTTTGTCTCTTCTGATTACATTTTCAAATAGCCTGTCTTCAAGCTCACTAATTCTTTCTTCCACTTGATCAGTTCTACTGGTAAGAGACTCTGATGCATCCTTGAGTATGTCAGTTTCATTTTTTAACTCCATAATTTTTGCTTGATTCTTTTTAGTTATTTCAATCTCTGTTAAAGTTATGTGACAGGATTCTGAATTCCTTCTCTATGTTAGCTTTACTTTTTTTGAGTTTCCTCAAAACAGTTGTTTGTTTGTTTGTTTTTGACAGAGTCTCGCTCTGTTGCCCAGGCTGGAGTGCAGTGGTGCATTCTTGGCTCACTGAATCTCCGCCTCCCAAGTTTAAGCAATTCTCCTGCCTCAGCCTCCTGAGTAGCTGGGATTACAGGCACACCCCACCACACCCAACTAATTTTTGTATTTTTAGTAGAGATAAGGTTTCACCATGTTGGCCAGGCTGGTTTGAACTCCTGAGTTCAAGTGATCTACCCACCTTGGCCTCCCAAGATGTTGGGATTACAGGTGTGAGCCACTGTGCCTGGCCAAAACAGCTATTTTGAATTCTGTTTCAAAGGTCACATATCTCTGTATCTCTGGGATTGGCCCCTGGTGCCTTATTTAGTTCATTTGATGAGGTCATGTTTTCCTGGCTGGTCCTGATGCTTGTAGATGTTCATCAGTGTCTGAGTTAAATATTTATCATAGTCTTTGCAGTCTGGGCTGTATCTGTCCTTCTTTGGAAGGCTTTTCAGGAATTCAAAGGAACGTGGGTGTTGTGATCTAAGTTTTTGGTCACTGTAGCTGTATCTGCATTAGAGGGCACACTAAGCATAGAAATGCTGTGGCTCTTTCATAGTCTGTTGTATGTTTTTTGATTTGAGGTCACCATGATGTTTGCAGATAATATTTTATTACTCATTATTTTAAACCGCTGACAAGTTAACACTGATTACTCATGGAAGCACTACCTTGGTGGTCTTGGATAAGATCTGGAAGAATTCTCTGGATTACCGGGCAGAGACTCTTATTGTCTTCCTTTCTTTCCCCCAAACAAAGTCTGTCTTTCTGTGATCAGCTGCCTGGAGTTGGGGGAGAAGTGACACAAACACCCCTGTGACCACCACCACTGGGACTGTGCAGGGTCAGAGGTGAAGCCAGCACAGTACTGGGTCTTGCCCAAGGCCTACGGTAACCAGTACCTGGCTACTACTTATGTTCACGCAAGGCCCTATGGCTCTAAAATCAGCAGGTGGCAAAGCCAGCCAAGCTTATGTCCTCTTCAGGGTGGCAAGTTCCCCCCAGCCTGGGGTGAATCCAGAGATGCCTTCCAGGAGCTAGGGCCTAATCAGAAACCTTAGGAATCTACTTGGTACTCTATTGTACTGCAGCTGAACTGGCACCCAAGCCACAAGACAAAGTCCTTCCCACTTTTCCCTCCCCTTTCCACAAGCTGAGAAGTCTCTTCCCGTGGCCACTTCCACCCCAGGCCTGTGATGGGTACTGTCTGGCTACTGCTGATGTATACTCAAGGCGCAAGGGCTCTTCAGTAAGCTTGTGGTGAATGCTGCCTGGCCTGGGACTCACCCTTCAGGGAAGTGGGCTCCCCTCTGGCTCAGAGCAGGTCCAGGAATGCTATCTAAGAGCCAAAGCCTGGAATCAGGGACCCTAAGAGCCCACTTTGTATTCTAACCCCACAGTGGCCAAGTCCCCTTTACTCTTTCCTCTTCTTTTCTCAAGCAGAAGGAATTTCTCCCCACAGCCGCCGCAGCTGGAATGTGCTGGGTCATCCTGAAGCCTGCATGTCTCTGAGTCTCACCCAAAGCCCACGATGAGTACTACCTGGCTACTTCTGATTATTCAGGGCCAAAGGGCTCGTTAGTCAGCTGGGGAGGAATCCTGCCAGGACTGGTCCTGCCCTTCAAGGCAGCAGGTTCCCTTCTGGCCCAGGGTGTGGCTAGACATGTCAGCTTGGAGCTATGGCCTGGAATATGGGCCTCAGGACTCTGCCTGGTGCCCTATCCTACTGCAGCCAAGCTGGTATCCAAGATGCAAGACAAAGTCATCTTTGTTCTTCCCTCTCTTCTTCTCAAGCAGAGGAAAGAAGTCTGTCTCTGAGCTTTGAGCTCCGCTGCCTGGGGTTGGGAGAGGGGTGGTGCAGGCAATCCCTTGGCCATCCCAGCTGGTGTCTCACTAGGTTGTGTACCCCACATTCACTGGCTCTGAGCCCAGCACAGCACCAGGACTTGCCCAGGAATTGCCATCCTTGTGGCCTAGACTGCCTTTCAAGTTTATGTAGAACCTCAGAGCACTTCAGCCCATGGTGGTGAGGCTTACTGGAACTCAGGTTCCCACTGCTGGGATGGATGATTTGCTTCCAGCTAGGGCTGGTCTGAATGATCCTCCATGGGCCCTGGGTGAGTTCTTTCCAGTGTTGCTTTGTGCTATGACTGGGCAGCACTGAGTGCCAGTGCAAAGTGTGACAATCACTGCACTCTTCTTCTCCCAGAAGCACAGATTCTCTCTCCATGCTAGGTGGCTGCTGCCGGGGAATGGGGGAGAGACAGCATTTAGCAGTTCAAGACTGTCTTACCCTCTTCAGTTCCTCTTTCAGTGATATGAAGTTAAAACCAGGTACTGTGATTGCTCACTTGATTTTTCGTTCTTATGAAGGTGCTTTTTTTGCGTGGATAGTTATTCAATATGGTGTTCCTGCAGGGAGCAGGATTAGTGGAGGCTTCTATTCAGCCATCTTGCTCTACCTTCCCTGGTTATGTCCTTTTAAATATTTATAATTGACATACAATAAATTACACTTAAAGTATACGATAAGTTCTAAAATATAACTGTGAAATCATCATCAAACTCTAGATAATTAACATATCCATCAACCCAAAAGTTTCCTCATGTTTAGATGATCTCTTTTCCCTCTAGAAACGACTCATCTACTTTCTGTCATATAGATTATAGTTTGCCTTTTCTGGAGTTTTATATAAACAGAATCATATCGTATATGATCTTTTCTGTCTGACTTCTTTTACTTACCATGATTATTTCATCCATGTTACATGTATCAACAGTTTTTTCCTTATTTGTTGATGATAATATTTCATTGTATGGATATATACTCCAATGGGTTTATTCATTTACCTGTTGATGTGTGTTGGATCATTTCTAGTTTAAGCTATCACAAATAAAACTGCTGGAAACATTAATGTCCAAGTCTTTGTTTAGACATATGCTTTCGTTTTCTCTTGGGGAAATACCTTGGGTGGAGTGGCTGGATCTAATGGCCAGTGTATGTTTAACTTTATAAAGAGCTGTCAAAGTGTTTTCCTTTTTTTTTTTTTTTTGAGACAGAATCTTGCTCTGTTGCCCAGGCTGGAGTATGGTGGTGCAATCTCAGCTCACTGCAACCTCTGCCTCCCAGCTTAAAGTGATTCTCCTGCCTCAGCCTCCTGAGCAGCTGGGGTTACAGATGCCTGCCACCATGCCCAGCTAATTTTTGTATTTTTAGTAGAGACAGGGTTTCACCATGTTGACCAGGCTGGTCTCATACTCCTGGTCTCAAGTGATCCGCCCGCCTTGCCCTCCCAAAGTGCTCAGATTACAGGTGTGAGCCACCATGCCCAGCCCAAAATTATTTATACCATTTTATATTCCCACCAGGATTATATGAGAGTTCCAGTTCTTCTAAATTCTTGCCAACATTTACTATTTTGAATAAATGTTCATTGTAAAAAAAAATTTAAGAAGGTTATATAGGGGAAAAAAAGGCCGCTGTTAATCTGTTAATTGCACTACAGGGAGACAAAGTTATTAAACTGTCATATTTGTGGCTGGGCGTGGTAACACATGCCTGTGATCTTAGTACTGTGGGAGGCTGAGGAAGGAGGATCACTTGAGACCAGGAGTTCAAGACCAGCCTGGAAAACATAGCAAGAGTCTGTCTCCACAAAAAAATTAAAAATTAAAGAAAAGGACATTGTCATGTTTGTAGACTTCCCAAATTTGCCCTCCTAGGCAAACAGTGCTCTTGTTTTTAAACAAATAGTTGTATATATAATTTTCACCCTCACTATTCAAAACATGTCATAAATGGTAAATCCAAGAAAAATACAGGTATTCCCCACCCACCGAAAACTGTAGGATAGACTTTTTTCTGTCTGTACTGTTTTTTATTGCTTTTTAAATTGGTTTTCCAAGTGAGTAAGTCAGAATCTATCTGTAATGAATTTTAAATTTAGTATTTCTCTGTGATGTAGTAAACAAGAAACTAGAGGCAAAAATAGCCCTGCCCCTTGCTAAACTTCTAAGGCACGTTTCTAGTACAATTCAACACTAACATTTCAGGCCTTTAGTGCCTTATATGAGTTTTTAAAAGGGGAAGAAGGGAGGGAGCAAGAGTGTCTCATTTCATAAACTTGTGCATAACAATTATTCTTATATTTTAGTTATTGAGAGGGCTGGTAGAAAAACTAGGTAAATAATATTAATAATTATAGCACTTATTATACACTACAGAACACGTATTATGTACCAGGCATTGTGGGAGGCTCTCTCTTGTGCGTTATCTCATTTCATTAGGTCCATGGAGAGTATTGCATTTTCTTAGTTTAGGCATGGCCTCCACAATAAGGATTATCAAAAGCCTAAAAATATGTAAAAGAAGCCTAGAAGGTTATTTGTTGTGCTCCTTGGGGAAGCTAGGCAAATCCTTTCAGCTGAAAACCATGGTGACTTCCAAGATCTCTGCCCCTCCCCAGCCCCATAGTCCACTTCCTCTTCTCACTGTTCCTCTTAGAAAAGACCTGTGGATTCCGCCACTACGAAATGGCAGCACCTTATTTACGGTCACTTTAGAGTGTAGGTTTTCTTAATGGGTCTGCCTGTCATGTTTAACGTCCTTGGCTGAGTCCAAACTCTCACTAAAATTGCCAAGCCCTTTGTCTTCCAGTGTCTAAATTATGAATGTCAATGGAATCAGGCCAGAGTTTGAATTCTAGTCTCTTAGCCTTTGTTTCCCCTGTTCATAAAACGAATGGGGGAATTCTTTCCTCCTACAGTTTATTTATATATTCACTAATTCATTCATCCATCCATCCATTCATTCATTCAGTTTACTGAGTACCTACTATGTGCCAGTCCCTGTTCTAGGGTGGAAACTAAGAGAATGTTGTACCTGGAGGGTGCTGGAAGCTCTAAAGCCCTAAGCAGTTACTGCTTTTACTATTAGTGGTTCTCCCCCACCCCCCACAAATCAACAGAACAAAGAAAATTACCTAAATAGCAAGGACACAGGGAGGAACTTCTTGGCTCAGAACTTTCCAAACACTTTTTCCTGAAGGGATTCAAGAAGCAAGAAAGGTACTCGTTCGCTAGGACCTTCTCTGAGCTGTGCTCAGAATGCGTCTGGGACTATTTTTCTTGCCCAGAGAATCGAGAAACGCTGCAGCGAATTCCCGAGCTGTAGTTATAAACCGAAGTTCTCCTGCTAGGTAGCATTCAACGATCTTAATCTTCTGGGTTTCAGTTTTCTCGAATGAAAAATGCAGGTCCAAGTCCTTAACTGGCTGGGGCACCATTAGCAAGTCACTTAGTATCTCTGGGACCAGTTTGCAATGCGAGGAGGGGGCCTTAAGGTGCCTCCAGCTGAAGTCCTAGAATGAGCGCCGCGTGTCCCAAGCTGGGGCGCGCACCCCAGATCGGAGGGCGCCGATGTACAGGCAGCAAACCCACCCAATCTAGTGCATGCCTTCTTAAACATCACGAGACTCTAAGAAAAGGAAACCGAAAACGGGAAAGTCCCTCTCTCTAACCTAGCACTGCGTCGCTGGCTTGGAGACTGGTGACGGTCCCCGCGGGCCTTGCCCTGATTGGCTGGGCTCCCACGGAATATAAGTGGAGGCGTCGCGCCCGGCGGGCATTCCAGCGGCAGACAGCACCCGGGCCGAGATGTCTCGCTCAGTGGCCTTAGCCGTGCTGGCGCTACTCTCTCTTTCTGGCCTGGAGGCTATCCAGCGTGAGTCTCTCCTACCCTCCCGCTCTGGTCCTTCCTCTCCCGCTCCGCACCCTCTGTGGCCCTCTCTGTGCTCTCTGGCTCCGTGACCTCCCTTCTCCAAGTTCTCCTTGGTGGCCCGCCGGGGGGCTAGTCTAGGGCTGGGTCTCCGAGAAGCGGTGGGGTGGCCTGGGAGTGGGGAAGGGGGTACGCACCCGGGACGCGCGCTTCTTGCCCCTTTCGGCGGGAAGCAGGGGAGACCTTTGGCCTACGGCGACAAGAGGGTCGGGACAAAGTTTAGGGCGTTGATAAGCGTCAGAGCGCCGAGGTTGGGGGAGGGTTTCTCTTCCGCTCTTTCGCGGGGCCGCTGGCTCCCCGAGCGCAGCTGGAGTGGGGGACGGGTAGGCTCATCCCAAAGGCGCGGAGCTGAGGGCTGTGAATGCGTGGAGGGGCGCCTGGGGTCTGGGGAAGGCGTCGCCCGGGTAAACCTGTCTGCTGCAGCTCTGCTTCCCTCGGACCGGAGAGCTGTGGACTTCGCTAGGAGCCGCTAAGTTCGCCTGCCCTGCACCTCCGGGTCT
>NW_012104277.1:708585-719425 GCF_000951045.1 Mandrillus leucophaeus
GCGCACCCCAGATCGGAGGGCGCCGATGTACAGGCAGCAAACCCACCCAATCTAGTGCATGCCTTCTTAAACATCACGAGACTCTAAGAAAAGGAAACCGAAAACGGGAAAGTCCCTCTCTCTAACCTAGCACTGCGTCGCTGGCTTGGAGACTGGTGACGGTCCCCGCGGGCCTTGCCCTGATTGGCTGGGCTCCCACGGAATATAAGTGGAGGCGTCGCGCCCGGCGGGCATTCCAGCGGCAGACAGCACCCGGGCCGAGATGTCTCGCTCAGTGGCCTTAGCCGTGCTGGCGCTACTCTCTCTTTCTGGCCTGGAGGCTATCCAGCGTGAGTCTCTCCTACCCTCCCGCTCTGGTCCTTCCTCTCCCGCTCCGCACCCTCTGTGGCCCTCTCTGTGCTCTCTGGCTCCGTGACCTCCCTTCTCCAAGTTCTCCTTGGTGGCCCGCCGGGGGCCTAGTCTAGGGCTGGGTCTCCGAGAAGCGGTGGGGTGGCCTGGGAGTGGGGAAGGGGGTACGCACCCGGGACGCGCGCTTCTTGCCCCTTTCGGCGGGAAGCAGGGGAGACCTTTGGCCTACGGCGACAAGAGGGTCGGGACAAAGTTTAGGGCGTTGATAAGCGTCAGAGCGCCGAGGTTGGGGGAGGGTTTCTCTTCCGCTCTTTCGCGGGGCCGCTGGCTCCCCGAGCGCAGCTGGAGTGGGGGACGGGTAGGCTCATCCCAAAGGCGCGGAGCTGAGGGCTGTGAATGCGTGGAGGGGCGCCTGGGGTCTGGGGAAGGCGTCGCCCGGGTAAACCTGTCTGCTGCAGCTCTGCTTCCCTCGGACCGGAGAGCTGTGGACTTCGCTAGGAGCCGCTAAGTTCGCCTGCCCTGCACCTCCGGGTCTATGTGGGGCCACACCGTGGCGGGGAAAGAGCACGCGACGTTTGTAGAATGCTTGGCTGTGATACAAAGCGGTTTCGAATCGTTAACCTATTTGTTCCCATCACATGTCACTTTTAAAAATCATAAGAACTACCCGTTATTGACATCTTTCTGTGTGCCAAGGACTTTACGTGCTTTGCGTCATTTAATTTTTAAAATAGTTATCTTCCGCCATAGATAACTACTATGGTTATCTTCTGCCTCTCACAGATGAAGAAACTGAGGCACCGAGATTTTAAGAAACTTACACAGGGGATAAATGGCAGCAATCGAGATTGAAATCAAGCCTGACCAGGGCCTTTTGCGGGAGCGCATGCCTTTTGTCTGTAATTCGTGCGTTTTTTTAAAGAAACATGCCTGCCTTCTGCGTGAGATTCTCCA
Organism: Mandrillus leucophaeus; assembly: GCF_000951045.1. Lineage (NCBI taxonomy): Eukaryota > Metazoa > Chordata > Mammalia > Primates > Cercopithecidae > Mandrillus > Mandrillus leucophaeus. Next base: position 709,888 of record NW_012104277.1, read on the forward strand.
GAGCAAACCGGGCGGCCATGGGCCCTGTGGTCTTTTCTTACAGAAGGCTTCCTTTTTGGCTCTTTGCCTGGTTCTTTCCGAGATGTAGTGTGCCTCTTACTTTCGGTTTTGAAAACATGAGGGGGTTGGGCGTGGTAGCTCACGCCTGTAATCCCAGCACTTAGGGAGGCCGAGGCGGGAGGATCGCTTGAGGTCAGTAGTTGAGACCAGCCTGGCCAACATGGTAAAAACTCGTCTCTATAAAAAATAAAAACAAAAATTAGCCAGGGGTGGTGGCTGGCGCCTGTGGCCCAAGCTACTCGGGTGGCTGAGGCGGGAGGATCTCTTGAGCCCGGGAGTTTGAGTTATCATGGCGCCAGTGCATTCCAGTCTGGGCAACAAAGCGAGACCCTGTCTCTTAAAAAAGACCAAAAAAAAAAAAAAAAAAAAGTGAAGGTTTGTCGAAGTCAGGGGAGTTGTAAAACCATTAATAAAGATAATCCGGCCGGGCGCGGTGGCTCAAGCCTGTAATCCCAGCACTTTGGGAGGCCGAGACGGGCGGATCACAAGGTCAGGAGATCGAGACCATCCTGACTAACACGGTGAAACCCCGTCTCTACTAAAAAATACAAAAAAAAAAAAAAAAAAACACTAGCCGGGCGAGGTGGCGGGCGTCTGTAGTCCCAGCTACTCGGGAGGCTGAGGCAGGAGAATGGCGTGAACCCGGGAGACGGAGGTTGCAGTAAGCTGAGATCCAGCCACCGCACTCCAGCCCGGGCGACAGAGTGATACTCTGTCTCAAAAAAAAAAAAAAAAAAAGATAATCCAAGATGGTTACCAAGACTGTTGAGGACACCAAAGATCTTGAGTACTTTCTAAATACCTGGCAATACGCTAAGCCCTCTCACCTTTTCCCCCTGGCAAAACATGATCAAAAGCAGAATGTTTTGATCATGAGAAAATTGCATTTAATTTGAATACAATTTATTTACAACATAAAGGATAATGTCTATATCATCACCATTACTGCTATTTGCTGGTTATGTTAGATGTCGTTTTAAAAAATAACAATCAGTTGTTTTTAAAAAAATCTTATTTTGAAAATTTCCAAAGTAATACATGCCATGCATAGACCATTTCTGGAAGATACCACAAGAAGCATGTAATGGTGATTACCTCTGAAGGTCTATTTTCCCCTCTGTCCTGTGTGTGGTTTTGTTTTGTTTTACTGTGGGCATAAATTAACTTTTCAGTTAAGTTTTGTAAGCTTAAATAACTCTCCAAAAGTCACAAAGCCAGTAACTGGTTGAGCCCCAATTCAAACCCAGTCTGTCTGATACTTGTCTTCTTCTTAGAAAAGATTACAGTGATGCTCTCACAAAATCTTGCTGCCTTCCCTCAAACAGAGCTCCAGGCAGGATGAATCTGCGCTCTGACCCCTGAGGCATTTATTATGTTCTTATTATTAGAAGCTCAGTTGCAAAGAGCTCTCTTAGCTTTTAATGTTATGAAAAAAATCAGGTCTTCATTAGATTCCCCAATCCACCTCTCGATGGGGCTAGTAGCCTTTCCTTGATGATAGGGTGTTTCTAGAGAGATATATCTGGTCAAGGTGGCCTGGTACTCCTTCTCCCCACAATCTTCCAGACATGATGGAGTAGCTGCCTTTTAGGATCATGTACCCTGAATATAAGTGTATTTAAAAGAATTGTATACACATATATTTAGTGTCAGTCTGTATATTTAGTAGCACTAACACTTCTCTTCATTTTCGATGAAAAATATAGAGTTTATAATATTTTCTTTCCACTTCCCCATGGATGGTCTAGTCATGCCTCTCCTTTTGGAAAGCACTGCTTCTGTAACATTAGGCAATGTATGCCCAACCTGGCTAGTTTACAGCAATCACCTGTGGATGCTAATTAAAACGCAAATCCCACTGTCACATGCATTACTCCATTTGATCATAATGAAAACTATGTTCTGTCCCATTTGCCATAGTCCTCACCTATCCCTGTTGTATTTTATCCGGTCCAACTCAACCATTTAAGGTATTTGCCAGCTCTTATATGCATTTAGGTTTTGTTTCTTTGTTTTCTAGCTCATGAAATTAGGTACAAAATCAGAGAGGGATCTGGCATATAAACCCTCGGCAGAAATAAAGAGGTTTTGTTGTTTGGTAAGAACATACCTTGGATTGGGCCGGGCGCAGTGGCTCATGCCTGTAATCCCAGCACTTTGGGAGGCCAAGGCAGGCAGATCACTAGAAGTTGGGAGTTCGAGACCAGCCTGGCCAACATGGTGAAACCCCGTCTCTACTAAAAATACAAAAATTAACCGGGCATGGTGGTGTGTGCCTGTAGTCCCAGGAATCACTTGAACCAAGGCAGAGGTTGCAGTGAGCTGAGATCTCGCCACTGCACTCCAGCCTGGGCAACAGAATGAGATTCCATCTCAAACAAACAAACAAAAAACCAACAAAAACAACAAAATAAAACATACCTTGGGTTGATCCGCTTAGGAACCTGAGGTAATAATAATAACATCTGCCACGTATAGAGCAATTGCTATATCCCAGGCACCCTTCTAGACACTTAATACAGTTTAGAAAATCAGGTGGGTGCAGATCGAGGCAGGAGCAGGAACCAAAAAGAAAGGAGTAAACATAAGGAAAAAAAATGGAAGGGGTGGAAACAGAGTACAGTAACAGGAGTAATTTGATGGGGCTATTATGAACTGAGAAATGACCTTTGAAAAGTAGCTTGGAGCCAAATCATGTAGATTCTTGAGTGATGTGTTAAAGAATGCTATGAGTGCTGAGAAGCCATCAGAAGTGCTTGAGAGCATCCAGAAAAAGGTTCTTAAAAATGCAGCACAATCTCCAGTGACAGAAGATACTGCTAGAAATCTGCTAGAAAAAAACAAAAAAGTCATGTATAGAGGAATTATGAGGGAAAGATACCAAGTAATGGTTTATTCCTCAAAATGGAGGTGGCTTGTTGGGAAGGGGGAAGCTCATTTGGCCAGAGTGGAAATGGAATTGGGAGAAATCGATGATCAAATGTAAACACTTGGTGCCTGATGGAGCTTGAGACCAAGTTAGCCCCAAGTGAAATACCCTGGCAATATTAATGTGTCTTTTCCCTATGTTCCTCAGGTACTCCAAAGATTCAGGTTTACTCACGCCATCCACCAGAGAATGGAAAGCCAAATTTCCTGAATTGCTATGTGTCTGGGTTTCATCCATCTGATATTGAAGTTGACTTACTGAAGAATGGAGAGAAAATGGGAAAAGTGGAGCATTCAGACTTGTCTTTCAGCAAAGACTGGTCTTTCTATCTCTTGTACTACACTGAATTCACTCCCAATGAAAAAGATGAGTATGCCTGCCGTGTGAACCATGTGACTTTGTCAGGGCCCAGGACAGTTAAGTGGGGTAAGTCTTACATTCTTTTGTAAGCTGCTGAAAGTTGTGTATGAGTAGTCATATCATAAAGCTGCTTTGATAAAAAAAAAGTCTATGGCCATACTACCCTGAATGAGTCCCATCCCATCTGATATAAACAATCTGCATATTGGGATTGTCAGAGAATGTTCTTAAAGATCAGATTAGTGGTATCTGCTGAGAGATTGCTGCACAGCATGGTTTCTGAACCAGTAGTTTCCCTGCAGTTGAGCAGGGAGCAGCAGCAGCACTTGCATGAATACATATGCACTCTTAACACTTCTTACCTACTGGCTTCCTCTAGCTTTCGTGGCAGCTTCAGGTATATTGAGCACTAACGAACATCTCAAGAAGGTATAGACCTTTGTTTGTAAGTCCTGTGTATCCTAGCGTCCTATAATCCTGGACTCCTCCAGTACTCTCTGGCTGGATTGGTATCTGAGGCTAGTAGGAAGGGCATGTTCCTGCTGGGTAGCTCTAAACAAGGTATACATGGATAGGAACAGCAGCCTATTCTGCCAGCCTTATTTCTAACCATTTTAGACATTTGTTAGTACATGGTATTTTAAAAGTATAACTTAATGTCTTCTTTTTTCTTTCTCCACTGTCTTTTTCATAGACCGAGACATGTAAGCAGCACCATGGAGGTAAGTTTTTGACCTTAAGAAAATGTTTTTGTTTCACTATCCTGAGGACTATTTATAGACAGTTCTAACAGGATAACCCTCACTATGTGGAGAACATTGACAGAGTAGCATTTTAGCAGGCAAAGAAGAATCCTACAGGGTCACATTTCCTTCTCCTGTGGTATGAAGAAGGTGTGTGGCCCCGGGTGTGGCCACATTACTGACCCTCTACAGAGTGGGCAAAGGAACTGCCAGTATGGTATTGCAGGATACAGGCAGGTGGTTACCCACATTACCTGCAAGGCTTTGATCTTTCTTCTACCATTTCCACATTGGACATCTCTGCTGAGAAGAGAAAATGAATCACTCTCTTCCTTTGTATAATAGTTGTTTTATTCTTCAGACAGAAGAGAGGAGTTATACAGTTCTGCAGACGTCCCATTCCTGTGTGGGGACTGTGTTTGCCTCTTAGAGGCTCCCAGGCCACTAGATGAGATAAAGGGAACCAGATTGTTAAAACTTGATGTAGTGATACTACAATAGATGTAACTACAAAGAACTCCAGAAGCAAGAGAGAGGGAGGAACTTGGACTTCTCTGCATCTTTAGTTGGAGTCCAAATGTATAAGATCCAGCTTTTCAGTGAAATTCTACTGCCCAGGGTACTTTGATGCTGAAAACCCATTCAAATCTCCTGTTATATTCTAGAACAGGGAATTGATTTGGGAGAGCATCAGGAAGGTGGATGATCTGCCCAGTCACACTGGTAGTAAATTGTAGAGCCAGGACTTGAACTCGAATATAGTCATGTGTTACTTAATGACGGGGACATATTCCAAGAAATGCTTACACAAACCTAGGTGTTGTAGCCTACTACACACATAGGCTACATGGTCTAGCCTATTGCTCCTAAGCTACAAACCTGTACAGCCTGTTACTGTACTGAATACTGTGGGCAGCTGTAACACAATGGTATTTGTGTATCTAAACATAGAAAAGGTACAGTAAAAAGTACGCTATTTTAATCTCATGAGACCACTGTCATATATACAGTCCAGCACTGACCAAAATATCATATCAGCATTTTTTCTTCTAAGATTTTGGCAGCACCAAACGGATACACTAACAGGATATACTCTTTGTAATGGGTTTGGAGAACTGTCCGTAGTTACTTCTTTTAAAAAGGTGATCTACACAGTAGAAGTTAGACAGGTTTGGTAATGAGATCTGCAATCCAAATAAAATAAATTCATTTGCTCACCTTTTTCTTTCCTTTTCAGGTTTGAAGATGCCGCATTTGGATTGGATGAATTCCAAATTCTGCTTCCTTGCTTTTTAATATTGATATGCTTATACACTTTATGCAAAAAATTCAGAGTTATAATAATGTTAACACAGGCATGATCTTCTTTATAATTCTACTTTGAGTGCTATCTCCATGTTTGAGGTATCTGGGCAGCTAGCTTTAGGAGGGCTGGCAACTTAGAGGTGGGGAGCAGAGAATTCTCATATCCAACATCAACATCTTCATCAGATTGAACTCTTCAATCTCTTGCACTCGAAGCTTGATAAGATAGTTATGCATATATAAGTTAACTTCCAATTTACATACTGTGCTTAGAATTTGGAGGAAAAATTTAGAAATATAATTGATGGGGTTATTGGAAATTTGTTATAATGAGTAAAACATTTTGTCATATAAGATTCATATTTACTTCTTATACATTTGATAAAGTTGCAGTTAATCTGGTTCATTTTTGTTCCACGAGTTAAATAAAACCATGAAACTTGATGTGTTGTCTCTTATATCTTGCTCCCACTATTATCCCTTTATTTTCAAACAGGGAAACGGTCTTCAAGTGCCACGTGGTAAAAAGTGTGAACCTCTTGTATATAGGGTTTGGCTCACAGTGTAAAGGGCCTCAGTGATCCACATTTTCCAGATTAGGAATCTGATGCTCAAAGAAGTTAAATGGCATAGTTGGAGTGACACAGCTGTCCATGAGAGGCCAGCCTTCTATACTTTAGCCAGAGTTCTTTCTTGTGGGCCAGGTCATGAGGAGTATGCAGACTCTAAGAGGGAGCAAAAGTATCTAAGGATTTAATATTTTAGCAAGGAATAGATACACAGTCATCCCGTGGTCTCCCTGGGGGATTGGTTTCAGGACCCCTTCTTGGACACCAAAATCTCTGGATATTTAAGTCCCTTCTATAAAATGGTATAGTATTTGCATATAACCTATGCACATCCTCCTGTATACTTTAAATCATTTCTAGATTACTTATAATACCTAATACAATGTAAATGCTATGTAAATGGTTGTTATTGTTTAAGGAATAATGACAAGAAAAAAAAGTCTGTACATGTTCAGTAAAGACACAACCATCCCTTTTTTTTCCCCAATGTTTTTGATCCATGGTTTGCTGAATCCACAGATGTGGAGCCCCTGGATACTAAAGGCCAACTGTACTTTGAATGACAACGGATTTAAGATTTTCAAGGCCTAGTTTTATACCTGATGGCCAGTTTTGTTTATTTGACCAAGAATCTAAATTAGCTAGTTCTAGGTACTGACAGGATAAATAAAACACAAGACTGCTCCCAATCGTCTCAGTTTAGCGGAGGGACAGATATGCACTCAAATAATTAAAATATATACCTGTTAAGAATATAGCATAGGTACTCACAAAGAACTTGGCAATGGAAATTTTGTTGTTCAGGCTGGGAGAGGTGTCTCATGTCTGTAATCTCAGCACTTTGGGAGGCCATGGTAGGATGATCACTTGAGCCCAGGAGTCCGAGACCAGCCTGGGCGACATAACAAGACCCTGTCTCAATTCGAAAAATTGAATTAAAAAAAAATAATAATTTTTTATGAAAGAAATAATGTTGTTCAAGGAACAACAACAAAAATCTAGGGAGGTGTTAGAGAAGCCATTCGCCTGAGCTGAGAGTAAGTGGGTAGTGGTTCTCTTGATTGGTGGGTGGGGCCTGGGTTTCCAGGCATGGGAGCCAGGAAGGACAGCCACATGGCAGGTTTGGGTAATTCCAAACAGTGGAGCAAGGGTATCTGAGGGAAGACTTGTAGGAACTTGGCTGAACAAATTGGAGGGTGATACTCTGAAAGAAAAACAAAGTTTTAAAATTTCTACTCTTACACTCAACACAGAATGCTTCTGTGACCAGATATGTTTTCTACATTCTGTGAGAAGAAAAACTTTAGACAGATTAAATTTAACAGAGTTTAACTGAGCAAAAATGATTCTCGAACCAGGCAGCTGCCAGAACCAGAACAGATTCAAAATGACTCTGGGGATGCCACATGGTTGGATAACATTTAGGGTCAGAAAAAGGAAAGTGATGTGCAGAAAATGGAAGTCAGGGGAAGAAACAGCCAGATTGGTTGCAGTTCAGCATTTGCCTCATTTAAACAGGGTTTGAAGAGTTGACCACGTGTGATTGGCTGAGACTCTGTGGTATAACAGTAAGTTACAGTCTGTTGACATATTATCCAGTTAGGTTGCAGTTCACTATGCATAGAGAAACCTTTAGCCTGAACTTACATAGGGAGGCAGCTTTATTTATTTAATTTTTGTTTTGAGACAAGGTCTCACTCTGTCACCCAGGCTGGAGTTCAGTGGTATGATCATGGCTTACTGCAGCCTCAACTTCCTGGCCTCAAGCAATCCTCCTGCCTCAGGCTCCAGAGTAGCTGGCGCTACAGGCACACGTCACCATGCCTGGCTAATTTTGTTTTTTAATTTTTAGTAGAGATGAACTCCTGGCCTCAAAATGCTGGGATTACAGGTGTGAGCCACTGCGCCCAGCCAAGGCAACTTTAGGCTAAACCTTTTTTTGAGACAGAGTTTCTCTCTTGTTGTCTAGGCTGGAGTGCAGTGGAACCATTTTGGCTCACTGCAACCTCCATCTCCAGGGTTCAAGCGATTCTCGTGCCTCAGCCTCCCGAGTAGCTGGGATTACAGGCATGCGCCACCACACCTGGCTAATTTTGTATTTTTAGTAGAGATGGCGTTTCACTATGTTGTCCAGGTTGGTCTCAAACTCCTAGCCTCAAGTGATCCTCTGGCCTCAGCCTCCCAGAGTACTGAGATTACAGGCATGAGCCACTGTGCCCTGCCTAGGCTAAACTTAATTTAACAACACCAACCAATCTCCAGCAGACACCAACTGGGTATCCTATAATTCAATTCGATTCTGATGGGATCTACCTGGAGATGGTGTCAGATCCACTGGTTGAGGGTTCCGTCCCACAAGACTGCCCTCCACTTCAGATGCCAATCACACATAGTAGGTTGTTTTTTTTTGTTTGTTTGTTTGTTTTTTGAGACGGAGTCTTGCTCTGTCACCCAGGCTGGAGTACAGTGGCCAGATCTCGGCTCACTGCAACATAGTAGGTTGTTACCTCTACTTCTGACTGACCAGCTGGAAACCAGGACTCCCATGACCCCCTCCTTGATTTTGATTAATTTGCTAGGACAGTTCACATTTACCAATCTATTATAAAAGATACTATAAAGGCTACAGACGAATAGCTAGATGAAGAGATGAATAGGGTTGTATGTAGCAGGTTTTGGTGGTAAGAGTCCATGCCCTCTCCAGGTGTATGCTACCCTCCCAGCACCTCCACACATTCAGCAAACAAGAAGCTCATCGTTCAAGAGTTTTTATAGAGCTTGATCTCCAACTCCCCTTCACCTTCCCAGAAATGGACAGGTCAGGGTGGAAGTTCCAACACACTAATCTTTTCATCAGTTGGTCTTTCTGGTGACTAGCACCATCCTGAGGCTATCTAGGGCCCCCAACCTATAATGAGTATAACCTCATTAACATATACTCAAGGGTTATCAAAGAGTCTTATTAGCAATAACAAAAGACACTCCTATCATTCAAAATTCAAAGGGTTTTAGGAACTTATGACAGGAACTGGGGACAAAGACCAAATGTGTTTCATATTACACCACACTTACCTAGGCCATTCATTAACTCTTCACTTGGGTGCAAACTAAAATTACATGTAGAGTTTACAAAAACAAAACAAAGAAAAACAAACACACACACACACATAAACAACAAGCTGGGCGCGGTGGCTCACGCCTGTAATCCCAACACTTTGAGAGGCCAAGGTGAGCAGATCATGAGGTCAGGAGTTCAAGACCAGCCTGGCCAACATGGTGAAACTCTGTCTCTACTAAGAACACAAAAATTAGCCGGGCATGGTGGTGGTGCGTGCCTGTAATCCCAGCTACTCAGGAGGCAGAGGCAAGAGGATCGCTTGAACCTGGGAGGCAGAGGTTGCAGTGAGCTGAGATCACGCCATTGCACTCCAGCCTGGGCAACAGCGTGAGACTCTGTCTCAAAAACAGCAATAACAACAACAACAAAAACCTTACCAGCTTCTCAGACTCTCATCCAGGCCAACTAAATCATAATCTCTTGGTATGGAGCCCAGGTATACTGTTATTTTTTT
>NW_012104277.1:719475-721573 GCF_000951045.1 Mandrillus leucophaeus
TATAATGAGTATAACCTCATTAACATATACTCAAGGGTTATCAAAGAGTCTTATTAGCAATAACAAAAGACACTCCTATCATTCAAAATTCAAAGGGTTTTAGGAACTTATGACAGGAACTGGGGACAAAGACCAAATGTGTTTCATATTATACCACACTTACCTAGGCCATTCATTAACTCTTCACTTGGGTGCAAACTAAAATTACATGTAGAGTTTATAAAAACAAAATAAAGAAAAACAAACACACACACACACATAAACAACAAGCTGGGCGCGGTGGCTCACGCCTGTAATCCCAACACTTTGAGAGGCCAAGGTGAGCAGATCATGAGGTCAGGAGTTCAAGACCAGCCTGGCCAACATGGTGAAACTCTGTCTCTACTAAGAACACAAAAATTAGCCGGGCATGGTGGTGGTGCGTGCCTGTAATCCCAGCTACTCAGGAGGCAGAGGCAAGAGGATCGCTTGAACCTGGGAGGCAGAGGTTGCAGTGAGCTGAGATCACGCCATTGCCTCCAGCCTGGGCAACAGAGTGAGACTCTGTCTCAAAAACAGCAATAACAACAACAACAAAAACCTTACCAGCTTCTCAGACTCTCATCCAGGCCAACTAAATCATAATCTCTTGGTATGGAGCCCAGGTATACTGTTATTTTTTTAAAAAACCTCTAGAGAGTTTTAATGTACATCCAAGATTGAGAGACCCATTGAGTTAAATAATAAAGAACTCTTTCTCCATTCTGTATCATTCAACAGAGCTATTTTGTGAGGGGCTGCTGGGCTGGCTGATATTACAAGGTAATAGTATGTCAAAGTCAAATGAAATACAGAGATTAATCTCTGAAATTAAAATGTTTTATTTGGGAGGAAAGAATTGCAATTCAGGGCATACACACAGACCAGCTGGTCTTTGGCATGACTGAAGTACAAAAAGGTTTTATAAAATGCAAAAATGTTACACATTGTTCTGAGAAATTTCACTGGTGCTAGTAAGGTTTTGAGGAGCTGGCAAGTTCAGACTGGCAAATGATGGCAATGAACAGAGCTAGTCTGTTCAATGTAGTTGTAGCAGGTTGTTTCAGTAGCCTTAGTTAAACCTGGTTTCAGGTGATAGCAGGCAGTTTCAGCTGCCAGGCTTGCAGAAAATTGCATTTTTGGAGCAATGTTTTGTGCCCTGAGTGCTTCTCCCTGGCTTCTTGACTCTGTTTTTGTTGAGTAAGACAAAAATGACCCAATTTGTAGTATCAACTTTCACAGTTCCTTTGGAGCATGCCTTAGTTCCTCTTTTCAGAAGAAGACAGCAAGCAAAGAGAAGGAATACTGGAAGTTTAATTAACCTTATTAAATATAATTGTGCAATGCAAATTAAACGGAAAAGTCCCAACACCAGTAACAAAGAAGTAGATCTTACATACTGATACGGAGGAATACCCATACTATGTTGCTGAAACAAGAATTACTTTCTAGAAAATATATGTAAGAAGCCCCTTTAAAAAAACATACTAGGTGGGGTGTGGTGGCTCACGCCTGTAATCCCACCACTTTGGGAGGCTGAGGTCGGTGGTCACTTGAGGACAGGAGTTTCAGACCAGCCTGGCCAATGTGGCAAAACCCTGTCTCTACTAATATTACAAAAATTAGCCAGGCATGGTGGTGGGCGCCTGTAATTCCAGCTACTCGGGAGGCTGAGGCACAGGAGAATTGCTTCAACCCAGGAGGTGGAGGTTGCAGTGAGGAGAGATGGCACTACTGCACTCCAGCCTGGGTGACAGAGTGAGACTGTGTCTCAATAAAAAATAAAAAGTAAAAAAAAAGAAAGAAAGAAAGAAAAAATTTTGTACACCCCTGTAATCACTTATAACATGGAAATTACTATCTTTTGGACTCTACTATATTCTACTTTATAGAGGTGGCTCTCAGTGTGTATATATAACTCCCCACTTTATATTACGGTTATTTAAATTTTTAAAAATTGTTATTATTAATTAATCTTTGTCAAATAGGTATCCTTACATTTCCTTATATATTCAACTCTTGAACAATACGGAGTTTGAGGTGGCAACCCCCGATGCTGTCAAAATCCAAGTATAACTTT
>NW_012104277.1:726832-727955 GCF_000951045.1 Mandrillus leucophaeus
TCAAACTCCTGACCTCATGATCCGCTTGCCTTGGCCTCCCAAAGTGCTGGGATTACAGGCACTTCCTCTTTTTACTGTTTTCACTCAGAAAAACAGAGAGGACTTTTGCTACCACTAAATGACACAGCATAGTTGAAGCGGTTTTCTCGTCATTTATTATGGCTCAAATGTTTGTCCCTTCTGAAATTAATGTTGAAACTTAATCCTGACAGGGCAGAGTGGCTCACACTTCTAATCCCAGCACTCTGGGAGGCTGAGACTGGAGGATCGCGTGAGCCCAGGAGTTTGAGACCAGCCTGGGCAACATAGTGAGTCCCCCTCTCTACGAAAACAAACAAAAACTAGCTGGGTGTGGCAGCACACACCTGTAGTCCCAGCTACTTGGAAGGCTGAGGCGGGAAGATTGTTTGAGCCCAGGAGGAGTTCAAGAGCAGTCTGGGCAATATAGTGAGACCTCGTATCTGTCTGTCATCTATTATCTATCTATCTATCTATCTATCTATCTATCTATCTATCTATCTATCTATCTATCTAAAATAAATTAAATTAAAAAATAAAAAATAATGAAGCAAAGAAAAGAAAGTTAACCTTCAATATAACAGTATTAAGAAGTAGGGCCTTTAAGAGGGAACTGGGTCACTAGGACTCCTTCATGAATGGATTAATGGATTAATAGAGAATGGCTCTGTTATAAAAGCCAGTTTGGCGCTCTCTCGTGCCCCTCTAAATCTTTATCTTTAGCCATGTTATGATGCCTCTCTGATATCTTCAGCCACGTTATGGTGCGGAACAAGGCCCTCACTCAAAGCAAACCAGATACAGCCCCTCAACGTTGAACTTCTCAGCCTCTTCCATACATTTTTCTTTCTTTCTTTCTTTCTTGTTTTGAGATAGGATCTTGCTCTGTCATTGTGCCATTGCAGCCTCAAACTCCTGGGCTCAAGTGATCCTTCTGCTTCAGCATCCCAAGTAGCTGGGCTTACAGACGCACACCACCATGTATCACTAATTTTTTTTTTTTTTTTTGAGACGGAATCTTGCTCTGTCACCCAGGCTGGAGTGCAGTGGCAGGATCTCAGCTCACTGCAAGCTCCACCTCCCGGGTTCACGCCATTCTCCTGCC
>NW_012104277.1:730410-731706 GCF_000951045.1 Mandrillus leucophaeus
GCAGCAGAATCACTTGAACCCAGGAGGGGGAGGTTGCAGTGAGTGGAGATTGCGTCACCGCACACTAGCCTGCGTGACAGAGCAACACTTTGTCACCAAAAACAAAAAACAAAAAAAAAAGTGGACCCTTGCATCACCTGAGCCTGGGAGGTTGAGGCTGCAGTGAGCAGAGATCAGGACACTACACTCCAGCCTGGGTGATGAAGGAAGTCCCTGTCAAAAAGGAAAAAAAAAAAGTGGACCCTTGCACCCCAAACCTGTGTTGTTCAAAGGTTAACTGTATCCTCCTTTAAAAAAGTGGTTATTGTTAAATAATAATTTTTATATCTTACTTTTTTTCATGATCCCTAATGAAAACATGTCATAAATGGACATGTCTTTTCTAGTTTTGTCAACAACCACTTTCACAGTATTTTTGGGCTGTTGCTTTTTACTTGTCATTCTTGTGTTGTAAACCCTTGAAGCAAAACTCAAGGTCTTTTCTTTTTTCTTTTCTTTTCGTTTTGTTTCTTTTCTGAGATAGCGTATCACCCTGTCACCCAGGCTTGTGTTCAGTGGCACAATCTTGGCTCACTGTAGCCTCAGCCTCTTGGACTCAAGCAATCCTCTCATCTCAGCCTCCTAAGTAGCTGAGACCACAGGTGTGCACCACCCATTCCTGACTAATTTTATTTTTGTATTTTTTTGTAGAGATGGGGGGGTCTCACTATGTTGCCCTGGCTGGTCTTGAACTCCTGGGTTCAAACGATCCTCCAGTCTCAACCTCTCAAAGTGCTGGGATTACAGAGCCACCGGACCCAGCCACTTCCTATAATAAAAAAAAAATATTTTGTCTGTGATGCAGCCATCAAAGTTTTAGGGAGAAAAGATTGGCATTGTCTTTCCCTGGAGTCTAGACCTATAAGAAAAAAGTTGAAGGCTAACATTTGGGTTCTAGATATCTTAAAATAAATAATAAAGTGTCTCTGATTACTTTGATCGAAAAGTTTGTGCATAGAAATTATTCTGGTACTTTGGAGAGTTACAAGAAGGGCTAATGGAAAAAAAAAACTGATAAATACAATTAAAATAACAGTCAAGCATATATTAAGCACTTACTATGCACTAAACTCTATATATCTCCTGTCATTAGTTGGATGCAATTATTAGATATCTTTGGTCCTCCACAACATAGGTGATTAAAAACTCTAAGAAACTGAGGAGATATCTATGTCTTTGGTAAGACACACAGGCCCAACTGAAGCCTGCAATGATGTGCAGGTTTCCCCTCCCCCATGGACCACATGAACCACTTCC
>NW_012104277.1:733199-749990 GCF_000951045.1 Mandrillus leucophaeus
CCGTGTTAGCCAGGATGGTCTTGATCTCCTGACCTCATGATCCACCCGTCTTGGCCTCCCAAAGTGCTGGGATTACAGGCGTGAGCCACTGTACCCGGCCACATGGTTAATTTTTAAAAACTTTTTGTAGAGACAGATTCTCACTATGTTGCCAAGGCTGGTCTGAAACTCTTGGCCTCAAGTGATCCTCCAGCCTTGGTCTCCCAAAAAGATGAGATTACAGGCATGAGCCACCACACCTGGCCTCTTTTTTTGTATATTACCTGATCTCAGGTATTCTGTTACAGCAACAGAAAGACTAAGACAGAATCCTTAGCTGTCTGCAAGTGTGCATGCCATTTTCACCATCTGAAGAGCGAGTGAGTGTCTTAGATGGAGTCTTGCAAAAGCAGGCCCTGAGCCAAAGATTTGGATGCAAATGACTAATTAAGAAAGGGCTCTTCAAAACCGCACCATTGCACTCCAGCCTGGGCAAGAAGAGTGAAACTCCGTTTCAAAAAAAAAAAAAAAAAAGGGGGGACTTCTAGGAAAAGAACAGTAAAGGAGTGGGGGATGAAGGACAGGAAATGGTAAGAAGCCAAGCGAAAGCGTGATTTCAGAAGTCCTACACTCAGCCTGATCACACAGGAAGCTCTAGAACAAAGAACACACGTCAGAGTTTTTCCTGCCTTAACACAAAGGACCTGGGCTTTGGTGCTTTTCATCAGCCTGTCTTTGGCTATCCAGGGTTGTGGAATGAGGTGAAACATAAAACTCCCAGATACTTCCAGCTCCTTCCAGTGTCTGAGGGTAATCTGCAGGACTGAGGGTAATCGCAGATGCTAGCTGTTAGCAGCAAACTATGCAAAAGCTGAGGACGGGCTCATAAAGCCAGATCTGGGTGAAGCATGTTTCCTGTCAACATCCTCTGCCGGGCCCACAACACATGCAACCCCAAACTTCCATTAATGCTAAGGGGATAGCATTACAGTGTATATGACATTGGACTCAGACCTGAGTTTGAATCCTAATTCCACAAAAGAAATTGGAAAAGAGTCATATTGCTGACTTGATCCTTTGTCGCCATATCCATAAAACGGGATAATTATTCCTATACCATAAATGTACTTATTTATTCACTTAATCGTTTGTTAAATAAATATGGAGTGTCTACTTTGTGCCGGGCACTCTTTTAGGGTGTTTCTGAGAAGGGGATGGCAATCAGAAGGCTCTGTAAGATGCAAGACTCCAGGCAACTGCTTTTACTTCCAGTGGTTCTTTATGTTCACAGCTCATTAGAGCAAATTACCACAGCAGGGAGATACAGGCTGAGTATCCCTTATTCGAAAGGCCTGGCACCAGAAGTGTTTTAAATTTTGGATTTTTTCGGATTTTGGAATATTTGCTAATTATCAGTTGAGCATCTCTAAGGTGAAAATCTAAAATCCAAAATGCCCCAATTACCTTTTCCTTTGAGCATCATGTTGGCGCTCAAAAAGTTTGAGATGTTGGAACATTTAGGATTTCAGATTTTCAGATTAGGGATACTCATTTTGTACAATGGAAAACTTCTTGGCACTGATCTGGTGAAAGAAGAAACTATGGAAGAATCCCTTTCCCTAAAAGGCTTTAGGTAACACGATGGCCCTGACTCATTCTGGACAGTTCCTCCAAAGGTAGGCCTACAGGTAGAGCTCTTTTCTGGCAGTATGGGGGTTTTTGAGAATTTTTTTTTGTTTTTTTTTTTCTGAGGCCGGGAAAGGTTAAGAGAATGAAGGGTTCCTAGTGATGATGCAGTAACCAAATCACTTGTGTAACGGAGCCTTATCTGACAGATTTCTAGGATAGAAACTCAGTATCCAAGCTTGGCAGACAGGTGGGCACAGTCCCCAGGATTCCAGTGTGGATTAGAGGTTTCAATCCCAATCGTATTCAACAACCCCTTTTTATAACAACTGTTTTGTGGTGATTCTTTTACTAATATGATTATGAAAATTAAGTAATTTAGCTTGTGAATGCTCTAGCTTGGCTGTGCTGCTGGTATAAAGAAGTGCCAGATGCTTGTAACTGCCTAGGATCTCTGTGAACCAGCGGCATGGAAGACTGAGAGGCACGTTGTACCAATGGCTCAGATTCAGATATGGTATTGCTGGTTCTGGTGTAATTTTCTAAAATGGCGAAAATCTCTAGGCAAAATTCCAAAAATAAAAAACCAACATACATCTTCCTTTGAGTTGCCTGGTAGTTATATTCCTGGAAAATTCAGTGTATATGAGCCTAAGGTAGTAGATGGTCAATAAATACTCAAGAAATAAAATAATCGAAAAACATAACACATTTCTTACATGTCCTTGGTGCTTGTAAGCCCAGATTATATGCAGGTTTTTTTTTTTTTTTTTTTTTTTTTTTCCAGACGGAGTCTCTGTTGCCCAGGCTGGAGTGAAGTGGTGTGATCTCAGTTCACTGCAACCTCCACCTCCTGGGTTCAAGCGATTCTCCTGCCTCAGCCTCCTGAGTAGCTGGGATTACAGACACGCGCCAGCACGCCCGGCTGATTTTTTGTATTTTTAGTAGAGACAGGGTTTCACCATGTTGGCCAGGCTGATGTCGAACTCCTGACCTCAAGTGATCCGCCCGCCTCAGTCTCTCAAAGTGCTGGGATTACAGGCGTGAGCCACCGCGCCCGGCTGCTTTTTTATACATTACGTGTGCTTGCATGTAGACTGCGACCTCTGGCCCTCAGCCTCTTAATAAATACTCCAAATGACTTCATTGGAACAACCAGAGAATCACCCATCTATAGAGTGAGAAGTTGCTGATCTCATCACTGCGTGGGGTGGGGCGAAGGAAGCAACCCTCACCCTTTCTCGGAAAGCAGCTGGCTTTGAATAAAGAGAAACCAGGACGGGAAAGACTTGATTTCTAATCTGAAACAGCGCTTTTTGTCCAGAGACCGGTGACGAGCGACCCTGGGCTCGGGTTTTGATTGGGCAGTTCGGAAACTGTAAAAGCGAATTAAAAGGGTGACAAGCTAGCGCTTTAGCCTATTCAGTTCTGGGAGTTTGCACCGTGACGCTCTGCTTCGTGACCTTGGCTCTGCTCTGTGGGCGCCGCCCAGCCTGGGCGCGTCCATCGTTGAGTACCTTCTCCTCTGCCTCCCGCTCCCTCTGCTTCTATAGCTCTCCAACTGCCCTCCCTGGCCTGTGGCTGCCCGGTCCTCCTTCCCAGCCCAGTGTAGCCGGGTACCCGGGTTCGGCTCGCTCGGTTCTCTGTCCAGGACTGGGAAGCCACGGAGGGCCGGGAAAGTGGCGCACTACTGGAGCGCATGCTTCGTACTCCCTCATCGCTGAATAACTACCGGGCAGGACTGGGTGGAACAGACAGCTAGGTCATTGATGGGCTGCTGGGTACATGGATGGAGCTGCAAGGTGATGGGCACTGCTTTCTGGGGCTGCCCAGCTTCGTTCCGAGGGCTCTTTTTTCCTAGGCAGAGCGGGAAAGAGGAGGGACAGGCCGGTCGCGAAACGCAAGTAGTTGAGAATAGCGATCGGGGGAGAGGCAGGTGTCTGTGGGGCCCAAGAGAAGTACCACCTCGGTAAGTAGGCCGGTGCATGCAGGGGAGCGCAGAGCCATAAGCCCTTCTCTGGGCTCCACCCGTTTTCCTGCTGGGCTTCTCATTTCCTCACTAGGTTCTAGGGTTTGCCGATCTAAATCCAGTTCGTGTACCATTGTATTGTGTAACATTTTTGGCAGCTTACATCTTTGTTTATTGAGATATAGTTCACAAACCATACATTAAAACATTTAAACGCACATTTAAACACACATTTCAGTGGGTTTTAGTATATTCACAGGGTTGTGTAACCATCACTTCAGTTTTAGGACATTTTCATCACTCCCAAAACAAATTCTGTACCAGTTAGGTTCCACTCCCATTTCTCCCAAACCCCTAGTCCTAGGAAACCACCAATCTTTCTGTCTCTATGGGTTTGCCTATTAGTATTTCATAGAAACAGCAACATATAATATGTGGTCTTTTGTAACGGGCTTCTGTTTTCAAAGATCATCATATTGTAGCAAGGATCAGCTCTTCACTCCCTTTTATTCATGAATAAATACTCTACTGTATAGGTACACTAAGTTTAGTTTATCCATCATTAGTTAATGGGCATTTGGGTTTTTTCCACTTTTTGGCTCTTGAGAATAAAATGTGGTTATAGATATTCATGTATACATTTTTGGTGTGGACATAGGTTTTCATCAATGCTGTTGAGTATATATGTAGGAGTGGAATTGCTGGGTGATATGGTAACTCTATGTTTAATCTTTTAAGGAACTACTAGACTGTTCTCCAAAGCTGAATGTACCATTGTGTATGAGAGTTCCAATTTTTCTACATCCTCACCAACACTTATTATCTTTTTTGTTATAACCATTCTAGTGGATATGAAATGGTATCTTTATGGTTTTGATTTGTATTTCCCTAATGGCTAATTACGCATTATTTAAAAATTATAAGCTAATTAATTTTTACAAAGATTTACATGCTGTGATTTTGACAACTTAACTTCTAGATCACGTGCCCAAAAGTCACAGAGCCTAGACCCAAACCAAGCCTCTCTAAGGCTAATGCTTGAACTCCATCCTCTCTTTCCTAGAAGACAATCTGGAATAAATTTTTCAGAACTCCATTTGTTGCCTCTGTTAGAAAGAAAACACTGGGCAAGATGAACCTGCAAGTAGACTAAACGGTTTATTTCTTATTTGCTGTTAGGAGTGTGTAAGGAGAATTTTTGGTCTCCCATTTTTACTTTATAAAAAATGATTGAGTGGGCCAAGCACAGTGGCTCATGCATGTAATCCCAGCACGTTGTGAGGCCGAGGCAGGCAGATCACTTGAGGTCAGGAGTTTGATATCAGCCTGGCCAACATGGCAAAACCCCATCTCTACTAAAAATACAAAAAGTTAGCCGGGTGTAGTGGCATGCGCCTGTAATTCCAGCTATACGGAAGGCTGAGGAATGAACATTGCTTGAACCCCGGAGAGGCGGAGGTTGCAGTGAGCCAAGATTGTGCCACTGCACTCCAGCCTGGGTGACAGAGTGAGGCTGTTTATCAAAAAAAAAAAAAAAAAAAAAAAAGGAAAGAAAAGAAAAGAAAAGAAAAAGCTCTTAATTGAAGTAGTAACCCTTTCTTGGGTGTTTAATGATACTATGTTTCTCTTCATATAAGTGCCCCTTGGATTCCTCCTCCCCACTATCATCAGGTCATGGAATGGGGAGGGGCACTCAGTTTCAACAGCAGTGGTCTCCAAATTTTGTTCAAATGCATAACTATAAAAAATTTTTGGTATACATTCTCTACATATAGCTATACATTTTATACATATACTACTATCAATCTTGATTTAGACATTACTAAAGCTTAATTTTTCTCTCATTTTTTTTCCATTAAAAATTCAGATCGAACTATCTTACAGGTGGCTCCCAGAAGACCCACTCCCTGTGGGAGCACAGCAGTTGTGGAGGTGAAGACAGGACTGGACCCAGAGTAAGAGTTCATATATGCCAGGAAATCTGACCTTTAAATTCTTATAAATCAGAGAGTGACTGAACAACAGCAGTGAGACATTGAAGACTTTTAATATTTGCAGTAAACCTTGGCATAGATCACTTACTTCCCTAAGACTGAATCCAAAAAGCACAATGGAATACTATAATAAGCTGTGACAGCATGGTGAACTCCAGACAAGCCTGAGCATTCCCTAAAGCCAGAGGAGGCCCAACTCCTAACATAGCTTTGGATGCAGAACTGATAGAACTTGGGGAAAGTAATGAAGTAGTTGACCTCACCTGTGAATCTCTAGAACCTGTAGTGATTGACCTAACTCACCATGACTCTGTTGTGATTCTTGAACAAAGGAGGAGGCCAAGAGCAAACACAAGGTCACTCCAAGACCAAACTGGCAGTTGTGTGGTGAACACTGATGAGGAGGGGTTGAAGAGGGACAGAGATGCATATACAACAACAGTGCCCACCATAATTCCTTGCAAAAAAATTTTTATTGTCATATACTACCTGGTTATATTTAGTGTCAAGTTTGTATGGATGGATACTCAGAGATTGAACTTAGTATACAACACATCTACTCTATAGAATGTGGCCACATCTGTAGTCAGTGCTTTTGCACTTCCTTTAAATATACTACCACTTGCCCAGTTTGTTTGAAAAAAAAAATCAGCCTTCATCAGTATCACTGCATTTATATATGATGTATGCCTTGTTGCTCAAGACAGAGCCTGTGGCTGGATTTTTCCATGTCTTTGTGCAGGAACTATGGGTTGTTGGCATCTAACACTCTGAGCTTAAAGACTGATTTTTAAAATTGCTATCTGCAGTATGTAAAAAACTCTTTGATTTCTCACATGCTCTGGCACTGCTTTTTGTTTCCTTTGGTTTTATGCTTTAGCGCTGGACTTTGGTTGCCAGAGTGTGCCAGATACTGGGGTCGTCCTTAAAGCAACTTTCCCTTTCTTATAGTCATCAATTTTTAGTTGAATGGAACCCCTCTTGACCAAAGTGACCCCAGAAAAACCTTAAAACTGAGTTCCTGGCCATGACAGGATGGGAGATCAGACACGCTTCATTATACCCCCGTCTCTTTTATGGTTTAGACACAACAACTGACCAGCATTAATGTCAAATTAAAGATCATAAGGCTGACGGAACAGACCCTTTGTGGCAATAACAAATTATTCGTAAGACCTAAGGCCATGCCAGGCAAGTGTTATGTCATGAACGCCTACACTTAAAGAATAAACTATGTTCTAACTGCCACAGGTTTTTCTATTTATTTTTTGAGATGGAGTTCTGCCCGGCCAGTTTTTCCTTTTTGTTTAGCAGCTAAACAAGCACCAGCTGAGATAAGCAATTTTTTTTTTTTTTTTTTTTTTGAGATGAAGTCTTGCTCTGTCGCCCAGGCTGGAGTGCATTGGCCCAATCTCGGCTCACTGCAAGCTCCGCCTCCCGGGTTCACACCATTCTCCTGGCTCAGCCTCCCGAGTAGCTAGGACTACAAGTGCCCGCCACCATGCCTGGCTAATTTTTTTTTTTTTTTTTGTATTTTTTTAGTAGAGACGGGGTTTCACCGTGTTAGCCAGGATGGTCTCGATCTCCTGACCTCATGATCCACCCGTCTCGGCCTCCCATAGTGCTGGGATTATAGGCGTGAGCCACCGCACCAGGCCCAACCTGGCTAATTTTTAATAGAGATGGGGTTTCACTGTGTTAGCCAGGATGGTCTTGATCTCCTGACCTTGTGATCCACCTGCCTTGGCCTCCCAAAGTGATGGGATTACAGGGGTGAGCCACTGTGCCCAGCCACTTTCTTTTGATAAGAAGACCACTGACTATAGGCTGGTTCTGGCCAGTTTACAGAGGCTAAGCACTCTTGTTCCTTCCTGTCCTGAACAGGCATTTTGACTTATAGGGCCTAATTGTCATGCATTTAAATGTTAAGTCTCCACCTTAGGCCTGGCACGGTGGCTCATGCCTGTAATCCCAGCACTTTGGGAGGCTGAGGTAGGTGAATCACTTGAGGTCAGGAGTTCGAGACCAGCCTGACCAACATGGCAAAACCCCATCTCTACTAAAAATACAAAAATTAGCCAAGTGTGGTGGTGCACGCCTGTAATCCCAGCTACTTGGGAGGCTGAGGAAGGAGAATCATTTGAACCTGGGAGGCAGAGGTTGCAGTGAGCTGAGATGGCACCACTGCACTCCAGCTTGGGTGCAGAGCAAGACTGTCATGAAAAACAAAACAAAAAAAGAGTTAAGTCTGTACCTCAAAGTGAACATGGGTTGTATGTTACATGCATGTTTGTTCAATAAGCATGAGTCAGGATGACCTTCATGATTATTCATGACTCCTCCTGTAACCTGTTGAATATGTACGTTTAGCCAACCTGTTCAGCATCAAGTTCCTACCCCAACCCCTCCTCCTTTGAAGTGCCCGTCTCTGGTCTTTGCCAGAGATTGTACTTCCTGGCCTGTGGGATGGCCACCTTGCAGGCCTTTAACCCTTTATAAGAAATAAAGTCTCCTCTCCAAATTTCTGGATGTTGTGAGTTCTAAGTTAACAAAGTAAAGAGGAGGAATTTGGGAGACTGACAACTTTGCAAACCAGAGCCACGATAGAAGTTTGAACTTTTACTTAAGAGAGAAATAAATGTCATTCTTGCTTAAGCAACTTTTATAGTGGGTATATTAGTCAGGTTGACATATAAAATTAACCATCACTCTGGGTCTCGTTTACAGTAATGGAATTTTTTTATTTTTTTTATTTTTTGAGACAAGGTCTTACTCTGTCAACCATGCTGGAGTGCAGGGGTGTGATCATGGCTTACTGCAGCCTTGACCTCCTAGGCACAAATGATCCTCCCACTTCAGCCTCCTGAGTAGCTGGGACCACAGACACTGGCTAATTTTTAAATTTTTTGTAGGGACAGGGTCTCGCCATCTTGCCCAGGCTGGTCTTGAACTCCTGGGCTCAGGTGATCCTCCCACCTTAGCCTCCCAAAGTGCTGAGATTACAGGCGTGAGCCATCATGCCTGGACACTGTTTTTAAATAGTGAAAAAAAGGACTTGAAGTACTATTTGTGAAGATTGAGACCTCTTGCTACATAGGATTTGGAATCACAGGCTTCTAGAGATGGAAGAGGTCTTAGGAATTCACATTTTAAAAAAGGAGGAACTGATACCCATAGGAGTTAAATGTCTTAGCTAAGGCTACCCAGTGCTCTGGTGAGAGACAAGGTTTCCACCTTCTAGGCCAGTACTTTTACCCCTAGGCAAAAGGTTCAAGAATGTGCAGGCGCCAGGCTTTAGTAAAATCAGCTATACTAAGCATTGTCAAATGTTTTAGCCAACAACAAAAATAATCAAGATGAAACAAAATTACTTTTTTGATTAAGTGATCACCAGCATTTCATAGACATTTATTTGACAAAGGTTTTGATCCAACAAATGCCATGTACTGTCAAGGTGAGCAAGACAGAGTACTACCTACCCTGCGGTTGTTCACAACTTAGTGGAGGGGCAGACATGCAATCAAATATTAGAATACACTCTGTTAAAGCCACATGTACAAAGATCTAGAGTGCTATAGAAATGTGTAAAGCTAGGCCAGGCATGGTGTTGCTCACACCTGTAATCCTAGCACTTTGGGAGGCTGAGGTGGGAAGACAGTTTGAGCTCAGGAATTTGAGATAAGCCTGCGCAACATAGTGAGACCCTGTCAGAAAGAAAGAAGGGGAGAGAGAAAGAGGGAGAGAGAAAGAGAGAGAGAGAAAGAGAGAGAGAGAGAAAGAGAGACAGAGAGAAAGAGAGACAGAGAGAAAGAAAGGAAGAAAGATAGGAAGAGAGAAAGAAAAAAGAAAAAACAAAGAAAGGAAAGAGAAAAAGAAAGAAAAAAGGATGAAAGAAAGAGAAAGGAAGAGAGAAAGAAAAAAGAGAATGGGAGAGAAAGAGAAAGAAAAAAAGAAAGGAAGAAAGAGAAAAAGGAAGGAAGGAAGGAAGGAAGGAAGGAAGGAAGGAAGGAAAGCTGTGTTTCTCAACTGAGGAATGATTCCAACCCCTGACCCCAGGAGACATTTGGCAATGTCTGGAGACATTTTTGTTATGACTGGAGAGGAAGGGGGTGGCTACAGGCAACTAGTGTGTAAACGCCAGGGACACGGCTAAATATCCTAAAATTCACAGGACAGCCCCTCTGACTTAAAAGACTTAACAGGCCCAAAATATCAATAGGGCTGAGGTTGCTAACCTCTGGTATACAGCCAGCAAAATATCTTCTAGAAGAGACAGGGAAGTGGGTAAAGCTTGGTTTGGGGATGAGGGAGTGGTTAGGGAAGAGTTTAGTAAAGAGATAAAGACGGGGGTGTAGGGGAAGGGAAACTCCCAGCCGAAGGGACAATATGTACAAAGCTGCAGAAGAGTCACATATTTGGGCAATCCCAAACATCGGGGAAAGAGCTGTGGTCATTAAGGCTGGACAGCTAGGCAGGAGCCAGACGTGTAAGAAATCATATTGAGTTAGAGGAATTACTGTAAGAAAAACTGTTTGGCTCTATGGTGGTTCTTTATAAGTCACGCAGGAGCATAGTGCTGGGACATCTCTCTGCGGGCGAAAACTGCTGAAGAAAGCTGTATGAAAGAAAGCTCATCCTGCTTTCTTAGGGCCTGGTGTTTTCCAGGCCTGTGTTACTGTCTCAGAGACAAAGTCAGGGCTGCTTTACTGGAATATGAGAGGTGAACTAGCTCTCTATTAAAGCCACTCAGCTGGTGTCTTGATGGTGTGATGGGATCACGAACAGGGGTGAGGTGGTTATTTTTCATGAGTTAGGCTTAATATAGGCTGCTGCTGACGTGTATTTCCTCTTTCATAGAGCATCGCTAGTCCAGAAATGGGGAGCTATGAACCTTAAGATTAGACTACCAGTTTGAATCTAAATGAGCTGCCCTCTTCTCCTACAAAAGAAAAGTTGGGCAGGTAGGGTATTGTAATGAGGGTTTCTCTTTCTCTTAAGCAAATGATGATCAAAGCAACTGACAAACTGTCACGGAATCTGCCAGACCTCACTCTGGCCTTGCTGCTTCTCTCCAGCTCCTGAACTTTTCTTCCTTTTGTCATGCTCTGAGCCCATTCCTTGAAAACTAACAGGTCCCTGACTTCTGGTCTGCAGACATCCTGGGCCTGCCGAGCTCTGATTCAAGTGCCTGCCTCTGCCCCTTGGTGGGCTGAAGCTTCATGGAGGTAAGTGATCCTTTTTTTACTTAGCAGGGCTTCTAGGAATAGTGTGGAAAACAGGATCATAGAAGAGGATATGGATTTGGGAGCACAAAAGGAAATTAATGAAGAGAAGTATTTAACTTGTGACAGCTGGTAGCTACTATACTCTCTCCAGGCCTTGGAATAACTGATAATTTAGACTAGAGAAGCTGGTAGGAAAGTAATGAAATCCATCAAAACATTTTGAGAAAAATTAAACCACATACTATACAAAATTTGCCTTCATTATCAATGTAATCATTTTGTTTTAGATTTAAAAATTATTATGTATAACTTGGTTTGCTTACAATACCTTCACATTTGATTATTTTGTATTTAAGGCAGAGTCGGTACTCAGATAGTAAACATTTTTAATTGAATTCCTTCCTTTAAGACCTCTTCAGAGCTAAAACAAAGGAAGTTATATTCTTCTCAACTTAGTGTTTTCCTGATTGTTAGACAGACAAAAGAAAATGCTTATTTACTACATGAAAGCTTGAAAAACTCACTAAAATTCATCGACAAGAGATGTTGACACAGGGGCCCTTGAATCCTGAGTTATCATCCATTTCCACCAGTTTCCACTTCTTATAAAGTTTAATTTCATT
Source organism: Mandrillus leucophaeus (assembly GCF_000951045.1). Taxonomy (NCBI): domain Eukaryota; kingdom Metazoa; phylum Chordata; class Mammalia; order Primates; family Cercopithecidae; genus Mandrillus; species Mandrillus leucophaeus. The sequence continues at coordinate 744,616 of NW_012104277.1, forward strand.
ATATTAATCATTAAGATCAGTTTCTAATTTCCTCTATCATAGGACCTTTAGGTTTGCTGTTACTCATCTCTGTCCTCAGCTATTGAAGCAAACAGGGCGATAAGCATTTTGTTTATAATTTCTAGGGGAAAAATAAACACTATTGCCTATACCTACTATATTCTTATTACTTTAAGGCCAAGTCAGTGAAAATAGACACTTTTCCATAATAGTAAAAAAAACTGTTTGTGTGATAGTGAGCTTCCCATTACTTCAGACGTTCAGGCAGAGGTTGGAAAGGAGTGAATTAAATGGCTTAAAATTTCTTTCAACTCTGAGAAGCTCCGAGAAGTCGGAAAGTTCAGAATCTTTCCTTCTGATGTGAAAATGGCATGACTCGTGAAGCAGGAGTGTGTCTTGCTCTTAGGTTTGGGCTGGCTGTGCCATATCGTTTGTCTCTGTGGAGGAATTGTATTTTTTTGCTCTCAAAGTTAATTATTCATAAAATCTGCCCATCAAAGTTTAAAAATTACTTTGAAGGAATAAAGGTTGAAAAGCAAATGAACTCTCCTTAGACATCTTAACCATGATTTCAAAAGTTTACAACACAAAACTTCTCAGGAAAAAAATGTCTCTGGTAGAAATTAAGGATTTCTTATGCAAGCTTCCAAAGACTTCATAGCTCTAACCTTTGCCTTTTCTCTGCTCTTTGAGAATATGCACAGTGAACCAAAGGAGGAAGAGACGTTCTTTCTTTGTTTTTTTTTTAAAGACAGAGTCTCACTCTGTTGCCCAGGCTGGAGTGCAGTGGCACCATCTCAACTCACTGCAACCTCCGCCTCCAGGGTTCAAGTGATTCTCATGCCTCAGCCTCCTGAATAGCTGGGACTACAGGGGTACACCACCACTCCTGGCTAATTTTTTTTTTTTTTTGTAGTGGAGATAGGGTCTCACCATGTTACCCAGGCTTGTCTTAAACTCCTGACCTCAGGTGATCCTCCTGCCTCGGCCTCCCACAGTGCTAAGATTAAAGGCCTGGGCCATTGCGCCCTGCTGATGTGCTTTCTTATAAAGTGATTCCTGCCAGCCGCGGCTTTATAAGGATGAATATCAATTCCTGACTCGAGTTTCTCTGTCTCCGCCTTGAGGTTAGACTTCCCCTAAAAGGGGCTGGCAGTAGATGTGCTTCCTAAAAGATTTCCAGGTCCAGAAATTTTAGAATCTCCTTTGGTTTCCAATTCTATGTCTCCCTCTAGCGCAATAGGAAGTTATTGCAGATATTTTGCCTCACAAATTTGATCCATTTAATAAATTCAATTCCACAAAACATATTGATGGGCTTCCTGCTGACTCAATGGTTAATAGGCTTTGGGGTCAAATAAAGAGTTCAAATCTGGGACTCACTACTTAATAATTGTGACTCTGGCAAGATACTTTAAACAATCTAAGCTTCAGTTTCCTTAAATATGTGGTAATAATACCTATCTCATAGGGTTGTTCTGAGATTAAATGAAATGATGTATGTAAAGCCTCTTCCACAGTGAGTGCTCAGCAAATATTAGCTAATATAATTAATCTCTTGTTTTACAGAAAAGGATATATTATTGAAAGCCAGGGGAATTGGCACACCTTCAGCTAGCAAGATGAATTAACCATATAAAAAATCAATCAATCATATAATATCAACAATTAATAACATGAAATATATTTTCATATCATAAAATTAACCCTTTTGAAGTTTACAATTCAGTGGTTTTTAGTATATTCACAAAGTTGTACAATTATCACCCCATCTAATTCCAGAACATTTTCATTTCCCCCAAAAGAAATTCCATACCCATTATCAGTCACTTCCCATTCCTCTTTGCCCTGCCTTGGTAACCACTATATAATTTAAATATACTTTAAAAACGCATTGAATAAAATTCCTGAGTGATATCCACCTTCAAAAGACACTACATTCACTAGGATTACAAACTGATGCTGGTATGTATTCCTTCTCCTAGATTACCTTCAAGTGGCCAGATTCTTCTATACGTTTTATCTTATTCAGAATGTATCTCTTTTTAAAGTTTTTGAGACAGCTCTGACTGGCTTAAAATGCAATCTTTTTTTGAACTTGTGTATTTCCTGATAGGCATATTTTTCTGGGTTTGGTCTTCTTTTTCATTTATAAAAATAGAGACAGGATCTCACTATGTTGCCCAGGTTGGTCTCAAACTCCTGGCCTCAAGCAATCCTCCTGACTCAGCCTCCCAAAGTGGTAGGATTATAGGTATGAGCCACCATACTCTGCCCTAGATTTGGTCTTCTAAGCACATATTGAGGGGGTGGAAAATAAACAGACATTTTTCTCTTCCCTTCCACAGAATTGCCCATTCAGCCTAGTACAAAGAATGAAGTCATCTTCTTTTTAAAGCTTTTATTATCTTTTGGTTAATGTACTTTCTTTTTTTTGAGACGGAGTCTCACTCTATCCCCCAGGCTGGAGTGCAGTGGAAGCTGCTCCTTCTGGGTTCACGCCATTCTCCTGCCTCAGCCTCTCAAGTAGCTAGGACTACAGGCGCCCACCACCACACTCGGCTAATTTTTTGTATTTTTAGTAGAGATGGGGTTTCACTGTGTTAGCCAGGATGGTCTCAATCTCCTGACCTTGTGATCTGCCCATCTTGGCCTCCCAAAGTGCTGGGATTATAGGCATGAACCACCGTGCCCGGCTGGTTAATGTAACCTTTAGTAAATTATTAATATGTAAAAGGATGGTGAATTAAAAATTTTAATTGTACAACAAAACCATGGGGAAGGAGACTAGAAATATGACTTTTCAACATGTTATAGAGAGTTCTAAATTCTGAGGCCCTTTTTAAAAAAAACTAAAAAACTTGTTTTGGTAGGCTATGAAAAACACCAGAAGATTTTGGAAGGCAGAGGAGGGTTGGCAATTATTATTAATAATTAGACTTTGCAACTGATTAGATGATAGGGAAGAAAGAATTGAATAAAATATCTAAAGATAACTCAGATTTCAAAACTGGAAGATTGATGGTACAATAAATACAAATAGGGAAGTCAAGAGATGGAAATGATTTAGGGATAAATATGAGTTCGGTTTCAGTCAGGTTGATTTTCAAGGACCCAGTTGCGGGCTCAAGAGATTTGGGAGTTATCTTTATTTACAGACTGTATATAAAGGTATGGGAATGAATGGCTCACTTGGTAAGAACAAAGTGGTTAGAGGCAGAAGAACTAGGACAGTATCGTATTACAAGGGCCAAAGGAAACATTAAATAAGTCAAGGAAGATAGAGATTGACAGTGTCATTAAACAGTGTTTGGCAAACTCTACCTTAGCACCCTAAGAAAAAATTTCAACAGAGTGCTATGGTAGAGGGTCCATTACAAGAGCAGAAATTCAGGCAAGTTACCTTAAGTGAAGAGGTAACTTCGCTTACTTTGTGGATAAATATTTGTTGAGCAAGGCATCCTGCTAGGCACAGAAATCCCAGGAAGAACCAAAGGACAGAGCTGTGGTTAACATAATACAGCCATTCTCCACATTTGTTTCTCTCTGTAATTCTCGTCTCTGCCAACTAACTAGCTCTCTCTACTCTGCATCTCTGCATTTCTTCTGATTTCTGTTTAAAATTTATCTCCTTATTCTGTTTTCTCTTTCAAGTCCTAAGCGCTACCTCATGGCAGTCTTTAAACTTTCGTTCTTACTTTCGACTTCTGGATTCTCCCTTTGTTCAAAGATTCAAATTCATGAGAAGTTCTGGTTTGCTGGATCATCTTTTTGTATTAGGTCATGTCTTGGATTGCTGGACAGCCTATGAAATGAGTTTGAAGCCCAACTGTGGCCTACGAGAGGGAGTGGAGGCCACATGGTGTGTGTAGGCCCAACCTTTAGCATGTACTATGGGAAAGACAGCTACTGTGATTAAGACATCTAGCAGGTATTAGGAATCAATCTTAGTTTAAAATTCAAGTGTGCAAAGAGTAGCACTTCGTATTTTCTATAACACCGCTAAATATTGGCTTTGCGTTCCCATTCCTATGGGCTAGAGGTAAATTTGTTATCTTTCAGGAAAGGCATCCACACTGATTAACACTGAAAGTCCATTACCCAATCTAGACAAGTTGATATATTGAGGACATTTTGAAATATTCTGCCCACCCCCAGCACATGCGCACGCACACACACCCACACACACATACCTTTAAATATATAGAAACATTAAAGTGTCAAAAACGATTTAAGTGTTAGTTTTTGTTTGTTTGTTTTTTGTTTTTGTTTTTTGAGACAGAATCTTACTCTGTCGCCAGGCTGGAGTGCCGTGGTGCAATCTCATTTTTGTTTGTTTGTTTGTTTTTTGTTTTTTTTTGTTTTTGAGACAGAATCTTACTCTATCGCCAGGCTGGAGTGCCGTGGTGCAATCTCAGCTCTCTGCAACCTCTGCCTCCTGGGTTCAAGTGATTCTTCTGTCTCAGCCTCTGAGTAACTGGGACTACAGGCACCCGCCACTACGCCTGGCTAATTTTTTGTATTTTTAGTAGAGACGGGGTTTTACCATGTTGGCCAGGATGGTCTCAATCTCTTGACCTCATGATCCACCCACCTCGGCCTCCCAAAGTGCTGGGATTAAAGGCGTGAGCCACCACACCCAGCCTTAAGTGTTAGTTTTTAAATGGTGGATTAAAAACTGATTATCCCCCTTCTTAGAAACTCATCCTTCTTTAAGTAAAAAACCACAAGGAGAATGAAAAATAGACAAACAATTTGCAATGAAACTAAAGACATCAAATAGCTTGGACTACAATCTGTGAGGAAGGACTGCCAAACATAGGGAAAATCAAGCAGGAATGTGAGGGAGGATGCCTAGGGATGTGGACCTTACATGAAGGGAGGTGGTACTTTTCCAAAGAAAGTACCCCATCCTGTTGGCCATGACCCATAAGCCCTGGTACAGAACAAAGAGAACAGGCAAGCAGGCTTAAGCTGGGCTTTCCTGCAACCATTTGTTACACAGATTTGAGATATAGGAAAGGTGAAGTTGAACAAGGACAAATAGGCCGTATTTTCAGAAATCAGTCTGTTGCTGATGTAGAATGGAGGAGAGAGACTCTGCATTTTAAACGATGCTGCAGTGTTGATCACGGGGAAAAAAGAACCCATGGAACATTGTTTCATAAAGAAAACAGCCTCAAATATAACCCTGCCTCCATCCTCATACAAGTGTCTTGCAAATAGCTGATTCAGGAAGAACTCACCTCATTCAAAGATGTTTAGAGAAATAAAAAATAAATAGCACCGGCCGGGCGCGGTGGCTCAAGCCTGTAATCCCAGCACTTTGGGAGGCCGAGGCGGGTGGATCACGAGGTCAGGAGATCGAGACCATC
>NW_012104277.1:751460-753642 GCF_000951045.1 Mandrillus leucophaeus
GGAGGCTGAGACAGAAGACTTGTTGAACCTGGGAGGCAGAGGTTGCAGTGAGCAGAGATCATGCCATTACACTCTAGCCTCGGCGAAACAGTGAGACTTTGTCTCAAAAAAAAAAAAAAGAAAAAAAAAAAGTCAAATGGCTTCAATTTATTATTATTAATTTTTTAAGACAGGGTCTTACTTTGTCACCCAGGCTAGAGTGCAGTGGCATGATCTAGGCTCACTGCAGCCTTAACGCCCCAGGTTCAAGTAATTCTCTAGCCTCAGCCAGTCTCCTGAGCAGTTGGGATTCCAGGCACGTGCCACCACGCCCAGCTTTGTTTTTTTTGTTTTTTGTTTTTTTTTGGTAGAGACAGGGTTTCACCATGTTGCTCAGGCTGGTCTCAAATTCCTGGGCTCAAGCAATCCACCTGCCTTGGCCTCCCAAAGTGCTGGGATTACAGGCGTGAGCCATCGTGCTCGGCCTATAGCTTCCACTTTTTCAAAAATTGAGGTAAAATTCATACAACATAAAGTTAATATTTTAAAATATACAATTCAGTGGCATTTAGTGCGTTCACCATGGTGTATAATAATCACCTCTATCTAGTTTCAAAACATTTTTGTCCTCCCAAAAGGACACCCCATGCCCAGTCACTTCCAGTGATATGAACAGTCACTCCCCATATCTCCTTCTCTCCAGCCCTGGCAACCAATAATCTGCTGTTTCTATAGACTTACCTGTTCTGTATATTTTCTATAAATAGAATCGTATAATATGTGACCTTTTGTATCTGGGTTTTGTCACTTAGCATAATGTTTTTGAGGTTCATCCATGTTGTACCATGTATGAGTACTTTATTCCCTTTTCTGACTGAATAATCTTCCATTGTATGAGTATGGCACACTTTTCCATTCATTAGTTAATGTGCATTTGGATTGCTTCCACCTGTGCCTATTGTGAATAGTGCTGCTATTAACATTTATGTACAAGTTTTTGTTTGAATTTCAGTTCTTTTGGGTATATTCCTAGAAGTGGAATTGGTAGGTCTTATGGTAATTTTTTGTTTAACTTTTTGAGGAACTGCCAAACTCATTTCCACAGTGGCTGCACAAATTTGTATTCTCAATTAACGATGTACAAGAGTCCATTTCTCTGTATTACCAATACTTATTATTTTCCATTAAAAAATTATAGTAATATTAGTGAGTGTGAAGGGGTATTTCATTGTGGCTTCGATTTGAATTTTCCTAATGACTAGTAATACTAAGTATCTTCCCATGTGCTTGTCAGTCATTTGTTTATCTTTTTTGGATAATTGTCTATTCAAATCCTTTGTCCCTTTTAAAAATTGGGTTGTTTATCTTTCTGCTACTGAGTTCTAAGAGTTCTTTATTTTGGATACCAGACTTTATCTGGTATAGGATTTGCAAATATTTTCTCCCATTCTGTAAGTTGTCTTTTCACTCTTTTGCAAAAAGAAAACTAAAAATAGTTTGTTTTGTGTGATGTCTTTATTGGTCTTTAGGACCAAGACAAGCTAGCCTCACAGAATGAATTAGGAAGTGTTCCCTCCTGTTTTTTTGGAAGAGTTTGAGAAAGACTGGTATTAATTCTTTAAATAGTTGGTAGGATTACCAGTGAAACCATCTGGTCCTGGGCTTTTCTTCGTTGGGAGGATTTTGATTACTGATCTACTCGCTTTACCTGGTATAGGTCTGTTCAGATTTTCTATTTCTTTTTGAGTCAGTTTTGGTAGTTGATGTGTTTCTGGAAATTTTTCCATTTCATCTGGGTTGCTCGTTTGTTGGCATACAATTGTTCATAGTTTCTTATAATTATTTCCATAAGATCTATACTAATTTACCTGCTTTCATTTCTGATTTTAGTGATTTAAATCTTCTCTCTTTTTTTCTTTATTAGTCTACTTAACAGTTTCTAAATTTTGTGGATTTTCCCTCCAAAGAATTGCATTTTTATTTCTTTAATTTTTCTCTATCCTTTTCTATTCTTTTATTTTGTTTTTCTTTTGCCTTTTTTTTTTTTTTTTTTGAGACAGGGCCTCACTCTATTGCCCAGGCTACAGTGCAGTGGCACGATCATGGCCCACTGCAGCTTTGACCTCCCGGGCCCAAATGATTCTCTCACCTCAGTCTCCCAAATAGCTGGGGTTACAGGTACATGCACCACATCTGGCTTTTT
>NW_012104277.1:755637-756988 GCF_000951045.1 Mandrillus leucophaeus
AGCTACTCGGAGGCTGAGGCAGGAGAATGGCGTAAACCCGGGAGGCGGAGCTTGCAGTGAGCCGAGATCGCGCCACTGCACTCCAGCCTGGGTGACACAGCGAGACTCCGTCTCAAAATAAATAAATAAATAAATAAATAAATAGCACCTATAAAACAACAACGGGAGAAAATGTCCAAAGCAAAGCACAGAAAGTTATGGAGCTAGAAGATATGTAAAAGAAATTAATAGAAATAAAAACTGGAGTGAGAAGCTTCAACATCTGTCTGATAAGAATTTCAGAAAAAGAGGCTACAGAGAATGGTTGAAAGGCAACATTCAAAGAGAAGATGGCCATATTAGGTCCAGACAGGCAAGACCCAGGTTTGGGGAGACCAGATATCAGCAATAGGGAACACAGGCTATGTGGGAAACTATAGAGCAAAGGGCTAGAGACTCAAGCAAAAGCATTTTGACAACAAAAGTGAGAATCTAGATATGGAATGAGGGCAATATAAATAGTTATTAATGAGAATGGAATTTGATCATGAAGCAAAGAATGTTTAGCCATGTTCCCGTGGCTAGAATAAATCTGAATATAAGGGAAACTAAGCCCATAAGGAGAGGTAAATATAAACTTCTAACTGGGAATGGGCAGGGTTAGGAATGAGGAACAGAGCAGTTCTGGATACTCCAATTCTCTAGTGGAGGTATGGCAGATGGAAATAGCTCTGGCCTCGAGGATAGAGTTCTTTGAACTCCCTGATTCCACCAAAGACTTGAGTGTCAGAGCAAGTTCGTACTCCTCTGAGCTCCAGTTTTCCTTTCGGGAACAGGAGAGTAACCTCTGGACAAACTCTCAGGGATTTTGCCTCAGAGTACATCTTCTGTCTATATTTTTATCCTTCAGAGGAAGATGATATGCAAGTTGAAAATAGAAGCCTGGGACTTCTAGTTGCACTTTGCCTTGGTTCCATAAATGTAGTAAAGGTCCAGATATGAGCAGCTCATGGTCAGAGCCTCCATGTTATTCATTTCTATGCCCCAGGAAGTATGGGCGTAGAAACAAAGCTGGCATCACTGAATGTTTATTTACACCATTAGACCTTTAGGCACTGAGATTGAAGTCACTTCTGGTGGCTATTCATCAAATAGTAGCCCACCGTGGAAGACATTATATAGCATCCTGCAAAGCAGGATATTATTCAATGTAAAAATTCTGGCTCTGGGCTGGGCGAGGTGGCTCATACCTGTAATCCCAGCACTTTGGGAGGCCAAGGTGGGTGGATCGCTTGAGGTCAGGAGTTTGAGACCAGCCTGGCCAACATGGTGAAACTCCGTCTCTACTAAAAATACAAAAAATTAGCCAGGT
>NW_012104277.1:759798-760246 GCF_000951045.1 Mandrillus leucophaeus
TCGAGACCATCCTGCCGAGTAGCTGGGACTACAGGCGCCTGCCACCATGCCCGGGCTAATTTTTTGTATTTTTAGTAGAGATGGGGTTTTACCATGTTAGCCAGGATGGTCTCGATCTCCTGACCTCATGATCCACCCGCCTCGGCCTCCCAAAGTGCTGGGATTACAGGCATGAGCCACCACGCCTGGCCGCTTTTTCATTTTCTAACAGGGTCTTTCAAAGAACAAGCATTTTAAATTTTAATATAGTCCAATTTACCAAGTGAGTCACTGACTGGTCATAAAACTCCTCAAGATGCTGCATGTATTTTGCAGCTCTATTATTTAGGTGAATACACTCTTAAGATTGTTATTATCTTTTGATGCCTCAATCTCACTAAAATTATAAAATGTTCATCTTTATCCCTGTGCAGTGGCACGATCTCAGCTCACTGCAAGCTCCGCCTCC
>NW_012104277.1:760296-772837 GCF_000951045.1 Mandrillus leucophaeus
TTTTTTTTTGAGATGGAGTCTTGCTCTGTCAACCAGACTGGAGTGCAATGGCACGATCTCAGCTCACTGCAACCTCTCCCTCCCAGGTTCAAGTGATTCTCCTGCTTCAGCCTCCTGAGTAGCTGGGATTACAGGCACTCGTCACCACGCCTGGCTGATTTTTGTATTTTTAGTAGAGATGGGGTTTCACTACACTGGCCAGGCTGGTCTTGAACTCCTGACCTCAGTGATCTGCCCACCTCGGCCTCCCAAAGTGCTGAGATTACAGGCATGAGCCACCACACCTGGCCTTTTAAAAAATTATTATTTATAATTTTTAGTAGAGATGATGTCTTACTGTGTTGCCCAGGCTGGTCTCCAACTCCTGGGTTCAAGTGATCCTTCTGCTTTGGCCTCCCAAAGTGCTGGGATTACAGGCATGAGCCACCATGCTCTGCCTATATTCTTTACTCTTTCCTTCTGCTAGCTTTGGTTTGGCTTGTACCTGTCTTTCTAGTTCTAGGGAAAATTTTGGTTATTGATTTGTGGTCTTTCTTTTTTAATGTAGGTGTTTATAGCTATAACTTTCCTTGTTAGCACTGTTTTCACTGTATCCCATAAGTTTTGGCATGCTGTGTTTTTTTATTTGTTTTTGAGACAGGGTCTTGTTTTGTCACCCATGCTGGAGTGCGTAGGTGTGATCTTGACTCACTGCAACCTCCACTTCCTGGGTTCAAGTGATCCTCCTACCTCAGCCTCCCCAGTAGCTGGGACCATGGACACGTTCCATTATGCCCAGCTAATATTTTTTCTTTTTGTATTTTTGGTAGAGGCAGGGTTTCACTAGTTTGCCCAGGCTGGTCTCAAGGTCCTGAGCACAAGTGATTGGCCTGCCTCAGCCTCCCAAAGTGCTGGGATTAGAGGTGTGAGCCACTGTGCACAGCCTGCATTTTTGTTTTTACTCATCTCAAAGTATTTTCTAGTATTACTTGTAATTTCTTCTTTGATCAATTGGTTAAGAATGTATTGTTTAATTTTCACATATTTATGAATTTTCCAGTTTTCCTTCTGTTATTGATTTTTAGTTCCATTCCATTGTAGTAAGAGATATTTTGTATGATTTTTTTTTTTTCCTGAGTCAAGGTCTTGCTCTGTCACCCAGGCTGGAGTACAGTGGCACAACCTTGGCTCACTGCAGTCTTGACCTCCTGGGCTCAAGTAATCCTCTCACCTCAGCCTCCTGAGTAGCTGGGACTACAGGCATGTGTCACCATGACCAGCTAATTTTTGTACTTTTTTTTTGGAGAGATAGGGTTTCATCATGTTGCCCAGGCTGGTCTCGAACTCTTGAGCTCAAGCAATCCACCTACCTTGGCCTCCCAAAGTTTTGGGATTACAGGCATGTGCCACTGTGCCTGGCTGGTTTTCATCTTTTAAAAATGTATTGAGACTTGTTTTCTGACCTAGCATATGGTCTATCCTGGAGAATGTTCCATGTACACTTAAGAAAAATGTATATTCTGTTGTTGTTGGATGAAGTGTTCTTTATATGTCTATTAGGTCTAGTTGGCTTACAGTGTTGTTCAATTCTTCTGTTTCCTTACTGACCTTCTATCTTGTTGGTCTGTCCATTATTGAAACTGTGGGGTATTGGAATTTACAAGTAGTATTGTAGAACTATTTCTATCTTCAAATTTGTCTCTTTTTGCTTCACATATTTTGAGGCTCTGTTGTTGGGTGTGTATATGTTTATACTTGTTTTATCTTCTTGATGGATTGACTCTTTTATCATATCCTTGATAATGTCCTTCTTTGTATTCTTGTAACAAGTTTAACAATTTTTACCTTAAAGTCTATTTTACCTGATATAAGTAGAGCTACTACATCTTTTTTGGGTAAATATTTGTATGGATTATCTTTCCAACTTTTTACTTTCAACTTGTTTGTGTATTTGGTTCTAAGGTGAGTCTCCTGTAGATAGCCTATAGTTGGTTCATATTATTTTTATCTATTTTCCTAATCTCTGCCTTTCAGTCAGAAGTTAATCTATTTCATCTAAAGTAATTACTGATAAGGAAAGACTTACCTATGCCATTTTGTTATTTATTTTCTATATGTGCTTTTTTGTTTCTAAATTCCTTCATTACTTCCCTTTTTTGTGATTAATTGATTTTTTTCTAGCATAACATTTTGATTCCTTTCTCTTTTCTTTTTCTTTATATTGCTTAGTAGTTTTTTCTTTAGTAGTTACCTGAGGGTTATAATTAGTCAACTTTATAATGATCAAGGGTGAATTAATGCCAACTTAGTTTTAATAGTACAAAGCAAAAAATTTTACTATAAAAACTGCTCCTTTTCAGCTCTGTTCTCTCCTTTTTGTTGTTATCACAAATTATCTCTTTATACATTGCATATCCATTAACACACATAACTATTGTTTTGTGCGTTTGTCTTTTAAATTGAATAGGGGAAAAAGAGGAGTTAGAAACCAAAAACTGCATTATTGGACTCTACCTATGTAGCTACTTTTTCACTGGTCTCTACTTATTTATATGACTTTGAGGTACTTCCTAGTTTCCTTTCCCAAGTAGTTGGGACCACAGGTATGAGTCACTGTGCCAGCTTCTGTATTTATGTTTCTGAAATGTGTGTGGTTTTTTTTTGTTTGTTTGTTTGTTTTTTGAGACAGAGTCTTGCTCTGTTGCCCAGGCTGGAGCGCAGTGGCACAATCTCGGCTCACTGAAAGCTCCGCCTCTGGGTTCATGCCATTCTCCTGCCTCGCCTCCTGAGTAGCTGGGACTACAGGCGCCCGCCACCATGCCTGGCTAATTTTTTATATTTTTAGTAGAGACTGGGTTTCACTTGTGTTAGCCAGGATGATCTCGATCTCCTGACCCCATGATCCGCCCACCTTGAGCTCCCAAAGTGCTAGGATTACAGGCGTGAGCCACCGCGCCCGGCCTGAAATGTGTTTTTTAAAAAGGAGTGAAGAGGACCCTGGATGGTTGATGATATAATACTACTGACTGAGGAATCTGATTGATTTTCCAATTCTTCATACATAATTTCTAGAAAACAAAAATAGAATAAAGGTAATAACTAGTAGAGCAGAAGCTGAAAATAAAACTTTCAACAGATACATGGTGAAAGTGGGTAAAGAGAGAGATGTACAACAAAGTACATTTCTTTGACTTAGTACTGTTTCTTCCTCTACTTTGATTCTTCATTAACGTTTAAATAGCATCATATGCCATAATGTCAGAAAACACTCAATTTACTGGCTCACTTTCAAAGGATAGATTATGTGCTTTTACTTTAGTTGTACCAATTTTCAGCTCCTTTAGGAATGGAGCCCATCATCCTGGAGTGTTAAAATGGGCAAAAAGAAAGATAAACTCATTCTAGCTGTTCTTTTCTAAAGGTATCCTCCAACCCCTCCTCCAACATCGATCCAGGCAACTATGTTGAAATGAACGATTCAATCGCCCACCTACCTTCTAAAGTGGTGATACAAGATATTACTATGGAGCTACACTGCCCACTGTGCAACGATTGGTTCCATGACCCACTGATGCTAAGCTGTGGCCACAACTTCTGTCAAGCCTGTATCCAAGACTTTTGGAGGCTGCAAGCAAAGGAAACATTCTGTCCTGACTGTAAGATGCTATGTCAGTATAGCAACTGTACATTCAACCTTGTACTGGACAAGTTGGTAGAGAAGATTAAGAAGTTACCCCTACTCAAGGGCCATCCACAGTGCCCAGAGCATGGAGAGAACCTGAAACTGTTCAGTAAACCAGATGGGAAACTGATCTGCTTTCAATGCAAGGATGCTCGGTTGTCTGTGGGGCAGTCTAAGGAGTTCCTGCAAATCTCTGATGCTGTCCATTTCTTCACGGTGGGTGAGCCCTGGGCCTTGAACAATCCCTTAGAAAAACTAGGAAAAATATTTTATAGGGCTTCTTCTTTCTTTCAACCCCATCCCTTTATTCAAATGATGATTAGAAAACCCAGACTGCTCAGAAAGTACAACGTATCTTGCAAAGTTCTTTTTCTAGAGTTGCTGCTTATAGGAAAGGAACAGTGGAGGAGCCCTGGTTTACTCCCTCAATTAAATCTGTACCTAAACTCTGCCATGGTAGCACTCTGCTAAACACTGTGTAGAATATGGATATATAAGATATTGCTCTTGTTATAAAAAAATTCAAAAATTGGTTAAGTTTAAAATGAAGAAAACAGAAGCAATGTAAGATAGTCTACTATTAAAAGTTAAATTTTGTCACATTTGTAATTCTTAAGGGTTTAGAATTTCTGAAATGACTAGAGAAAGATGAAATTGTCAGGGGACATATAGTGAAAGAAAGGGAAAGGACTTGAACTGGGAAATCATTTGGATTTGGAAGGGCAGAAGGAAGAAACAAGTGTTCCAAGTGAGAACAACACAAGTAAAATTATAGATTCTGAGAATAGCATATAACTAGAGTGGAAAATGTGTAAAGTTCTATTCCTTTCTTCGAACCCCTGTAGCTAGCCATTAAGAGAGAAAAACTAAGTTTTAAGCTGTAATTCTTTTTTTTTTTTTTTTTTTGAGATGGGGTCTCACTATGTTGCCCAGGCTGGTCTCAAACTCCTAGACCCAAGTGATCTTCCCATCTCAGTCTTCCAAAGTGCTGAGATTACAGATGTGAGCTGCCACACCTGGCCTCTTTTTTTTTTTTTCTTTTCTTTTCCACAATTATTGAACGAGACAAGAACTATGATACAAGGGAAGGGGAAGATTTTTGCAGCAAGAGCTTGCTTTTTTCTTGCACACTGGGGCCTTGGGGAAGATGTCGTTTATGGTCCTTCATCTCCTGAGTCAGTGTGGGTTAATTCTATTTGGTATTCCCAGGAGGAGCTTGCCATCCAACAGGGTCAACTGGAGACAACTCTGAAGGAGCTTCAGTCCCTGAGGAACATGCAGAAGGAAGCTATTGCTGCTCACAAGGTGAGGAGCAAGAAAGAGGGGTTATGAGATAGAACTGGAACACACCCTCCCTGTAACTTCAGCTATGGGTACAAAGGTGCCTAACACATATTATCAACACACTAAATGGTACCTAGGCTATAGAATTGGAAAACTGAGACTGTAGGGTGGAAAGGAATATGGTGGTGGAGTAGGTTCCTAATAGCTGACCAACAGAGCAGATAAACCTTTCCCCTAATATGCTAATCTTTTTGATGGTTCAGTCACCAGGTGACTGTTGTGGGATTGAAATGTGTCTGGTGTTTGGCTTTATCTATGGCAAAAAAAAAAAAAAAAAGGAATTTATCAAAAAAAATCAATCATTAAAGATTGCTATGTCCAAAGAAATACCTTTATTTCCTTTGAGTTTATAACCAGACACCTCTGGACTAGGTCTCCAAGATTGTAAGCTTTTTCCATCTGATTTGATCTTTCTTAGCTTCCTCCAAACTAAATAAAGCTATTGTCTTCACTTTCAACTTCATAGACACTCTAGGACAACATTAATGGCTAGAGATCTGGCAAAGCAGCCCCTAGGCCGGGGGTGCTGAATTGGACGTTCTGTTTCTTTATTCATTATTCTATGGAGAAGAGCCTTCTCAGGTATTTGGCATCTGGAAGAAAAAATATGTAGACTCAGGGAAAGAAGATGGATATATGGAAGTAATGGTGTCTCCAGAAAATCTTGTTCCTGTTGTAAAAGTTCCTATTGGTGTGAGCGTTCATTCATTCATTTAACAACTATTTATTGAGTGGGTCATAATACTAGATATTGGGGATGGGAGACAGCTGTTAATTAAACAGTCCCAACAGTAATAATAAAACAACAACTGTGATAAGTACTATAAATGAAAGTATAGGGTATGATGATAGCATATAAATGGAGAACATAATCTAGACTGGGGGGAGTTGTGTTCTCCACTTATTAAAAATTGAGAATTGAAGGATAAGTAACTCACCCAAGTGAACTGGGTGAGTGGGAATATGAAGGAGATGGCCTGGAGAAGAATGTTCTAGGAATAGAAAACAGCATATGGAAAAGTCCTGAGACAGAAAGTTAGCTCCTATGTTAAACAGAGAAAAGGCCAATAAAGCTGTAACATGCTAAGCAAGATGATATTGAAGAGGTGGATATGGGCTTACTGTAACCTCAAACTCTTGGGCTCAAGATATCTTCCCACCTCAGCCTCCTGAATATCTGGGACTAGTTTGCCACACCTGGCTAATTATTTTATTTTTGGAGAGACTGGGTCTCACTATGTTGCCCAGTCTTGAACTCCTGTTCTAAGCAATCCTCCCAGCTTGGCCTCCATAAGTGTTGTAATTACAGGTATGAGCCACTGTGCCCAGCCAAGACTATCTTAAGGGCGCAATAATAATTATGGACCATAGAATCCAAGCTAGATAAGAGAGGACATGAAGGTAGAAATTCCTGAATAGAAATGGAGGGATCAGTGAATAGGAGGTTTCAATGAGATCCAATAATTGTTGCAATAGGAGTGTCTGAGTGGGCCTGGTGCATAAAAAGTTATTTTGGAGATGATGCAATTGCTGGGGGTGATAAAATCCTAGGTGAGACTATAGGAATGAATCAATAAATGTAGAAATCACTAGACATGAGGAGAATGAGGAACTGAGAAGCCAGGATGTCAAATAGTTTACCTGTGAGGATGTTGAGTTCACCCAAGGAAAAAGATGCAAGTGTAACAGTGGCATTCCCCAAGTTCTGATTTCTGGATAAGGACAGTTATTCCAGCCTCCCAATACCCCCAGTCTAACAGTACCACTTGGAAGCTTTTGGTTTACCAATCTAGGAGGGTATTATCATTCATTCTAGAATGTTTGATTAACTCCACAGTCTTATTTAATATGGCATTGGTTACCATCTGAGTACTGCAATAGGAGTCACTTTTGCAAAAGAGGTCACTTTTGCCTATTTCATCCTGAACTACTAAATTAGTTGGAAAAGGAATAAGTCTCCCAAAGGACTCATTTGAGTATGGTTGAATTTGATATTCAGTAGCCATTTGTATCCATTTTTCTGTGATGGTATTTCCCAAGTGTGTGAGTGTTGGTGGTGTGGGTCTCCATCCCCAAGCACTAGTCTCTGTAATAACTATGGTGATAATCATGGAGGTTTCCAGGAAAACAAGCTACATCTGCAGCAACATGTGTCCATGGAGTTTCTAAAGCTGCATCAGTTCCTGCACAGCAAAGAAAAGGACATTTTAACTGAGCTCCGGGAAGAGGAGAAAGCCTTGAATGAGGAGATGGAGCTGAATCTGAGCCAGCTTCAGGAGCAATGTCTCTTAGCCAAGGATATGTTGGTGAGCATTCAGGCAAAGACGGAACAACAGAACTCCTTCGACTTTCTCAAAGTGAGAATCCACACCAATATAATGATGGGTACTTTCCTACCTGGAGGGGGGAAGAGGTTAGGAAAGAATGCAGAAGTGGCTCTTCACATCCAGGGAAAACAAAACAAAACAAAACAGTTAAGTAGTGCTTTTAAGTTTCTCTGAAAGAAAAGGAGGAGGCTACTTCAGCTATATGCACAGCAGAAAGCTTTACTTTCATCCTCTTAGGAAATAAGATTTTTAAATTCCATTATTAATAGTATATATTAATGGCTTAATATTTTTCCATGAAGAGCTTGACGCTTTATTTCTCAAAAATAAAAAATTTGCAGCATGAGTTGTATCTTTGGCTCTCAGCAATCATAAGTTGACCTGTCTGAAAAGCTGTTTTCTAACCTTTGCTTTCTTAAGCTTCACCTCTAAAGAGGCGTTGGTTACCATCTCAGCACTCAGAAGTTTAATTAGCTACAGTAAGGAAAAGTGGCCTTGGGACTGGGATACCTACTGTGTTTTCCTTCTGAGACTATTTGAAAGTATAGGTAAAGATAGATTAACCTTAAGTATTGTCTTATTGGCTTCTGCCTTGCTCCCTGTAGAAGGGAACTGTAGAAGGAGCAAAAGATCAGTTTAACCTGGGTTAGGATAAGGGATGAAGATTAGAAAAAGTGTATGAAGGATGAAAGAAGTTGGTAGAGATGAGTTGGGGACCATCTGCACAAACTCTGGTGGTGGCTGGTATCACCAAAGAAATTTTGGGAGTTGATGAACAGGCATCTGATGTCTCTCTTTCTCCTTTCTTCTAGGACATCACAACTCTCTTAGATAGGTAAGTGTTTCCCTACGGTACTCTTAATATCATTCCCTGAGTCTCTGGAGGATGTCTAAGGATAAATGATTTATGTCCCCTGCAGCTTGGAGCAAGGAATGAGGGTGCTGGCAACCAGAGAGCTTATTTCCAGAAAGCTGAACCCTGGCCAGTACAAAGGTCCTATCCAGTACATGGTATGGAGGGAAATGCAGGACACTCTCTGTCCAGGTATCAGTGGGTAGTAACTATTGGTTCTTGAGGCTCCTAATCTATGTTTAATCTGTGGGACCTCTTCTGTGGCCCTAATTAGGTTTTTATAGTCTGGGATAGGGAAGGGGTACAGTTTGGCCAAAAGGAGGCTAGTTGGTATGACTGAATTTCTTCTAGTGCCATGACCTAAGAATTTATGACTTTGTGCTCGTAAATAGATACGAGTTTGTTATCAGGATTACTCATTAGCCTATGATTTTGACTGTTTTATGGAATGTGGCAACAGCCAAAATTTTATCTTGTTTTGCTAAATCAGCTATATGAATCCCAGGGGCTTCTCTGCTCTGAAGGAGGAGGAGGTTTCTGTACATACTCTTTGTATGCACACTGGGTCTTTATAGTTTCTCTTGTACTTGATGTTCATAGTGTAGAACATTTTAGAAGATTGTTTAGATCTTCAGTGCTTCAGAAGAAAACCAATAATTTAAATAAACCTACCTAAGAAGGACACTAAGTTTTTGTGTTCCTGCAGATACCAAAGGACTGAGCAAGACAAAATAACACACATGGCATTTCAAGAACATCAAATAAAGTTCTAAATAAAAATCTTTATAGAAATAAAATTCTAAACAGAGTTTTTATAGAATTCATAGACTCATTATTATTATTGTTTATGGTTATTGATTTAATGAGAAATCACAAATAAATCCCTGATTTAATGAAAAACCACAAATTTTTCCAGGTAACTGACATTGAAAAAAATCAACTATACTGAGATATAGTTAACATAGAGTAAAATTAACCAATTTTAAGGGCACAATCTGATGAGTTCTGATGTATACATACACTTAGGTAAACATCGCCATAATCAAAATATGGAAGATTTTTATCACTTCCAAAAGTTCCTACATGCCTCTTTACAATCAATTTCTTCCTTCTACTCTCTGCCTCTAACATTCACTGACATGTTTTGTTTCACTTTAAATGTGTCTTTTCTAAATTTTTGTCTAAGTGATAGCATACATTATATAGTGTTTTGTATCTGTTTTTTTCACTTAGCACATTTCTTTTGTTTTTAATTTTATTTATTTATTTATTTATTTGAGATGGAGTCTCACTCCGTTGCCCAGGCTGGAGTGCAGTGGCGCCTTCCCGGTTCACTCCAAGCTCCACCTCCCAGGTTCATGCCATTCTCCTGCCTTAAGCTCTCAAGTAGTAGGGACTACAGGCGCCCGCCATCACACCTGGATAATTTTTTGTATTTTCAGTAGAGATGGGGTTTCACCGTGTTAGCCAGGATGGTCTTGATCTCCTGACCTTGTGATCTGCCCACCTCGGCCTCCCAAAGTGCTGGGATTACAGGTGTGAGCCACCACACCCGGCCGCATAATGCTTTTTGAGCACTTATGTTGTTCCATGTAACAATAATCATGATTATTCATTCAGTTTACTTATTCATGTACCAATTGATGGACATGGGGTAGTCCATGGTAGTTTTATCCATCCTGCAATTAATGAAAATTCATTTCTCTATATCCTTTCCAAAACTTGATATTGTCAATCTTTTTAATTTAAACCATTTTATTGAATGTATAGTAGTATCTCTTTTTTTGGTGGGAGGGTGGGACAGAGTATCACTCTGATGCCCAGGCTAGAGTACAGTGGTGCATCTCAGCTCACTGCAACCTCTGCCTCCGAGGCTCAAGTGATTCTTGTGCCTCAGACTAACGAGTAGCTGGAATTACAGGCGTGCACTGCCATGCCTAGCTAATTTTTGTATTTTTAGTAGAGACGAGGTTTTGCCATGTTGGTCAGGCTGATCTTGAACTCCTGACCTCAAGTGATCCGCCTGCCTCGGCCTCCCAAAGTGCTGGGATTACAGGCATGAGCTACCACGCCCGGCCCTGAAGTCTGTTTCTAACAGGGTCTTTCAAAGAACAAGCATTTTAAATTTTAATATAGTCCAATTTACCAAGTGAGTCACTGACTGGTCATAAAACTCCTCAAGATGCTGCATGTATTTTGCAGCTCTATTATTTAGGTGAATACACTCTTAAGATTGTTATTATCTTTTGATGCCTCAATCTCACTAAAATTATAAAATGTTCATCTTTATCCCTGTGCAGTGGCACGATCTCAGCTCACTGCAAGCTCCGCCTCCTGGGTTCACGCCATTCTCCTGCCTCAGCCTCCCGAGTAGCTGGGACTACAGGCGCCGCGCCCGCCATCACACCTGGATAATTTTTTGTATTTTCAGTAGAGATGGGGTTTCACCGTGTTAGCCAGGATGGTCTTGATCTCCTGACCTTGTGATCTGCCCACCTCGGCCTCCCAAAGTGCTGGGATTACAGGTGTGAGCCACCACACCCGGCCGCATAATGCCTGTCTCTTATACACATCTAGATGTGTATAAGAGACAGGGAGTACAGTGGCATCTCCAAGGCTCAAGTGATTCTTGTGCCTCAGACTAACGAGTAGCTGGAATTACAGGCGTGCACTGCCATGCCTAGCTAATTTTTGTATTTTTAGTAGAGACGAGGTTTTGCCATGTTGGTCAGGCTGATCTTGAACTCCTGACCTCAAGTGATCCGCCCGCCTCGGCCTCCCAAAGTGCTGGGATTACAGGCATGAGCTACCACGCCCGGCCCTGAAGTCTGTTTTGTCTAATACAGTATTATCACTCTGGTTTTCTTTAGATTTGTTTCTTTAATCAATCAAAATTATCTGTTTGCACAATACATGTTTTCCCATCACCTTACTTTTAACTTGTGTTTTTGTATTTTAGGTAGGTTTTATGTAGCAGGCATATAGTTTAGTCTTACTTTTTTATTCAATCTGACAATCTCTGTCTGTCAATTGAAGTGTTTTGACTATTTACATTTAATGTTATTAGTAAAACTGGGCTTAAATCAACCATTTTGGTTATTTGTTTTTTAACTATACTATCTGGCTTTTCTTCCTTTTTTTCTCTATACCTTCCTTCTTTTGGATTGAGTGCCTTTTAGCTTTCCCTTTCATCTTCTTCTTCTTCTTCTTTTTTTTTTTAAACAGAACCTTGCTGTGTCACCCAGGCTAGAATGTATAGTGGCCTGATCTCGGTTCACTACAACCTCTGCTTACTGGGTTCAAGGAATCCTCCTACCTCAGCCTCCCCAGTAGTTAGGATGAAGGCATGCACCACCATGCCTGGCTAACTTTTTTTATTTGTTTTAAAATTTTTAGTAGAGATGGGGTTTCACCATGTTGGCCAGGGTGGTCTCCAACTCCTGACCTCAAGTGATTCACCTGCCTTGGCCTCCTAAAGTGCTGGGATTACAGGCATAAGCCACTGTGCCTGGTCTCTTTGGCTAATTTTTTTTTTTTTGAGACGGAGTCTCGCTCTGTCGCCCAGGCTGGAGTGTGGTGGTGCAATCTCAGCTCATTGCAAGCTCTGCCTCCTGGGTTCATGCCATTCTCCTGCCTTAGCCTCCCAAGTAGCTAGGACTACAGGTGCCCACCACCGTGCCTGGCTAATTTTTTGTATTTTAGTAGAGACAGGGTTTCACTGTGTTAGCCAGGATGGTCTCGATCTCCTGACCTCATGATTCGCCTGCCTCGGCCTCCCAAAGTGTTGGGATTACAGGCGTGAGCCACCGCACCCGGCCCTCTTTGGCTAATTTTAAGACTTGCTTTTTGTCACTTGCTTCCATCAATTTGATTATATGGGGTCTTGGTGTGATTTTCTTTGTATTTATTCTGATAGTGCTTCATTAAGCTTCTTGGATCTAAGAGTTTGTAATTTTCAACAAATTTGGAATAATATCAGCTGGTATTTCTTCAAATACTTTTTTACCAACCTCTTTTCCTTCTCTCCTTCTTGGAGTCTAATTTTATATATTTTAGACAGCTTGATACTGTCAAGTTGTCTCATGTCATCGATATTCAGTCTTTATTTTAGTCTTTTTTTGCCTCACACTTTAAATGGTTTCTATTGTTATTCAAGTTCTCATCTTTTCTTCTGCACAGTCTAATCTTCTCTTAATATTGTTCAAGATATTTTCATCTTATATACATTTATTTCATCTCTAGAAGTTTCATTTGGGTCTTTTAATATCTTTCCTTTCTCTTCTCACCATGTTCATGCCTTCCTCTACATTCTTAAAAAAATGGAAGACATTTATCCATTTTAATGTCCTTGTCTGC
>NW_012104277.1:775757-776288 GCF_000951045.1 Mandrillus leucophaeus
AGTAGTATCTCTTTTTTTGGTGGGAGGGTGGGACAGAGTATCACTCTGATGCCCAGGCTAGAGTACAGTGGTGCATCTCAGCTCACTGCAACCTCCACTTACTGGGCTCAAGTGATTCTTGTGCCTCAGACTAACGAGTAGCTGGAATTACAGGCGTGCACTGCCATGCCTAGCTAATTTTTGTATTTTCAGTAGAGACGAGGTTTTGCCATGTTGGTCAGGCTGATCTTGAACTCCTGGCCTCAAGTGATCCATCCACCTCAGCCTCCCAAAGTGTTGGAATTACAGGCATGAGCTGTGGTGCCCAGCTGCATATCCCTAATGAGCAACCTTGCTGAGCGTCTTTTCATGTGCTTCCTTGCCATTCATATATTTTTTTGGTTGTGTTCAATCTTTTGTCTATATTTTTATTAAATTGTTTTATTATTAAGTTGTAAAGGATACAAATCCTTTATCAGATATATATTTCTTTAATATTTTCTCTCCATGGCTTGCCTTTTCTTTTTCTTTCTTTTTTTTTTTTTTTTGAGA
>NW_012104277.1:779102-800518 GCF_000951045.1 Mandrillus leucophaeus
GGCCATCTTTTACTTTTTAATGGGCTTTATTTTTTAGGACACTTTTAGATTTTTTAATTTTACAGAAAAACTGAGAAGATAGTATAGAGTTTTTTATATGCCCCATCCTCAGTTTTCCTTATTATTAACATCTTAGATTTAACATTTTTAACAACTAATGAACCAAAATTGATACATTATTAACTAAAATCCACAGTTCCTTTAGATTTTCTTAGTTTTTACCTAAGTCATTTTTCTGTTTCAGATTCCCAACTAAGATGCCAGATTACACTAAGTTGTCATTTTCTTTAGGCTCCCCTTGGCTGTGACAGTTTCTCAAACTTGCCTTATTTTTTATGACTTAGACAGTTGTGAGGAGTACTGGTCATATATTTTGTAAGGATGCTGCACTATTGCAATTTGTGTGATGTTTTCCTCATAAAATTTGGGTTATGAGTTGGGAGAGGAAGACAGTAGCGTTAAAGTGCCATTGTCATCACGTCATATTAAGTGTTCATACTGTCAACATGATTTATGACTATTGATGTTGACTTTCATCACCTGGCTGAGAAAGTGTCAGGTTTCTCTACTATACTCTTTTTTCCTCCTTCTACACTTGCATGCTTTGGAAGGCAGTCATTGTGCACAGCCCACGCTTAAGGAGTGGGTAGTTATGCTCCCTCTCCCTGAGGGTAGAGTGTTAATGTAAATTATTTGAAATTTTGCTGCCCGGAGATTTGTCTCTTCTGGTTGGTAATTTTTTACTGGATGCCAAATACAATGAATTTCATATTGTTCATACTGATGAATTCCTATTGGTGAATTTTATATTTGCTGGATTTTGTTGTAGTTCTTTCAGTTCTATTGAATTTAACTCTGGCATGCAGTTAACATTGTATGAAATCATTTGTTCCTTTTGAGGCTTAAATAAAGCCTTGTTAGAGTGGTTCAAGAACAGCCTTTAATCTAGCACTTAGTCCATTTTCTAAAGTAATATACCCTTCTGATTACTCTACCTGATGTTGACATATTATGACATTTTTCCATTCTGGTTGGCAAGATTGAAAATTATTCCCAGCCTTGTGTGAGCTGCAGAAATTGTTCGGTCTACTGATTTCTGGAGATTCTTTCTCTGGCCTTGATGAGTTTCACTACATGCATGTGCAGATCAGCACTCAGCCACAGCCTTGAGAGAATCCCTTTGTAAATGTTCAAAAGTTTCTGTGAAGTTCCCTCCTCTGTGTTACTCTGCTCAGCAAACTGTAGCGCCTTAGTATGATACAGAGTTTTTCTTCCTGTATACTTTGTTCTGTAAAGCCAAACTTCACTTCTAGCAATCTTTTAAAGTGCAAACTGATTTTTAAATTTTTGGTATAATTTTACATCAAGAAAACCAAATGAGATTTATTTAATACATGACTGTTAATAATGTATTATTTATCTATATACTCTCCCTCTATACAGAGTGGGAAATTGTTTTTCTATGGTAACTGTGGTCAGACCTTTGTAAAATATATTCCATACTTTTTATTTCTAAGTTTTTGCTTATTTTGTAGATCCATATATTCTCCTTTTCTGCCAGGCTTATAAATTAGGCTGTTGCTTTAGAGCAGGAGCTGGCACTTTTTCTGTAAAGGTTTGAAGAGTAAATATTTTAGGCTTTGCAGGTGTATGGTCTTTGTTGCAACTACTTAACTCTGCTCTTGTAGTGAAAAAGAAGCTACAGACAACATATAAATGAATGGTCATAAATGTACTCCAATAAAACTTTACTTACAAAGTAGGCAGTGGGCCAGATTTGACCTGTTGGTTGTAGTCGGCCTATTCTAGCTTAGGGAATTATTCAATTTAAAATATTTGCATGAACAAATGCCCAAACAATGTGGAGTGAACAATACGGGAAAAAAGCATTCTAGGACAAGGGAAGAAACTGTAAGGACCCTGAAGTAGGAATGAACTTCATTATATTCAAGGAACTGCCAAAAGGCAAGGGTGGATGAATCAAAGTAAATGAGGGAGAGTGTGGTAGGAGATGTAGTAGAGAGGTAGGTAAATCATGTGGCTCTTTTTCCCTCTGTAAGGACTCTGGATTTTATCTCAGATGTGGTGGTAAACATACAAGTATGTTGAGCAGGAAAATGGCATGATCTCATTCATGATATGTATAGAATAGGGTGCAGATGGGCAAGAGGGGAAACAGAAGAGTAAAAAGCTATTGCAGTAGTTCCAGGCCAGTGATATTTCTGGAAGTAGTCAGAAGTGTTTGGGCACAAGATATATTTTGAAGGTGGAGCTGACAGAACTTTTTGTTATACAAATACAGCATGAGAAGGAAAGAGAGGACAAAAAGCTGACTCATAGGAATCTTCAGAGCCAATGCAGGCTGAACTAGCTAGAGGTGTATCAGAGGCTTAGCAAAGAGAGCAGACTGGGATTCCAAAAGGTTGCTAAAAAGTCTTTATGATACCTCCAAAGAAAACCTAGTCCTCACATCAGAAAGATTAACAACCCAAAGTGAATGGGGATATGTAAGCAGATAGGGATTTAGCCTATATGGAAAAATTTAAGATTCTTAATTCTTCAAAGCCTCTTGTTGGAAAGAGAAGTCCTTGGGATGATGGAAAAGACTCAGGTTTTTCTGAGAAGATAGAGTTAGACTAGAGTTCATGACTAGCCTGGCCAACGTGGTGAAATCCTGTCTCTACTAAAATTACAAAAAAATCACCTGAGTGTGGTGGTGCATGCCTGTAATCCTAGCTACTCGGGAGGTTGAAGCAGGAGAATTGCTTAAATCCAGGAGGCGGAGGTTGCAGTGAGCCAAGGTTGTGCAACTGCACTCCAGCCTGGGGGACAGAGCAAGACTCTATCTCAAAAAATAAAAAAAAAATAAAAAAAGAGAGAGAGAGAAAAACTAGATTGATTTTGCTTCCAAGGATAAATAAATCCAATAACAACAAATGCACGAATGCATACATATATGTATCTGCGTCCATGGTATGAACACACACAGATATTATGTCTTCTTTATCAAATTTCATGCCAAGGTCCACTGATCTCACATCTGGAATTTGTGTCATCCTCTTACTGGTCAGCTTTCAACCTCTCTTCATTTAGCCTAGATATTCTTTTTTATGCTGCTGCCCTTTGAATTGTCTAAATCAATGCTTGTAAAATTATCTGTGATGAAGGGCCAATTTAAAAAGTCTCAATCTGTCATGGACTGATACTTTTGTAGAATACAATATAAATTACTCAAAAAAGTAAAATAAAAAAGGGAAAGATTACAAAGTACAAGCCCAATTTTGTAATTATTAGATTCAACTGACATACAATTACTGTCAATTTATTATGAAGATTTCTAAAAGTTTACTCCTAATTTCTATATATCTTTGTCCCAGACTGTTAACCACATGGTATGTGGACCACGTTATGAGTAGCAATGATATAAACCATTCCAGATCTCAAAAATCTCATCATCTGTTAAACAAACATAAACCTCTCACTATTGTCCTCTAAACTCTGTACCAATTAGTTCAGTCTTGCCTGTGTCTAACAGGCAATCTCTTGTGTTCTTTTCCACACAAGGGACTGTTTTTAATCCATTTATTTCTTTCCCTCTGTTTATTCAAAACATCCTAAATACATCACATATATATCACAACCGAATACTTACCTTCCTCAGAAAGCTTTTCTAGAACATCCTTACCTAATGTTTACCCCTTTGGCATTTGTATTTTCTTATATTTATTAGTACAGGTTTATATTATTTGTATTGTTTCCTTTAGTAGAACATAAATTACTTCAGAGTAAACCCAGATTTTTACACTAAATATAAAAATGTCTAGAATATAGTAACATGGATACCCAAACAATAAAAAGCAGGTAAGTGGCCAAGTGCGGTGGCTCACGTCTGTAATCTCAGTCCTTTGGGAGGCCGAGGCAGGCGGGTTACTTGAGGCCAGGAGTTCGAGGCCAGTCTGGCCAACATGGTGAAACCCTATCTCTACTAAAAAATTAAAAAGGTTAGCCAGGTGTGGTGGTGCACACCTGTAATCCTGGCTACTTGGGGGGCTGAGGCATGAGAATTTCTTGAACCTAGGAAGTGGAGGTTGCAGTGAGCTGAGATCGCACCGCTGCACTCCAGCATGGGCAACAGTGTGTCTGTCTCAAAAAAAAAAAAAAAAAAAGCATGTAAGTAATTGCTTACCTGTCTAAGAGTCTATGTGTGTGGGGAGATAAAGTACTGTTGAATATGAAACACTATCTTTCACTATGGGAATTTGTGTTTACCCCCTTTTCTCCCATGCTCTGCTTTCTTTTATTTTCTTACTAGGCCTATCTCCACTAACTCTGGACCCTAAAACAGCTCACCCAAATCTGGTGCTCTCCAAAAACCAAACCAGCGTCTGGCATGGTGACATTAAGAAGGTAATGCCTGATGATCCAGAGAGGTTTGACTCAAGTGTGGCTGTGCTGGGCTCAAGAGGCTTCACCTCTGGAAAGTGGTACTGGGAAGTAGAAGTAGCAAAGAAGACAAAATGGACAGTTGGAGTCGTCAGAGAATCCATCATTCGGAAAGGCAGCTGTCCTCTAACTCCTGAGCAAGGATTCTGGCTTTTAAGACTAAGGAACCAAACTGATCTAAAGGCTCTGGATTTGCCTTCTTGCAGTCTGACACTGACTAACAACCTCGACAAAGTGGGCATATACCTGGATTATGAAGGAGGGCAGGTGTCCTTCTACAATGCTAAAACCATGACTCACATTTATACCTTCAGTAACACTTTCATAGAGAAACTTTATCCCTACTTCTGCCCCTGCCTTAATGATGGTGGAGAGAATAAAGAACCATTGCACATCTTACATCCACAGTAATGAGTCATACTATTATACAAATTCAGAGTGT
The DNA here is from genome assembly GCF_000951045.1 of Mandrillus leucophaeus. Taxonomy (NCBI): domain Eukaryota; kingdom Metazoa; phylum Chordata; class Mammalia; order Primates; family Cercopithecidae; genus Mandrillus; species Mandrillus leucophaeus. The sequence goes on from NW_012104277.1 coordinate 783,988, forward strand.
TATTAAAGAGGTATTGAAATATTTTACCAGTCTCACTGTCTCACTGGATTCTCTTCTCAATTTACGGGGAACGATGGAATAATGAAAAGAGGATGCACAAATCAAATTCCATTCTTTCAGTATCCTAAATGGATTTCACTGGAGCCTTTCAAGATATGATTCTTCTCTGGGGTCTTTCGTGACACAGGAGCCACTCTCATGAGAGTGATCATCATGCTACTGTTACTGGAGCAAACTGCAACTTGAGTTTGCGATGTTTGGGAACCCTTTTCAAATATGCCCAGAAATTATCATGCTGTCATATTTTCCAGCATAATGACCCTTAGCAGATGAATTTTCAGTAGTTCACTCTTCTTACTATTTAATTATTTTTCGATATACATTTTCATCTTATTTCTTTTTTTAGAACTTACTGCTGTAATTTTATTTTATTTTTTTGAGACAGAGTCTTGCTGTGTTGCCTAGGCTGGAGTGCAGTGGCATGATCATGGCTCACTGTAGCCTCAACCTCCTGGGCTCAAGCAATCCTCCTACCTCAGACCCTGAGTAGCTGGGACAATAGGTGCACACCACCACAAGTAGAGATGGGGTTTCACCATGTTGCCCAGGCTTTTCTGGAACTCTTGGGCTTAAGAGATCCTCATGCCTCAGCCTTCCAAAGTGTTGGAATTATAAGTGTGAGCTACCATGCCTGTCCTGTAATTTTAAACCATGCTCCACAGGCTTAAATAAAAAAGTAGGAAATGATCTGGACTAGTTTATAATCTTGCCTTGAATTCTCTCAAGATACATTTTAGTCCAGCAAATCTGTGATTCTTTCCCTTCCTTTCTCAGTTCCATTTCTCTGCTTTATCTATCTGCAGGAGACATGCATATATATGCAGTCTGAGAGATGGGGTCTCATTATGTTGCCTAGGCTAGTCTTGAATTCCTGACCTCAAGCATCCTTCCACCTTGATCTCCCAAAGTTCTAGGATTACAGATGTGAGCCACCACACCCCACCTCCATCTACTTTTGACTACATCCTTTTTCATCATTCCTGCCTATAATTTAAGTAGTATTTTGCATCTTGTTCTCTCCAACATACTCATCCTTGAGCTTGTTCCAAGTCTAAAATTCTCAACATCATTGATCTCAGCAGTACTCTTGATTGATTGTCCCTATTTCCTTTCTTTGGAAGTCCTCATCTAAATGGGCTTTATTCTCGATAGCTGACAGTTTTGGGGGGACTTTTTAGGACCTTCAGCATTGGTCCTCTAAAATTATAATTAGCACAGTTTTTGGTTTTTTTGGGGGGTCAGGGCAAAAACTTAAATGTGTGTATGTGAAAAATAATGCAAATGCTACGGGCAATATTCATGTAGTTTGTTATATACAATATGCATACATTTACAACTGATTTGGATACACAGCCATAACAGGATTAAGACTACATTTAAGAAATTGTCTTTTTTTTTTTTTATGATTTCACTTCAATCAGAACATAGTAAGAACATGTTTTGTGCCTGGAATCTTGCTTAATGTCTTAAAGGGTATAAAAGCAGCATAAAAAGAACAGCATGCCAATAGAAAGTAATCTGACTAAAAATTTACTTCTAAGGTATAAAAAGTTACAGCTAAAATATATTATTATTATTTTTTAAGACAAGGTCTTACTCTGTCACCCAGGCTGGAGTACAGTGGCACGAACATGGCTCATTGCAGCCTGGGACTCTTGGGTCCTCCCACCTCAGCCTCTCAAGTAGCTAGGATTATAGGCGCAGGCAACTACGCCCAACTAAATTTTTATTTTTAGTCGAGACGAGGTCTCGCTATGTTGCCCAGGTTTGAAATATATTATTCTTAAGATGCAATGGTTCTTAACTCTGAATACACATTAGGTTCATGGAGGAAGCTTTAAAAAAATTTAGATGCCTGGACTCCAGCCAAGACCAATCAAGTAAAGATCTCCAGCAAGTGAAACCCTGCTAGAGTCCCCGTGTACAGTGGCTACAGGCCACTAATTTCTAAAAGCTCTCAGGCGATTCTAATGTGTGGCTGGGGCAGACAGCCACTGAACTAAAGCAACATGTTTTATTTATGTATTTATTTTTACTTAAAAAATTTTTTTCTACAAGTTATTGGGGTAAAGGTGGTATCTGGTTACATGAGTAAGTTCTTTGGTGGTGATTTGTGAGATTTTGGTGCACCCATCACCTGAGCAGTGTACACTGCATCGTATTTGTAGTCTTTTATCCCTCGCCCCCCTCCTACTCTTCCCTCCAAGTCCCCAAAGTCCATTGTATCATTCTTATGCCTTTGCATCCTCATAGCTTAGCTTGCACATATCAGTGAGGACATACAATGTTTGGTTTTCCATTCCTGAGTTACTTCACTTAGAATAACAGTCTACAATCTCATCGAGGTCACTGCAAATGCCGTTAATTCATTCCTTTTTGTGGCTGAGTAGTATTCCAGTGTATAAACATACCACAGTTTCTTTATCCACTCTTTGATTGATGGGCATTTGGGTTGGTTCCATGATTTTGCAATTGTGAATTGTACTGCTATAAACAAGCATGTGAAAGTATCTTTTTCATATAATGATTTCTTTCCCTCTGGGTAGATACCCAGTAGTAGGACTGCTCAATCAAGTAGTTCTACTTTTAGTTCTTTAAGGAATCGCCACACTGTTTTCCACAGTGGTAGTACTAGTTTACATTCCCACCAGCAGTGTAGAAGTGTTCCCTGTTCACTGCATCCATGCCAACATCTACAGTTTTTTGATGTTTTTGAGTATGGTCATTCTTGCAGGAGTAAGGTGGTATCGCATTGTGGTTTTGATTTGCATTTCTCTGACCATTAGTGATGTTGAGCATTTTTTCATATGTTTGTTGTCATTTGTATATCTTCTTTTGAGAATTGTCTATTCATGTTCTTAACCCACTTTTTGATGGGAGTTTGTTTTTTTTTTCTTACTGATTTGTTTCAGTTTGTTGTAGATTCTGGATATTAGTCCTTTGTCAGATGTATAGATTGTGAAAATTTTCTCCCACTCTATGGGTTGTCTGTTTACTCTGCTGACTGTTACTTTTGCTGTGCAAAAGCTCTTTAGTTTAATTAAGTCCCAATTATTTATCTTTGCTTTTATTGCATTTGCTTTTGGGTTATTGGTCATGAAATTCTTGCCTAAGCCAATGTCTAGAAGGGTTTTTGCAATGTTATCTTCTAGAATTTTTATGGTTTCAGGTCTTAGATTTAAGTCCTTAATCCATCTTGGTTGATTTTTTTTATAAGGTGAGAGATGAGGATTCATTCTTCTACACGTAGCTAGCCAATTATCCCAGCACCATTTGTTGAAAAGGGTGTCCTTTCTCCACTTTATGTTTTTGTTTGCTTTGTCAAAGATCAGTTGGCTATAAGTATTTGGGTTTATTTCTGGGTTCTCTATTCTGTTCCATTGGTCTATGTGTCTTCTTTTTTTTTTTTTTTTTTGAGATGGAGTCTCTCTCTGTCTCCCAGCCTGGAGTGCAGCAATATCGGCTTGCGGCAAGCTCCACCTCCCGGGTTCATGCCATTCTCCTGCCTCAGCCTCCCGAGTAGCTGTGACTACAGGCGCCCGCCACCACGCCTGGCTATTTTTTTTTTGTTTTTTGTTTTTTTTTAGTAGAGATGGGGTTTCACCGTGTTAGCCAGGATGGTCTTGATCTCCCGATCTTGTGATCCACCTGCCTCGGCCTCCCAAAGTGCTGGGATTACAAGCATGAGCCACCGTGCCCAGCCTTCACAAATAATTTTAAACCTATTAACATTTCACTCTTGTCATCATGTGCAGGAGAGCAACTAGTCCTCAGTGGAATACAAATTGTTTCTAGCTGAAGTTTTCTTTTCCTGACATCATGCTTGTTCCCGCACATCCATGATATCCAATCAGGGTATCTCAAACAACATTGCGCCTGGCAATGGAACTCACTTCAGAGTAAAAGAAAGCAGGTAATGACTAATACCAATGGAATTTACCAGGCTTACTATTACTTAATTAACCAGAAGGAATTAGCCTTACAGACCATACAAAATATTTGCTTTCTCCTTCAGATCATGAAAGTATTAGACTAAAAATCATTTCTAAAATGTAACTCCTCCATTTCTGACCTGGATAAGATGGCAGATTCTTGCCCTCTCTAGTCCTCTCCACAATGCACAATAATAAACATTGCAAAAATAACTCAAGAGACAATGAAAGGGGGAACTCTGAGAGGTAGAAGACGAGGGTGCATCAGTTTGAGATCCCAGGACTGGAGAAGCGACACAGTGTCAGGGTATCCTATGTCCTTCCAACCTACAAAAGAGGTGATCCAGGTCCAGCATTTTCTGATATGAGCCTAGCAACAGAAGGCAGCCCAGGTAAGCTAAGGTCTCCCCAACATTGCATAGGAGTCCACCTATACCACCACCTGAGCCCAGCAAATAGGGTGGATCAGAAGCCCACTTATATATAAGGGGCTAGGGAAGCTTTCTTCTTCTTCTCTGATGGGCCTGAGACTCCCCTCCTCCTTCACCCAGAGACACCATGCAGTCGGAAGGCACCAGAAAGGGAAACACACCAAAAGAAGAGAGCATCAGGACTAACTGAATCTGTTTTGCAGACAATAATGAAAAAGAAAATCCAAAAAGAAATAATTTTTTTGAAAGCATTTACTTTGCAATCGGACACAAGAAGGTCCTGTAGGCATGGACCAAGTCTATACAGCCATAACTCATGGCCTAGAGAGCCCCTGGAATGTACAGCTACAGACAGCCACAGATACCCATATCCTTGCCCCTAGGGACGTCAGGAAAGAGGGTGTCATCTGCCAGACGGTGTGTGACCATGACTCAGGATTAATTCCCTTCAATCTCTTCAGAGACAAAATGAAATGAGGGATAAGTCATCCCTGACTTTGTTTAAAACACAGCACCCTATATAGGTTTTACAAACATCTTATTTTTTATGGCCTTTTTCTGTTATTTCATTTTTTTTTTTTTTTTTTTTTTTAGAGGGAGTCTCGCGCTGTCGCCCAGGCTGGAGTGCAGTGGCCGGATCTCAGTTCACTGCAAGCTCCGCCTCCCGGGTTTGCGCCATTCTCCTGCCTCAGCCTCCCGAGTAGCTGGGACTACAGGCGCCCGCCACCTCGCCCGGCTATTTTTTTTGTATTTTTTTGGTAGAGACAGGGTTTCACCGTGTTAGCCAGGATGGTCTCAATCTCCTGACCTCGTGATCCGCCCGTCTCGGCCTCCCAAAGTGCTGGGATTACAGGCTTGAGCCACCGCGCCCGGCCCTGTTATTTCATTTTTAAGAAACCCACCACTCACCTATTCATCCCCTGACAGAAACTTATTCAAAGCTAATGAAAAAGCAGAGAAATATTTCACAACATTGAAGCAAAATAATCTGACTGAACCAAGCTTTCATAGGGGAACTGGGGAAAGAGTGAAGAACCAAGCAAAATAGACAAGTCAGGTAAAGTTGTAAAATAGTTTGGTTTTGAATTCTTATTTCTAGAAAGTTTTTGCAAAGTAGCATTATAACTAAGAGATTTTCCTCTAAGTTGCTATAAAAAGTAAAAGTGGGCCCAGATGTCACCAGGGAGAGCTGTCATCAAGGCTCTCCTGCCTCAAGAAACACCTTACCCGTCCCAGAGAATGACTTTGAAAAGAGGTCACTCTCAGAATGTTTACCAAGAGAGATAAGGAAGTCAGTACTTCACACTTCTCCTGGATTTGTAATCCCTTGCTCTTCTGCTGGTTTTTAATTTCTATCTGGATGGCCTACTATGAGGCTGCCCTGACCAGATTCTTCCCCAGAACAAGGAGCTTTCAGTAAGTGAGAAGAGAGGAGTGACGAATCGCACTCCACTTTCAGAGTGTCTTGTTATGGAAAATTTTCTTGCATCGCATCCCAGAGAATTAACATAAAATAATTGCACAAATGTTAGAAAGAACTTACGAGAACATTGTAAAAGCATCAGTAGAGCACACATTCATTCATTTCTTTAACAAATAAGAATTGAGCAACTTCTACATGTCAGATATTGTCCTAGCCACAGGAAACACAGCAATAAAAGAAAAAAAAAATCCTGCTGTAGAAGGCTTACATTGGAGTGGGAAGAAACAGACAAATAGTTATCGGCATCTGACCATAAGGTAGGTTAAGGAAGAATAAAGTATATTAAGGGAAGCAGAATTAGGAATATAGGGAATGAGAATACTGTTTTAAATGCTGAAAGATAATCTTTCTGAGGAGGTGACCTTGAGTAGAGACAGAAAGAAATGAGGGGAAAGTATGCACAAATGTGGAAGAAAAGCATTCCAGACAGAGAAAAAGCGCATGGGAACATGCATGTTCATGGAGAGTGAAGAGGGGAGGGTGTATGAAGAGTCGTGTGCTGGCAGTGAGAGCAGGGGTGGTGGGAGCAGCCCACAGAGCACCTATGGCCAATGGAAGGATCAGACTTTCACTGTGTGCAATATAAGAAGCCACTGGAGCATTCTGAACAGAACAGCAACATCGTCTGGTCAATGTTGGGTCATGTGGACTGCTGTTGCAGGATAGGCGGTGGAAGGGGCAAAACTAGTTAGGAGGCTATTGCCTCAGTCAAGACAAAAGATGGGGGTGGCTTGAATCAGGATGGGAGCGTGGAGATGATGAGACATGGTCAGATTCTGAACAAATTTTGAAGGGAGAGCTGACATAATTTGTTGATAAATTGGGTACATGGACTGTGAGTGGGAAATAGGAATCAAGGCTGACCCCAAGGCTGTTGACCCAAAAAGCTGATAGAATTTACTGAAAAGCAGAATACTGCAACAAAAGTAAACCAGAGGTAGGTATGAAGAGAATTAAGAGCTTGATTGGAGATGTATTCAGTTTGAGATGCATGTCACACGCCTAAATGGAGCTGGCAAGTAGGCAGCTGGACTTCAAAGTTGGACTCTTATGGGAAACGTTAACCGCTGAAGCTACTTTTGGAAGTTATTACCCAGATAGCTGGTACTTGAGCCATGGAAGTGAAGTTTACAAAGACAGAAATCTTCTTGTTAAGGCCCCTTGGATTTCAATAATTTACCAGATTTGTGCAATAGTAGACCAAATAAAAAATAAATAGAACAATAAAAATTTCTGTCTGTAGAGCCTATATAGTCAAAGTAGAAAAGCCTCTGGACCTTTAAGACTTGCAGTTTACTAGCTCTGTTCAAGGAATTCAATGACCACAAAACATGTGTGAGCATATAATATAAGGATGACCAAAGAAAGGAATTTAGACCAAGATCATCAAAAAGTTTTCATAGAATACATCAAAAAGACATCTGATACACACACAAGCACATACACACTAAATTCAAGATAGACAAAGATAGATATAGACTTACCATGGACATTTATACTTAATTATCCATAAAGAATAGAATCAAATTCCATTAATTTTTTTCAATTCTTTTTCTAACTCAAGACTTTCAAACCTCCTCTCTCTTTCGTTGTCCCTTCCTTGCTCATCTCAAATAAAAATCACAATTTATAAGATCACCCTTACCAAACCAAAGAGACTTGGGGGGAACAGTAATTTTTATGAGCTAACTTGGGATCTGTTATCATTTTTAACAGGTGACACTTGATTTCTCACCTGATGTACCAAAGAATGGCAGAACGAAAGCCTCGAGGGAGAAAATGAGATTTTCATAGCTTAAACACTAAAAATAACAGCCCTATAACACTGAATCTCATTATCAAACAGCAAACACTCCCACCTCTCTCGTCAACTGTGGTGTGCACGAGATGCCTTTCAGAAGGCCACACATTCATTTACACTCAGGCCTACCCACCATGCCACCCCCATCACAAACAGACACACACACACACCCCACCAGCAATGATGCTGTTACCTCTGGTAAACTTGGAAAACATGTGTCAGAGCTAGAACCTTCTCTTGTCACACCATCATAAATTACTGCCCAGGATATGAGTCTGTGGTTGCAGACCATTTTGTTCCTTATGTGGTGAATTTGGCCAGAGCTGGTGAAAATAATGAATGCAGCTACATGTCCAATGTGCAAGGAGGATATTCAGACCCAGGGTAAATTAGAGAAAGAAAAGACCCCAGCAAGAGGCACAATGCAGCTCACTCAAGCTTTCTCAATCACTGTTTACATCACGTTCACCCATAAAATAGATAATGACAATATTTTCCCACATATTTCTAAGCTGCTGGTCTCTGGGGAAGTCTAAAAGTTCACAGTGGCCTTAAAAATGTGTATCAAATCTTTAGCATACAATAACAGAGATGTGAAATCAGCATTTTATCAATCACTGGATTAGACCTCCCTATGCCCCAGGCAAGGGACTATTTGCAAGGCTACCAAAAAGCAATGAGCCTTGTCCTACTCCACTGTTTTGCCCTTAAATTCTGTTGTCTTTTGGGGAAAGCCTTACCTCCGGAATCTTGTCTTGGAGTATTCTAGAGGGGGAAAAGCCAGCATAGCACTCCACACCACACCAGACTACACAAACTCACCTCCCTCTCCCTACCGCACCAAACCCTTCTTCAGCGCCTTCGGGAGGGCTGCCTTTCTTATCCTAGCATGGCTTGGAATTAGCAGAATACAGGATTAACACTTTATGTGCTAGGCTTCAAGAACAGTTTCAACATCCATGGGGCATGTTAGAGTTTGAAAATGTCTTCATGCCCTTTACCACAGTGAATACGTCCAACAAGACTCTGGGAGAAGCAATATGGGCATTACTCTCCCATTCCATAATTGAGAAGGGAAGGCTCAGAGTTAAGGCAGCACAGAGGCCAAGGTAAGAAAAGGCTGGCAGCAGGATATGACTGGAGGCCCATGAATTGAGGTCCACCTGCAGGAACTATATTCACTCGTCTTTCTTTATAGGAAAAGATTCTGGTCTCAGGCAGATCCGACTGCCACTCAGGCAAACCTAATAATTCCTCTAAGCCAATTCTCTCATCTATAAAGTTGATTTATTGTACCTGCAAAGGCAATTATGATTAAGGAAAATGGAGAATAGAAAGCACCAGGACCAGGACTGAGCACGTGTTCTGGGGATGTTAGTTTCCTGTGTGTCTCTTCCCCACTCCTTCTGCCCCAGCTTCAATCCTCACAACACTATTACCATTACTGTAATTGTTACTTTGATGTGATTACACCTAACCTGTTCTCTGTGCTTACTACATACCAGCCACCCCTATACTTAATTCTTGCCACAACGCTATGAAGTACCACTATTATCCACCTTATTTGAAAGCCTGAAAAAAAAAAAAATGATTGTCAGGACAGTTGTGCAGAATTGAGAATCCTTCTTTGGTCTGAGTCCCATGTCACAATCTCAGCCACTTGGAACACCGCCTGGATGCTCAGGCCTCCTGCTCAGCCCACTTGTTCTCACTAGCTTTGAACGTCTGCCCTCTCCCTCTTCATTCTCATGCCCTGGTCCTCACCTAAACAACCTTGTAACTAGATTAATAAAACAGCTTGTAGGACCTAGCCCCGGTGCTATTCACAAGTCTCTCACCTAGGTTTGTTAGATATAGTAAACAAAAATATAGAACTCCCAATTAAATTTGAATTTCAGATAAATAACCATGTTTAAGTATAACTAGGTCCCAAATATTACATGCTGTGCTGACTTGCATGAGACATAGTTGTACTAAAAATTATTCATTATTCATCTGAAATTCAAATTTACATTAGTATCCTATATTTTATCTTGATAACCCTAGGCACTTCCCAATCTCTAGTAGACTCTGCTATTCTGTGTGTCCCATGTCCATAAACCCTGCTGTAGTGGTTATTACATTAGTGGATTTTGAAAAATCACACCTCTATTATTCACATCTTACAGAGTTCCCTCCATTGGAATCTCAACGGATTTATAACTTGTGTTAGTAAAACTGCAGTGGCAGTGTCTCTTCTAAGCCTAGGTTTTAAGACGCCCTAGAAAATAGTGCCGGGGCACGTATATCAGTTATCTATTGCTGCATAACGGTTTCTGAGTTTCTGATTTTGCACTCATGTAATCTCTGAACTATCAAGTAAGAAGTCTCACTACTCTGCTGGAAAGACTATATGTATTACTTTACTTCACAAGGATTTATGAAATGCAAATGAGAATGGGACGATTTAGATCAGCTTCCTCAGAAGTAGAACTCAAGACCAAGATATATATATACACACACATATAGAGATATATATGGACATATATATGTACGTGTGTGTGTATATATATATGACATATGCACGTGTGTGTGTGTGTGTGTGTGTGTGTGTATATATATGGAGAGAGAGAAAGACGATGAAATTACATGAAGGAAAACCAAGGAAAGCAGTCAACAGCAAGGCCAAACCTCTGATCCTAATTGAGCTATTTCAGTCACCTCCAGCTATTTGAACCATGGTATCAAGCACGAATGAAGAAACTGGTTTGGGTATTCCAGCCCTAAGAGGCACCAAGTGAAACAGAGATATTCTATCCCGACTGTGCCCTGTACAAATTTCAGACCCTCAGAATCGTGAGAAAGTAACAGTACTTTTTTTTTTTTTTTTTTTTTGAGATGGAGTCTCACTCTGTTACCCAGGCTGGAGTGCAATGGCGTGATCCCAGCTCAGTGAAACCTCTGCCTTCTGGCTCAACCAATTCACCTGCCTCAGCCTGCCAAATAGCTGGGATTATAGGCATGCGCCACCACGCCCGGCTAATTTTTGCATTTTTAGTAGATACAGGGTTTCGCCATGTTGGCCAGGCTAGTCTCGAATGCCTGACCTCGTGATTTGCCCATCTCAGCCTCCCAAAGTGCTGGGATTACAAGTTTTGAGGTAGTTTGTTATGCAGCAATAGATAACTGACACACATGCCCTGGCACTATTTGCTATAAAGCTTTAGGGTTAACATCATAAGCATCTAATTCAATTCAGTTATTACCACAGAAGTCTCACAAACCAAACTTACAAGCTCTGATTCTAGATACAAGCTGCCTCTTTAAAAGCTGCTGGAGTCCAAGTTGGTCCCCATATTTCTCAGTTACAGTTGGAAACTAAGACGTGACAGGGCACAGCAGGCAGTTATCGTGTTGTGCTGCATAACAGAAGCAGCGTGGGCCCAGCCCACACCCAGGGAGACATTAGCAGAGCAAGGCTGAGAGAAGATTGTCCAGCACCTGCCTGCTCTCAGCTGGATCTCCTGCCAATCCCATTAGCTTTATGCTTACATAATCACAAAGTCCACCTACATAGCTTTCAAAAGAAAAATTCCAGGAACTGTGGGCCATAATATATATCTGAATTATTATCTGGGTTGGTACACTGAGGAGAGAGTTGATAAAAGCACAGCAAGGAAAATATACTGGCAGCATCAGTGGAAAAATACAAGAGGTTATGATATTGATCCACAGTTTAAACAATAATAATGCCATCATTTGACCCCAAAAGTGGTTAAGTCATATCCTGAGCATTACTCATGTTTGATGTCCAATATAATGATCAGGCTGGATTTTAGTGGAAGACTTCTGCATAGAAAATGAGGAAGAGGAATTCATAATTCCCCAGAATTAGAGGTGATGTCACTAGGGCCTTAAAATATGTATATCATCTGAAAATGAATCAAGGGTAAAAAGCTTTTGACAGAATTAGTTAATGCTGCTGGAAAGGATAAATCAGAAGATAGACACTAAATAGAGAGAACATTGGCTTGAAGTCTTTGCATTAAGTTGTAATATAGGTACTAGACTAACTCAAGGTATGGGAATTCCTTTTAAGGACTTAGAAAAATCCCTTAATTTTAACTTAATTGATTTCTCCAGAGTTGACTTTTTGTGAAGGAAACTGCCCTGTGGCTGGTCCTTTAATTGTAAGTATATTTGTTTGAGAACCTATCATGTGCCAAGCACCAGACAGGCTCTGGAAATTTTGCAATTAGTTGCACATGGCCCAGGTCCTCGAAGAGCTTACCGACCTGTACAGAGCCACATGTGGAAAAAGACTCTTGAAGTAGAGCCCTGACACATGTAGTAGGTAGTTAGGTCTGAGAGTCCAGACTTACTTAATTCCTGTGGTTCAATTCAGGAGACAACTGTCTACGTAACCTTGAAAAAGAACCTGAAATTCTGAGACCACTGGCTAGCTTCATGTAAATGCTGATTGTTTTTCATGGAATTCAGTGCACTGGAGTCAGACACAGCTGGATTCAAGTCACAAGCTATAGATACATTACTACCTTTTGAGCCTCAGTTTCCTCATCTGCAAAACGGGAATAATAACATTTACTTTGGCCAGGCGCGGTGGCTCACGCCTGTAATCCCAGCACTTTGGGAAGCCAAGGCAGGCGGATCACGAGGTCAGGAGATCGAGACCATCCTGGCTAACACAGTGAAACCCCATCTCTACTAAAAAAATACAAAAAATTAGCCGGGCGTGGTCATGGGCGCCTGTGGTCCTAGCTACTCAGGAGGCTGAGGCAGGAGAATGGCGTGAACCCAGGAGGCGGAGTTTGCAGTGAGCCAAGATCGCACCACTGCACTCCAGCCTGGGCAACAGAGAGAGACTCTGTCTCAAAAAAAGTAATAATAATAAAAATAAATAAATAAATAATAAATAACATTTACTTCACAAGGTTTTTATGAAGTGCAAATGAGAGTGCGACAATTTACATCAGCTTCCTCAAAAGTAGAACTCAAGACCAGGACTCATGATTCATGTCCAAGTAATTTATTTTTAAAACATGCTTCCAGGGGCATCAGTAGGGGTATGTGGGAAGCAGGACAGGGAAGAGGAAGAAGTCAAGTAAGGCTGTGATCTCAGTGAGAGTGCCACAAAGACTGGCCTCAGCCTGACCAGGGAGGGCAACTCTGGAGTGTAAGTCGAGCCTCAGAGTTTAGTTCTACTGGAAGCAACAGCAGGGCATTTATGTTCCTGCATCTATTGGTCATTAGCTAAAAGCTTCCAGGGGGGTCTAGAAGGGAAAACTAAACTCGCAAGCACTTTAAATTCTCTGCATATATGGGTAAAGCAACTCCAACAACCAGAGCATAGGCCTCCAAAGAACAGTTTCAAGGGGCTAGCTATTTGGGAGCAAATGCTCATTGAAGCTGGGGGAGGTGGGAACAGGCATGGTAAAAGATCTGAGGGTGTCTGGGTGGAATACCAATGGCATCCACCTCAGTTTATATTTCTAAGCACATAGTAGTTAATAAACAGTCCTTTCCCCTTTTCCTTAGAACGTGGGGTGGTGGGAATCATCCCAGCCTTTCACACAATGCAGTCAAGACACATCTTTCAGCTTTCTCTCACTTGTAGCTCAGAATCGTGTTCTACAGCAATAGACTGAGACCCTCACACGTGCAGGGAAATTCACCCAGGACCCAGGAAGAAAAGGGAATATGAATCACTAGTACTCTCTAGTGGGCTATGGTCCACTAATCCCTCAGTTTTTTCTTCAGCAGCTCCTTATGAGACCAGGAGAATCTCCCTCACCCCTGCCTTACTTGCAAGACAGGAAGTAACTAAACAAGGGACAAGGGGACAAGGTGGAAAGTGTTGGTCACATCCATTTTAGGCACTCAGCAGTTTCTTGCCTCACTGAGAGGCACTGCTATCATGTACTATAGTGGCTGAGGTGCTTTTTTTTTTTTTTTTTGAGATGCAGTTTCACTCTTGTTGCCCAAGCTGGAGTGCAATGGCACCATCTCAGCTCACCACAACCTCCGCCTCCTGGGTTCAAGTGATTCTCCTGCCTCAGACTCTGGAGTAGCTGAGATTACAGGCATGTGCCACCACATCTGGCTAATTTTTGTATTTTTTTAGTAGAGACGGGGTTTCTCCATGTTGGTCAGGCTGGTCTCAAACTCCTGACCTCAGGTGATTCGTCTACCTTAGCCTCCCAAAGTGCTGGGATTACAGGTGTGAGCCACCACACCCGGCCGAGAGGCTCTTAACTCCCACTCTGTACAGGGACAGTGGCTGGGCCCAGACATTTCTTTCAGGGGCAACTTGCCTCTCAAGAGCTGGACCAGATCTCTCATATCTGGGGAAGAGTTGGTGCCCAAATAAATGATCTTTAAGAACCACCTGGCCTAAACTAGCACATAGTTCAAAGGAATGTTCTGCCCTCAACAAGGAGGAAAGAGAGGGCTCAACACAAATCTGGGGCCAAGGGGCCTGAGGAAATCTACTGTCTATTGAGAATATGATATAGGCCATGATCTCTATTATTCTTGTTGTTGGAAGAAGGATTTTAAGTTTCAGAGAGGAAGTGATACTACTTCAAGTATCCTCATTCACTCATTCATTTATTCATTCTGTCAACAACCATGTTTCAAACACCTACCATGTCCCAGGCACTGTGCTAGATGCTGGATGATGAACAAACTCATCACTCTTCCCCTCAAGGACAGCCCCATCTAGTACAGAATTCAATGCCTTGAAGGGTGAATGGTTTTTTGCCTGATTGCAAGTCCCTGGCTAATGTCAACTGCCTCAGCTCTTCCCATCATATCTGCTTTTGTATACAGGCTTCCTTCTCGGTATCTGAACTTACCCTCCTCCATGTCCTATTTGTCTAACAGCCCTTGTCAACAACAGCTCCATTCCCTCAGGTCTCATTTAGAATCCTGGTCCCTAGCACTAGGAAACATCTTAGGTCTACATTAGAGATACAGTTACACCCTCTCTCTAACCCTATGCGACCTCCTGAGAGAGTCACCTTCCACACACCTGCTGAATGGGCAAAGGGCACAGGATTCCACTCCTTAGTTATATCATATTGGATGGAAAGGGACCCCAAATAAGAGCTGGGCCAATCACGTTCTTCTTCAAAGGGTTTGGGATAGAACACACAGAGTGGTCTCTTTGAATACAGATCCTTGAGCATATGCTATCCAGCGAGGTCTGAAAAGGCCCGTAGTCCCAGCTACTGGGAAGGCTGAGGTAGGAGAATGGCGTGAACCCAGGAGGCAGAGCTTGCAGTTAGCGAAGATCGCACCATTGCACTCCAGCCTGGGTGACGGAGCGAGACTCCGTCACACACACAAAAAAAAAGAAGAAAAAGGAAAGAAAAGAAACACAATCAAGTACAGACAGGTACTTCTAGTGAAGATTTAGTTCATGGTTAGCAGGAACAGATCTTCCCAAGTAGTTCTGGGAATGAGGTCAAACCCATTTGTTTCCACATGGTCCCAGACAACCAAAAAAAAGAGAGAAAAATTTCAAAGGGTGATGGAAAAATTTCCAGGCATCATAGGGTCATTCATCACATCTAACTGGCACCTTGATTCTTGAAACGCTGGATAAATCTCCCTTGGAAGTTAGCCATGTAACTGTCCTATACATGTGGACTTTATTTTTCAAAGTAAAGTAATAACTTTTTATTCAAGGATTCCTAAGCCATGGCCCCTAACCAAATTAAATAGTCTTTCCCTACTGCAGTCATTTATGTTATCAGTAGTAGTATTTTTCTTTCTTGTACTATTCATTTAACATTATTTCTGGAGCATCTACTATTCACTGAGCTTTTTTCTGACACAGGAATGGAGTACTGAGCACAACAGTCCTCTACTTTCATGGAATATATACTCTAGTTGGGGTTTGGGTGAGACAAATAATAAACAAAAAAAGAAGTAAATATGTACGACATACATTACAGTATATACATAAAAATATACATACTGAATATATAATATATAATGGAGATTAGGGAGAAAAATAATTGAAAATTGTGAAGATAGAGTCCCAGTGATGACAGGAGTTTGCTATCACATATAGAATACTCAAAGAAGACCTCACTGAACTTGTGACATTTGAGCAGAGAGCTGAAGGAAGTGTGGAAGTTAACTGAACATATCTGGGGAAATAACCTTCTGGGCAGAGAAAATGCAAGTACAATGGCTCTAAGGCAAGAAATGCTTGGTGTGTCCTAGGAAAAGGAAGGAAAACAATGTCTCTAGATTGGAATGAGTATAGGAGACGAGGTCAGAAAGGTGTACGTAAATACTTGCTACTAGACCTCAAGTTCTAAAAAGTGAGGAACACTTTAATCATCTTTATACCCTCCCTAGCTCTTACTAAAGCAACTGGCACGTAGAATGCTTTAATAAAATGTTCATTGTAGTTATAATGAATGTAGAGTATATTTATGTTTTATGTCATTTCCAGTGCATTCCTTTTATTATTTATTATTTTAAAGAAATTGGTCGGGCACAGTGGGTCACACCTGTAATCCCAGCACTTTGGGAGGCCAAGGCGGGAGGATCACCTGAGGTCAGGAGTTCAAGACCAGCCTGGCCAACATGTCCAAGCCCCGTCTCTACTAAAAATACAAAAATTAGCCGGGCGTGGTGCGCATACCTGTAATCCCAGCTACTCGGGAGGCTGAGGTAGAAGAATCGCTTGAACCTGGTGGAGGTTGCAGTGAGCCAAGAGCACACCGTTGCACTCCTGCCTGGGCGACAAAAGCCAAACTCCTCAAAAAAAAAAGAAATTAAATTTAGTTTTCATTTCTATTAACTAGGT
>NW_012104277.1:800568-824719 GCF_000951045.1 Mandrillus leucophaeus
GGGTGGGTGGGTGGATGGATGGATGGATGGATGGATGTGTGGATGGACCAACAGATTTAGATATACAGATGTCAGATTTGAGCAAAACCCTAGATCCTGGCCATGATTATATACCTGTACCCATGGCCAGGATCCAATGGGCCTCTCAATTTATCCTTAACTTGCTTATTTGCAATTTTATCCATCAAGTGATGCCACATGAGGAATTTAAATATCCAGACTAAGTGGGAGAGATTATAGTTTGCTAAAGCACCGCTGTTCCAAGCTCAAGAATGTTATGCTCTTGGCACTTATAAACCCAGTTCTAGGCATCATTATCTCGGTGGCCTTGAGACATTACCAGTCTATCTCAGAGAATCAGACTTGTCTCCTGATTGTATCTCTATCTTTTCCTCACTTCCTGGATGATTTACAATTACTTTCTCTCTGTCTGTACCAGCACAACACTAACAAGTAAGGGCTCTGCTGACTCAGTCGCACATGAAGTCCATGAGGCTACTCAGGGCCACCCAGTTGGCAAGTGACTGAGCTGGATTCAAAACCAGCTATCATCCTCTTTCCTCACACTACACACATTGCCCTAAGGCAGACTTCCACACTGGAACTGTTTCATCTGTTAAAAAATAAAAAGAAAAAGAAAAGAAAAAGCTGATTCTGCAGTGACCACTGGGACATCTAAACAGAAGCCTCACCTTACCCCACCTCAGGAGACAGGGCCATTGGAAGGTCAGAGTGCCCCTTTCCTGGTGTTTCTTGTGCATCTGGATTCAGCACACAGCCCTGTCATTCCCCAGCTGTCCACTAGGCACCGCCGTCAGCAATAAAGGAGTTATCACTTAATCTCTGGTACTTAAAATGGAAAATTGAAGCATATAATCACAGGAGTAGAAACAGCTGAATCTAGGAACTCTGAAAACCCCTTTAGAGTAAGTTGTCAAATAGTTTTGCTCTTTGCCAAAATATCTTTTCTCTTTATTTAAACCTTTCTGAGTTATAAGAGAAATGCAATTAAAACCATGATATTCTCTACTAAAATGAACAGCTTCTGCTGTCTAAGAAAAAAAAGGAAAGACTCAAAAATACACCTGTGACTATTGTAGCTCTTGGGAGGAGGAAAAGCCCTCTTGAGTCATCCAGAGTCAGGCCACTTGGAAATTGATCATACACGTAGGTTGGGAACTAGGCTGCTTATTAAGCTACTGTATCTTAGCACCATCCACGCATCTGTTCTCTGTTACATGATTTTGAGGCTGGACTCCACAAATAAAGTTTATCCTTTGCCATCTGGTTTCCTGTTAGGCTCTGCCAATAAAGGGTATTAGAGGAAGACTGCAAACCCAGAGGATGGCAAAGGGATTTGCCCCTTGCTGTTTGCTTTCTGTGCCTGTCAACATACCCTCAGCAATAGTTCTTCATCCTAGCAGCAACGTATGGGTCTAGGTCTTTTTTTTTTTCTAATTTCCAGAATCAGCCTCATTGGAGTCACTGCAGAGACACCAGCACCAGCCAGGTGGCACTTCCTGCTCCATGGTCTTGTTCTCAACTTTATGGGGCCCTTCATCCAATCTTCTAGGTTATACTAATCCACTCTACCCTTTGCTCCCCTGTTCTAATGGTGGAAGATATTTCCTGTAGTTTTTATGTCTTTCTGGAGTTACAGTTTTCTAAATACGTGTTTAGCAATTCGATTCCCTATATTAAATTATCTCTGTTAAAATAACTGGTATGGTTTTTGTTTTCCTGAATGAAACTTGATGGATACAGGATCTAACTTTATTTGTATTCCAGATATAGGTTGGAATGGTCACTTTCCCAAAACTTTTATTAATTTATTAATCCAAGAGAACACATTATATGTCTGGCATTCTGCTGAGGACTGGGAAAAGAAATATAAGTATCTTCCACTAACTTAGTCCAACAAACCATAAGAATACACAAATAAACCCTATGCAATCTGATGTGCTAAAAGAGATGTATGAAAATTGCCGTGGATTTTTTTTAAAAGAAAGGAGTATGCTATAACAAAAGTATCTCAGAAAAAAAAATTTTTTTTCAAACAAAAAAAGGGGCCGGGCGCGGTGGCTCACACCTGTAATCCCAGCACTTTGGGAGGCTGAGATGGGTGGATCACAAGGTCAGGAGATCGAGACCATCCTGACTAACATGGTGAAAACCCGCCTCTACTAAAAAACACAAAAAATTAACTGGGTGTGGTGGCGGGCGCCAGTAGTTCCAGCTACTCGGGAGGCTGAGGTGGGAGAATGGCACGAACCAGGGAGGCGGAGCTTGCGGTGAGCCGAGATTGTGCCACTGCACTCCAGCCTGGGCGACAGAGTGAGACTCTGTCTCGAAAAAATAAAATAAAATAAAATAAAATAAAATAAAATAAAATAAAATAAATAAAACAAAAAAAGGAACAATTCATTTTATTAAGCAGGATTCAAAGGCAGATAAAGAACCATACTGAAAAGATTGAAAAAATGTTTTAACATAGACACAGGGAAGGGAACAACACACACTTGGGCCTGTAGGGGAGAGGCAACGGGGAGAGAGAGCATTAGGAAAAATAGCTAATATCTGTTGGATTTAATACGGAGGTGATGGGTTGATAGGTATAGCAGATCACCATGGTCCACGTTTACCTATGTCACAAACCTGCACATCCTGCACACGTACCCTGGAACTTAAAATTTTAAAAAAGAGAGACAGAACAAATGAAAAATAAAAAAAGAAAAGAAAATGAAGGTTTTAAAGGGCCATGTGAATTTACTGTTTAAAAACAACTATAGTCATTTTTAGTTTAAAATAGTTTAAAAACAACTATTAGCACTCTCAATTTTCATTCATTATATCCATAATTTAAAAACTATTAAATCAATCTGGCCTGCTGAATCTCTGCATAATTCTTCCAGCCATTAAGATTACATTCATTTGTAAAACATCACCTTCTGCAGAAGTTGTATTTCATATTTCATAACCCTCCCCCACAAACACACACACAAATGCTAAACTTGTTAACTCTCTTTTCAAGGAATGCACACTCTTACAACAAGCATTACGCAACTATAGAGCAAGCCCATGAAACCTAAAGTGCATTCCATGATACGTTACTTCGCTGAGGGCATTAGTAGGTAGTCCATGAATGAAGGGTACAATATGTAAATAACTTTGTGAAATGCTGGACTGAGCAGATAGATTTACTTACTGCAGGATTTTCCAAAGCTTTTAATATCCTAATATGTTTGTGAATGCCAAAGACAACGTTAAAAATTGCAGCCAGCTCTCCAGATCACATTTGCTTCAATCTTTCATTTATCCATCATATCCAATCAGATATTTAAGTTCCCTCTAGTTTCTTCCTCCTCCTTCCTTCCTCCCCACTGTGACCATCCAAGTCTTTGTCCTGGTCTTTTTTATCTACCACCCTCCTACCTGACCACCTTGCCTTACTTCTCATCCCCCAGGTCAGTCTTCCATTCTGACCTGCAGAGGTCAGAAAACTGCAGCCCACAGACCAATGCCAAACAGTTCCCTGTTTATTCATAGTTGATAAGCTAAGAATATTTTTACATGGTTATGTTTTAAACAGTTATATAAGCACCTACATAATATCATTTTGTGTCTTTTTGCAAAGCCAAAAAATGTACTATCTGGCCCTTTAAGAGAAAGTTGCTGACTCCTGCTTGACGCCCCTGTCGGATGCATTTATCCTAAATCACCTGTACTTTTTATGGTTTCTTATCACTAGTTATAATGGCTCCTGCTTGTTTAGCCTCAATGACAGAAAACCATGAACAAGGAAAATCCTCTCACCAAGCAGGGAAGTGAGGTCCTTCTTTTAGGTTTTGATAAAGAGAAAAATTGTTGTCATCTGCTGACTCCAGTGCAAAATCAGGGAACACTAAAGGTATAGAAAGTCCCTTTCTGGGGATACAAAAATGTGCATGCACCAGAAAGTGGTAAACAGAAAGAATGACCAATTTTGTCAAAGCAGAATTACCAAACAGGAAGCAGAAGGTACAGGCAGTGATGCACTGACAAATGTCCCACAACTGGCTTTCCACTGAGATGCAGGGAAGATTTTAATTAGAGGTGAGAGGCCTTGAGGTGTATCATGTGCCAATTTCCATGGTGTAAATGCTCAAACCATGCTGGTTTCAAGTTACAAATAAGACATCATGGAACTAAGTTGGGAAGAGACACATTTAATGGGCTTTCACCCTAATACAGCAGGAACAGAGCAGGAACCAAAGCAGGACTAAAAGGAGCAGAGTCCCGTTTCTCTGGGCTTCTGTAACCTGGTCACTCAGGAGAAAGGCAAGCTACCTAGGATAGTGGTTAGAAATCAAGTCGACAGCCGGTCCTTGACACTAGCCTGAAGTTTGGGAAAGTATTTCTGCTCCCTTTGTGATATGACTTTTTTTCCTGGGGGCTGGGGAGGTCCACCCTGTTCCTATGCTCAAATTCTTTCCATTTCTTTCACAATAAGGAAAGCTCTTGAGAAGGAAAGCAAGGAAATATACACTTATCCACCCCATAGGCCAAATGCCTGATGTCAAACCCTTTCCTCGGGTCATGTTTGGTTAGGATATTTGGTTAAGAAGTAAGCGGTAAAGAAAATTTGAAAACAGTATATAAAAGGAGGCATCAGAAAGAGAAAATTAGAAGAAAGGGAATTAACTACTATCAAGTGTGTGGTGTTTTTTTTTTTTTCCTCATTAAGCAAGAGGTTCAGGGTTCCATAAACTTGGAAGGAATAAAATTCATCTTTATTTTCACTCTTCTTTAATAAGTATTCAGCATTTTCTTCATCTACAAACGTAGATTATAAACTCACATGTGATTTTGTCAACAACAGAAATGACAGATATTTTCATGTACAGTGTTACAGTTTGGCAGGTAAATCAAAATATCATTTATGTGCTTCTTTACCTCAAAATTAAAGTAGTTATCAGACCCTCAGCTTAATCTCTTAATTTTGAACACATGAACAAAGAAACATATTACATTCTAACACATTTATTTTTAAAAAACATTTTGATAAATGTATTATAGTGTTACCTTTGTAATTCCCCATCTTTTGTTTTACGAGTTTAAAGTACTTCTTCTAGGAGCCCATAGCCTTCACTAGACTGCCAAAAAATATGGTCAATAAAAGATTGAAATCCCCATGGAAGACATTTTAAATATGTTAGTTTAACCATCAAAATGATGCTATAAGTTTTCTTGTTCTCCTTTCACTGGTGGAAAAAAAATTGAGTGTTAAAGAAGTTAAAAGATGACCCAAGCTTATTCTGCCATTACATGGCAGGGCCAGTAATTGAACTCCAGTTGGCTTGATGCTCTATTGCTCTTCCAGACC
This sequence comes from Mandrillus leucophaeus, assembly GCF_000951045.1. Taxonomy (NCBI): domain Eukaryota; kingdom Metazoa; phylum Chordata; class Mammalia; order Primates; family Cercopithecidae; genus Mandrillus; species Mandrillus leucophaeus. The sequence continues at coordinate 805,931 of NW_012104277.1, forward strand.
CTTCACTCTTCTGATTGCTCTACTGGTAAAGGGAAGGAGGGTTTGCTCAATGGTCTTGATCAGGCCCCAAATATCTGAAAAGGTCTTTTGGTTGCTACAAAGTCAAGAGCCCCAGAAAGCAGGCCAGCAGGATGTTGCAGAATGGGCAGAAAAGTAGCCTTTCAGTGCTACCATTGTCCCTCCTGGAGTGGCTCAGCTAAATTAAGCCAGACATCAGTGACCTCATCCTCCAGACATGCTACAGGGACCTAGCCTATGTGGCAAAGGCCTGGAGGGTATATGCACTCCATTATACAGACAGGTCCCATGGGTTTCATTGCATACCTCAGCTCAGTGCGAGGGAGCAGGAACACTGTGAGAAGGAGAACTTCCAGGAGAAAAGATGGGGAGGAAATAAATTCTCTCTAGGCTTGTGCCTCTGCTCTGCAGAGTGACTTTACTTCTGTCCAACCACCATCTATTGGGTCCTCTATGCCAATACTGTGTGAAATACTGAGATTCAAAAACAAACAAGTTATATAGTTTCTACCAATAGGAGCTCACGGCTTAGGGGCAGTTATACGTCCTGCTAGCTAATTCCAGGGTTCTTTGATGCTAATTCAGAAATCCCAGGGGGAGGAAGAGATGAAAACAATCCCAGGACAGTGAAATAAGAGGAGTAATACATGGAACTGCAACGAGGATGACAAAGAGGGATTTATATTGGTTACTTAGGTAAACAACAGAAGTTTTCACTAAGGGACTGAAAAGATGGATAGGAGTGTTCCCTACAGGGTGGAGGGTGGAATGGTGAACAGGCGGAGAGAAGACTGTGGACTGAATCACAGCTCACCTTCAGCAAGAGTGCTGAGTTCAGATTCCCCCAAAGGCAGAGCTGAGGCAAAGACTTGAGTGCAGGTGGTTTATCTGAGAGGATGTGAAATTGAGGGAGTAGTGAAAGTAAGATGGAGAAGGAAGAAAAGCCAGTAAAGAGTACATTTCTGAGTTGTTTACCACTGTAGGCAACAAGGGCTCAATGTACTAGGAGCCTGCTATAAAACCACATGGAACTCATCTCAGCACTGTTCCACCAGGGGAATGGGAGGCCTGAGTGGTAGAGACCAGGTTTGCTCTCAAGGAAGTTAACTCCATCATACTTTTCACGTTCCGCCTGCATGCAGCTGAGCAGCCTTTGGTGGTTTTGGAGACAGTAGAGAGCCACCCCTCTCTGCATTTGTGTGATGTTGTCTAGTTCATGGAGGGGTCCACCGAGGTGCGCTGAATCAGATAGGCTGAGAGGATGGGAGATATCACAAGAATCTACTACTACCAACATATGGCTTCTCCTCCCTGGACCAGAGGGAAGAAAAAGAGTAAAAATAAAGGCTGAGAATCACGCAGGAACCAAATGCTGCTCAGTCTCTTCCTGAGATTTGACCTGGGAGTTTACAAAACAAAACCAGTCCCTTTCAAGCCTTGTAAGATGGAAGAAGCTGTTTCAGAGAGTACTAACATTTTAGATAGAGCAGGCCTTACCCAGATTTGAAGGGCTGAATGAAACCCCCTCCCCACTCCCAAATATTTTCACCCACTAAGCCTAAATTTTTCACTTCAGTTCCTGCCAGGAATCCTATCAAATTAGGTATTTATTTTCATATATTCTTTTTTGATATCAAGCAAATTATCACAGTTTCACATGGTTTCAGAAAATAAGTGCAAAAGGCTCAATAATTATCCCAAGGAAAGGAATAAAAATTTATTAAAGTACGAAGATGTTCATTATAGCATTTTTTATTTTCATGTTTATGTGTTCAATATTCATTTTTAGTGAGACATAGTTAACACACAATAAAAGGCACCGATTTTAAGCAGTTTGATGACTTTTTGGCAAATTAACACATCCTGCTGTCACAACCACACCACAATCAAGGTGTAGAACATTCCATTACTCCTAAAATGTTCCCTATACTCCATTTGAAGATGATCCTCCTAACTCTGGTGCCAGGCAACACTCATGTGCCTTTTTTTTTTTTTTTCTTGAGACAGAGTCTCGCTCTGTCACCCAGGCTGGAGTACAGTGGCACCATCTCGGCTCACTGCAAGCTCTGCCTCCTGGGTTCATGTCATTCTCCTGCCTCAGTCTCCCAAGTAGCTGGGACTACAGGTGCTCGCCACCATGCCTGGCTAATTTTTTTGTATTTTTAGTAGAGACGGAGTTTCACTGTGTTAGCCAGGATGGTCTGGATCTCCTGAACTCATGATCCACTCGCCTCAGCCTCCCAAAGTTCTGGGATTACAGGTGTGAGCCACCACACCCGGCGTGCCTTTTATAACTATAGATTAGTTTTGCCTGCTGTAGAATGCCACATAAATGAAATCACACAGTACGTACTATTTTAGGTCTGGCCTCTTATATTCAGTATAATGTGTGAAATTTATCCATGCTGTGACATGCTTCAGTAGTCCATTCCTTTTTGTTAACATTATTTCTGCATCTGTAACCACACTTAATATGGAAAGTCTTTTTTTTTTTTTGAGATGGAGTCTCATTCCTGTCAACCAGGCTGGAGTACAGTGGCATGATCTCAGTTCACTGCAAGCTCTGCCTCCCGGGTTCGAGGGATTCTCCTGCCTCAGCCTCCCAGGTAGCTGGGATTACAGGCGCCCACCACCACGCCCAGCTAATTTTTTTGTATTAATAGAGACGGGGTTTCACAATGTTGGCCACGCTGGTCTCGAACTCCTGACCTCAGGTGATCCGCCCGCCTCGGCCTCCCAAAGTGCTGGGATTAGAGGCATGAGCTACCATGCTGGGCCAAGTCTTTTAAGTTCTACCCATTTTAGTGAATATGATCTGGGATCTCCTTGTGGTTTTAATTTGCATTTCTTGAATGACTTCTTATGCTGAACAGCTTTTTGTGTGCTCATTAGCTATTTTTATATCTTATTGTCTTCTTTGACAAGTCTCTTTTATCCACTTTATTAGATTGTCTTTTCTGTATTGATTTATAATGCTTTTTAAAAATGAAACTACCTACATGGGGCAGGGCGTGGGGGCTCACGCCTATAATCCCAGCACTTTGGGAGGCTGAGGCAGGGATCACTTGAGGCCAGGAGTTCAACACAAGCCTGACCAACACGGTGAAACCCCATCTCTATTAAAAATACAAAAACAAGCCAGGCATGGTGGTGCACGCCTATAATCCCAGCTATTCAGGAGGCTGAGGCAGGAGAATCACTTGAACCTGGGAGGTGGAGGTTGCAGTGAGCCAAGATCACATCACCGCACTCCAGCCTGAGTGACAGAGTGAGTGACACTCTGAAAAAAAAAAAGACCCTACATGTCAGAAAACAGAGATTACGTATTTACATATACAACAAGCTTTTGAAGGCTTCCACCAAGATATAGCAAAACCATCCTTACCAAATTGATAACTGTGCCTAGAAGTGAGGTTGTTCAGACAATTCAATGCATTTAGTCAATAAATGGATAATGGACCATGTTGTCTCATCAATATTCTATAAGTATCCTTTGTTAGTTGTTATTTTCCTCTTTACCTTTATAGTGTCAAGATTTTGATTCCCAGGTTTTTTTTTTTTTTTTTTTTTGCAATTTAATACTTTTTCAAGGAGTCAATTTCAACCAAACACCACATGTTCTCACTCATAGGTGGGAATTGAACAATGAGAACAATTGGACACAGGAAAGGGAACATCACACACCGGGGCCTGTTGTGAGGTGGGGGGAAGGGGGAGGGATAGCATTAGGAGATATACCTTATGTAATTGATGAGTTAATGGGTGCAGCACACCAACATGGCACATGTATACATATGTAACAAACCTGCACGTTGTGCACATGTACCCTAGAACATTAAGTATAACAAAAAAAAAAACCAAATATGTTCTCCAGTTGACGTGCTATAATATATAGTACACACATATACACATATATATAATTGCTTAAAAATAGCTCATGTGGTCTTATCTAAATCACTATGATGAGATAGAGGAGATATTCACACAGGAATCTTGGTGGCTAGACAGATATTCATTGAGTAAAAATGAATTTTGATGTTACTAAATTAAAAATTTCCAATAAAAATTGTCCATAGGGGCTAGGCACAGTGGCTCACCCCCATAATCCCAGCACTTTGGGAGGCCGAGGCACGTAGGTCACATGAGGCCAGGAGTTCAAGACCAGCCTGGACAACATGGTGAAACCCTGTCTCTACTAAAAATACAAAAATTAGCTGGGCATGGTGGTGCAAATCTGTAATCCCAGCTACTCAGGAGGCTGAGGCACAAGAATTGCTTGAACTTGGGGGGCAGAAGTTGCAGTGAGCTGAGATCACGCCAGTGCCCTCCAGCCTGGGTGACAGAGTGAGACTTGGCTCTGTCTCAAAAAAAAAAAATACTGTTCACAGGATACACTTAACCATGAACACAAACTATCCACCACTTAAATTAGGACTTCAAAATAACCAGAACTTTTATAAAGAAGAACCCACCGGAAAAGGTCATAACTGGAGATTTTTAAAAATACATGTTTAAAATAGAGATTTTAGAAATGATATGAGTATTGATAATAAGGTCTAGAATTTGCCATGGGTGAGGTAGCTAGAAAGTTGTGTAGTGATAAGCTATTACAAAGGAAATGATTATTGGAAGTCATCAAGAAATCTGGAGGATAAGGCATTTGAAGTTTTATGCAGATAGATGCTAATGTTGCACATGATATTTGAAGTTAGAAAAACTGGTCCTTGGTCCCAGATCTGCCTCTTATAGGTTGCATAGTCTTTTTCTCAGCTATTAATATAAAATAGTGACAACAACGGTGATGATGGTGGTGTCTGGCAATGATGATGATGATGTCAGACGATGATATTGGTGGTGATGACAAAAATGATGACTGATTAACTTACCTATTCACAGCCTTAAGGACAGTATATGTGAAGGCAGTTTGTAAACTATAAGGCTCAATACAAATGTAAAATGTTGCTTTTATAATTTGAGGCATCACTTGGTCATTATATTAGCTGGGGTTCAACCAGAGAAACAGAACCAGCAGGAGATATATATTAAGAAATCTGATCGCAAGAAATTTGCTTATGCAACTGTAGGGACTGGCTAGGCATGTCCAAAATCCACAGATCAGGCCATAGTAAGAGTAAGCTGAATCCTCAGGCACGAGCTGAAGCAGTCCAAAGGCAGAATTTCTTCTTCTGGGAAGCCTCAATTCTGCCTTTAAGAACTCTCAACTGATTGAATCAGGCCCACCCAGATTGTCTAGAGTAATTTCCACCACTTAAAGACAACTGATTACATGAAAAAATGCTCATCATCACTGGCCATCAGAGAAATGCAAATCAAAACCACAATGAGGTACCATCTCACACCAGTTAGAATGGCAACCATTAAAAAGTCAGGAAACAACAGGTGCTGGAGAGGATGTGGAGAAATAGGAACACTTTTACACTGTTGGTGGCACTGTAAACTAGTTCAACCATTGTGGAAAACAGTGTGGCGATTCCTCAAGGATCTAGAACTAGAAATACCATTTGACCCGGCCATCCCATTACTGGGTATATACTCAAAGAATTATAAATTATGCTGCTATAAAGACACATGCACACGTATGTTTATTGCAGCTACTATTCACAATAGCAAAGACTTGGAATCAACCCAAATGTCCATCAGTGACAGACTGGATTAAGAAAATGTGGCACATATACACCATGGAATACTATGCAGCCATAAAAAAGGGATGAGTTCATGTCCTGTGTAGAGACATGGATGAAGCTGGAAACCATCATTCTCAGCAAACTATCACAAGAACAGAAAACCAAACACCGCATGTTCTCACTCAGGTGGGAATTGAACAATGAGATCACTTGGACACAGGAAGGGGAAAATCACACACTGGGGCCTGTTGTGGGGTGGGAGGATGGGGGAAGGATAGCATTAGGAGATATACCTAATATAAATGACGAGTTAAGGGTGCAGCACACCAACATGGCACATGTATACATATGTAACAAACCTGCATGTTGTGCACATGTACTCTCGAACTTAAAGTATAATAAAAAAAAAGAAAAAAGAAATTTCTTTAAATTAAAAAAAAAAAAGACAACTGATTATGGACTTTAACCATATCTACAAAATATCTTGACAACACCACCTAGATTAATGTTTGATTGAATAATGGGGGACTATAACCCAGACAAGTTGGCACATAAAACTGACAATCACAGTCACATACTATTTTGTGTTCATGAGTTCATTATTTAGCTTCTTTGAGCCTGGGTTTCTACATCTCTGAAATGGGAATAACTATCTACTTCACAGGGCAGTCATGAGGATCCAGTGGAATCCTATGTGTTTAAATGAATGTTAACTATAGTAGTCTGCCTTATCCACAGAAGACCCATTCCAAGACCTCTAATGGATGACTGAAAATCGCAGATAGTACCACATCCTATGTACACTTTTTCCTATATGTACATACGTATGATAAAGTTTAATTCATAAATTAGACATAGTAAGATATTAACAACAACTAGCAATAAAATAGAACATCTATAAAAATACAGTGGTCCCCCTTATCCATGCGGGATGCCCTCCCAGACCCCCAGCAGATGGCTAAAACTGTGGATAGCACTAAACCCTAGCCAAGGAACATCAAGGTCACCTTTTCACTTAAAGGAAGCACTCATTTACAGCTTCTCTCTGGTATATGCAAACTGCCGGCATCACTACTTTTGCACTTTGGGGGCATTATTAAGTAAAACAAGGGTTATTTGAACACAAGCATTGCAATATTGTGACAGTTGATCTGATAGCCAAGGCCACTACTAAGTGGCTAATGGGCGAGCAGTATTACAGTGTGGAAACGCTGGACAAAACGATGATTCTTGTCCCAGGCAAGACAGTGTGAGATTTCATCACACTACTCAGAACGGAATGCAATTTAAAATTTATGAATTATTTCTAGAATTTTCCATCGAATATTTTCAGACCATGGTTGACCACAGGTAACTGAAACTGCAGGAAGTGAAACCATGGATAAGGGGGGACTACTGTATAAGAGTGAAAATTAAGGAGCTATCAACAGTAGGAAATTAAATTTAGCTAGCTAACCCTTATAGAAATGAAACCTAGACCCTGGGCCTCCCTGGCACCAACTCTTAGTTAACAGGAAAAAAAAATTACCACCTGCCCATCTATCTCACTGATAACTTGTATAAATTTGTCAGCTACCTAAGAGACTGAGTGATTCACACCACAGTTCTTTAAAAAATAATTCTCATGTAAACAATTGTTTTAAAATGTTTCAGTAACACCAGCCTGTCATCCAAGTTGACACTTTCCCATGGTCCTGGACAAGGCTCAATTCCCTTGCTTTGTCCTTGGGGAGCTGAGCAGAACAATTGCTTTCAGTCTCACAATCTTCTGAAGCAATTCAGCTTCCTAATATTGATATTTAAATCAAACTCACTTTGAGTAGATGGCTGAGCCATCTCCTTTATGAAGGAGAAAAATCCCTGCACATACCATAAACCCCACATAAACCAAGCAATATAAAAGATTCAGATCAAGGTAAATAATATGCAAAATAAGGATTTCTTCTACATGCACAATAATGGTGCTTTGGAATTCATTTTTCAAAGTTGCGTCTTAAAGGTATGTTCTCCAGGCCAAAAAGTAATTGCAAATTCACCTCAGCAGGTTGAGAGAAACTCAGAATTTGTCTGAGAAAATACTTTTGCAATTTGTAGAGGATGGCATTTGGGAGGATATTAGGTTCTACAGCAGTTAGGATCGGGATTAATAGCCACAGGTAAGCAGAACCAAATAACACTAAAGCTGATGGAAGATACAGTTTTTGTCAGTTCTCAAGAGTGCCAATCTTCCCAAATAGAGTTTCATTCACCTACCCAATTTTCATTGGGTCAAATCACATTAGATATTTCATAATCACCAATTCCCAGACAGGCAAGCAATTGAATACAATGAAATCCTTAAATGTCTCTCTTGCCCATGTTCTATAGTTCAACTCCATCTTTTCTTCTCTTATTTTTCTATACGCTTTATCCCAAATCAAAGATCAATTGGTCATAAGTATTTAACCAGCAACAATCTTTGAATGCCTACTATGTGTCAGGCACCTTTATAATAAACTGAGATTATAATAAAATATAAAATAATATTCTCTTGATTTCAGAGACCAGGACATGTGATAATTTTAAAAATCACTATAACATGAGATGTGAAATAAGAGGTAGGTGAAAGTGCTCTAGGTGCCCAGAAGGAGAAACGCCAAATAGAGCTGAGCAGGGGGACAAGAAGTTTGAATTGCTTCTTGAAGGTGGGAAAGCGCCTTCCAGACACAACTGACACTTAATGAATATTTACTACATATCCTAAAGTCAGCTGAATGTGTGTTAAATAGATAAATACTTTATGTGTGTTAAATAGAAACCATAGGCTGGGCTCGGTGGCTCAAGCCTGTAATCCCAGCACTTTGGGACTTCAAAATAACCAGAACTTTTATAAAGAAGAACCCACCGGAAAAGGTCATAACTGGAGATTTTTAAAAATACATGTTTAAAACAGAGATTTTAGAAATGATATGAGTATTGATAATAAGGTCTAGAATTTGTCATGGGTGAGGTAGCTAGAAAGTTGTGTGGTGATAAGCTATTATAAAGGAAAAGATTATTGGAAGTCATCAAGAAACCTGGAGGATAAGGCATTTGAAGTTTTATGCATATAGTTTTATGCAGATAGATGCTAATGTTGCACATAATATTTGAAGTTAGAAAAACTGGTCCTTGGTCCATCTCAAAAAAAAAAAAAAAAGAAAAAGAAAAATAGGGAAGATTTGTTAGTATTCTGTGAGTTCCACAATCATGTCAAGCATATTAAAAACTCCTTAAAGTCCTGTTACCTTTTCCTGTTTTTTTTCACAAGAGGATTTAACTTCATCAGAATTTTTCTTTACATTTAAAACACCTGCATCTTCAGTTGCCTCATCATCCGGCAAAGCAAAGGTCACTCTTTTCAAGCTGTCTTTACATTGTTTACTGTCTTCACTTTCTTCCAGGTCATCATCTTCATCCCTACAATACCAAAACTCCTATAAAAAGAAATATTATACTGCTTTCCATTAGAAAAACAAAAGGAAACATCTTTTCCCTTAATAGAGTTCTTCTTTTATATGCCTAATGCAACAAAATACTCAGAACTTCCAAAACCATTCAGGTATTAAGGAACAGAAGGTATCACTTAAGTGAAATGCTATATAAGAAACAGAACAAAAAGCATCCAATATATAGAAAATAAATTGTTCATCAATCTATAATGCAAACCTCCTATCTCACAAAAATAACAGGATTTTTGGGGCACAAAACCAAATCAAAGTTCCTTGTAAGAAAGGTTTAATTGCTACTGCCAGTAACATTTTTCATAATTAAATGATCTCTAATATCCCTTTAAATCCAGAGACTTTTCTCTGGCTATCTTGAGAGTATCTGATATGACAGAATCTAACTTCTTAAAACAAACATGTGAAAACTACAAGTACAAATACATGATTGGGCAATTCCAGCTCACAATGTAAAGGATGGTTCAAAATACTCACATTTCAGAAATGCTTAGTTCTCCTGCTTCTTCTTCAACAATTTCATCATCTTGTTTGAACCCAGCTCATCATCATGATCACTTGCTATGTCTTCATCACTTTCGACTGGATCAAAAAAACTTTGTACTTCACATTTCTGAAACTTTTACCTGACTAAAATAAAAAGACTTTTTAAACTATTAGGAATAGAAAAATACCTTATTAACACATGTATATATACTTATGTATACTATATGTCTCCATTACTAACTTAATAACACTACAAGCCAAAAATAGTTATTAGGTGAAATTGGCAACTAAAAACACTACCATAAAACTATTGTAAGAACAACTGGAACATAAACTGAATGGAAGTACAGATTCATTTATAACTGATAAGATAGAGCACAATATTTCTTAGCTCTAAATCTTCTGACTACAATTACATCTCTCCTAGAAAAACAGAACAAAAGCTAATGGGAGGAGGAGGAAAGTGCTCTCTCCTCTCTCAAAACTTTACCTTAAGTGTTTTACTTCCAAACAGTCCCCCCTCATCTTCATCAGAATCAATATCTTCAAAAAAATCAGTATCTTCCACCTCATCATCATCATCTTTTTGTTCCTCTTCTTTTTCCCTGTTTTCCAAATCGGCCTCCTTTTCAGAGAGTTGGAAGAATTTCTTGTCTACTATGGACTTTTCTCTTGGTTTTCCATGTCCTTTGTTTTGCACCTTGCTCTGCTGTTCCAGTTTGTCGATATCAAAGTCATGGTCAGAATCCTCATCACTGAAAACTGGGTTTTTCCTCAGATCGAATTTGCTTGAGTTTTTAGCTCTCTCACCCACTTCAGGATTGTCACTACCCATATCTGACATTTCCTCCTCCTCCTCTAAATCTTCTAGGTCCTCCTGGCCATCAGCCTCTGTCTCTGAACCATCCTCTTCACCCTCCTGTTTTTCACTCTCTGGGAGAAGACTGATACCTTCATCTTTGTTTCACTAACTGCACTCTGGAAGCATTGTAAAATTGGTTCATTTTGCAATTCCAGTTGTTGCAAAGTCTGCTCATCATCAAAACTTTCTATCACAAGTTTTTGTAAAGGACTTCCACAGATCCTACCATTCTCTAACATTTTATTAAAGTCATAAAGCACTTTTGTTAAAGAAGTGAACTTTGATGCCAATCCATCTTGAATCCTATAGGGAGGAATTAAATGAGATTTAGAGTTATAGGTAATAATTTCACAGCCCTCTTAATTAAAAGAAAAATAAAAACCCAAACTCTTGTAAAATCAAATTTGAATGAAGTGTAAGTATAGATTCTGGCCCCAGCAGCATATAAGCTGATGAGCCACACTGATATATGAAACCTGTCAACCACGTATTTGTGAATCAGCTGTATAGATTTCAGGCAGGAAAAGCATTACAAATCCATTTGCTTGGAGATATATAGTGAATTAGCCTTAAATTACCAACTCTGCTACATTATATACCACTCCATTCATTTATTCCCTTATTCCTTCAGTGATCAACATTTACTTTGGCTACAGTGGTCAAGGAAAACCTCTCTTAGATATGACATCTGAGGTGAAACCTACAGATAAGGATAGTCTTATAAAGACCGGGAAACATGTATTCCAGGCAGAAGAAACAGCAAGAACAAATTCTCTAAGATGCAATTGAGCTTGGTAAGCCTGAGGAATAAAAAAGTGAGCATGGCTAGAGTGTGAAGGAGGCAGAAGGTGAAGTTGGAGAGTCTGATGGGAGCCAAATTCTGCGGGGCTCAAGGGTAAGAGTTTGCCATTTTAAGTGTAATAAGAAAACATGAGATTTTAAGCCGAAGGATGAAATGATGATTTACACTAAGGAAGAAGAAAGGGAGGAAGGAGGAGGAAGAAAGTAGAGTGATTAGAAGGTTGATGCAGAATTCCAGGCAAAGGATGATCGTGATTTAAGCTGGAGTTAGAGCAGTGAATATGCTGAGTACAGTTTGGAGGTATAACTGACAGGATTGCTAAGGAATTAGATACAGAATAGAGAAAAATGAAGTCATCAAAGCAGCAGCCTAGTTTTATGTGTGAGCAACTGGAAAGACAGAACTGCCATTTACTGTGATAGGCAAGGCTTGAGTGGTGGAGCATGGGGAAAGGACTTCAGAGGATGGCAGTATAGGTGGGTAGAAACAACATTCTACTCTATTTTGGACACAGTGCATTTGCGATGCTGAGAGTACCAAAATTTAAAAAATTGTTAAAAGTCGTACAGTGCGGATATCCCAGTTGCGCGCTACTGAATTCCAACTAAGCTCAGTCTGTAGTTGCTAAGAGCCGGGAACTCAAGGGACAGGTTGGAGTTTGAAATATAAATGAGTTATAATTTTATAGATCATATTTGAAGTTCTTCAACAAAATACGCATAAAACGCTTGTGCTGGAAAGAGGCATGAAAGTTCTAATTCTCAAGAAGCTTAGTTGGGGTGGGTAGACAACTGACAGTTTGTACTTTCAATAACGTATGACGACACGTAAACACTGAGTGCTTTAGGAGCACATAGGCAGAAGAAGAAACCAACACAGTTTGTGTGTAGGGGGATGGCGGCCGTAATAAGCCTCAAGGGGAGCTTCTAGGCGTTAATAGCTGAGGTCAGGTTGATTTCAATAACATTCAACTGAGAGATCCATACGGTAAAAATTTTAACAATTTTAAAAATTTTGATAGCCTAGGAAAGTATAAACCCTGAAATGTGGGGAAAAGTGATTTACATTTCCTCTTACCTTCCCCCAGCTCCACAATTTGCCAGGGGTCCGCAATCCGCTTCCAAGTGAGACCGCCGTCGCACCCCAAGCCCGGGATCTGCGCACTTATGTGAGGATGCACTGGGGCCAGCCGGTGGCTTTGGGGACCTCCGTCAGACGCCGCTCCAGGGTCCCTCGGCGCCAGGCCAGTGGGGCCATGGCTGTCTGCAGCTCCTGACACAACGCTGCAAGCAAGGCAAGAGAAACCGCGCCGCAAGGATGTGCGCCGCCAGGAAACCGCACCGCAAGGATGTGCCTAGCGCAACTTGGGAGCTCAGAGCCAAAGTTCCCCTGCGCACAAGTTCCGGACTCACCCCAAGTCCGAGCCAATGGCAGCGCGAGCGCTTTCGCGTGTGCAGGGGGGCGGGAAATAAAAATTGCTACTGGTCAACCCAAGCACCTTTGAACTGTTTCCAAACCTCGTTTTGTACTTTTCAGGGGCCCACAAAGGATGGCGCCTCCTGGCTTTAATTTCTGCTTTAGGTAAAGTGGGCTGTTGTATGCAGTAGGAAATCAGTGGCCTTCGCCAGGCCCCCTGCCGGTGGCCCCGCCCTCCGCCGCGCACCTCCCTCAATCAGCAGCTGCTGGGGAGGCAGCGGAGATGGCTCGTGCTGAAGGCTGTGGCTGCCAATGCATTAGGTGAATACCGGGCGCCAGCAAAGGTCGCAGTGGCTTGGGGCGCGTGGGAATGGAGCCCGGGGGAGAAGGAGGCCTCAACGCGGCCAAAGCACCTTGATGATGCGCTGTCTCCCCGCGGGTGCGTTCTGCGGCCACTGCCGGCACCTAGGCAGAGGGTACCTTCCAGAAACGGCTCAGCTTAGTGCGGGAATGGCCTTCTTGTGCATGAGTCCCACTGCCACTCGGGAGCTGTGCGCCCTGGGCGCTGCACCTTCCAGTATGTGGGCGGGAGAGGCGGGGGATCTTGTCCAGAGGGTCCGACAGGACAGGGACTGAGATAAATGGAAGCCGGTAGGTAAGTGTTATTTTGCCGCTCACCCATAAAGAGGCTGGGGGAGAAAACAGAAAGGAGAGCAAGTCCTGTTAAAAAAAAAAAAAAAAAAAAAAATTTTGGCCAGGAGCGGTGGCTTACGCCTGTAATCCCAGCACTTTGGGAGGCCCAGGTGTGCGGATCGCAAGTCAGAAGACTGAGACCATCCTGGCTGCTACGGTGAAACCCTGTCTCTACTAAAAATACAAAAAATTAGCCGGGCATGGTAGCATGCACCTGTAGTTCCAGCTACTCAGGAGGCTGAGGCAGGAGAACAGCGTGAACCCGGGAGAGGGAGCCTGCAGTGAGCCAAGATCACGCCACTGCACCCCAGCCTGGGCAACAGAGCAAGACTCCATCTAAAAAAAATAAAATAAAATAAAATAAAATAAAATAAAATACAGGGCCTGAAGGTGAGTAATAGCAAGATGGCTGTCACAGGACCTACAAAGGGGAGAAGCCATGTCGCCCAACTCCAGAGGTTGGTATAAGAGTTTGAGAGGCGTTGTCTGATTTCAGAAGCCTTTTTATGTGAATGCCAGGCAATGTCTCATACTCTCCCTGACTCGTTAGTATAAAAGCAACACTCTTCCCCTAAGAAGGTGCAAAGTCCTCCTTTCTCAGCAGCAAGGAGGTTTAGGCCTCAGCAGTTTTGGAAAATCACTGCTGCTAAAGAGTATATTTGGGATTGTAGAGTAAGAATAGATTTTGTTATTTCTCGCAAACAGTCTGAGATACCCTTTGAGAGTGTGCGGTAGTAGGAGAGTGAAGTGGACAAACCTGCTATTCCAGTTCCTGTAGCAGTGGCCATTCCTAACCCCATAACTAGGGGTATTAGTTGTATGGCCCTGCACTGATGGACTTGTGCTTTGAGATGCATTGATAGGGTTTGATTTCCTGGGGCAATGTCAATGTTGGGACTTAGGGAGACTAAGGTGCAGGTAGGTGCCTGTCCAGTTGGTGGAGAGGCAGATATAGGTTGAAGTTCCACATAAGTATGTCTGGCCAGGCACGGTGGCTCACATCTGTAATCCCAGCACTTTGGGAGGCTGACACGGGTGGATCATGAGGTCAGGAGATTGAGACCATCCTGGTTAACACAGTGAAACTCCGTCTCTACTAAAAATAATAAAAAAATCAGCCAGGCATGGTGGCAGACACCTGTAGTCCCAGCTACTTGGGAGGCTGAGGCAGGAGAATGGCGTGAACCTGGGAGGCGGAGCTTGCAGTGAGCCAAGACTGCGCAACTGCACTCCAGCCTGGGCAACTCCATCTCAAAAAAAAAAAAAAAAAAAAAAAAAATATGCCTTGGCTGTAGACAGAACTGGTTGTGTATGTTAAACAGGTGTGTGAGTTTGTTGTTTTCATTTTCCCATACCCCTAGAGTACTTGCCAAGGTAGCTCTGGTGAGCAGCTGGAAATGGGTATGGGGAGCAAACTGAGTGGCTCCCTGTGTTCTCTTTTCCCATTGGAGAGAAAACTGTTTTGTATCTACTGGGAACCATTCAAGGGAGTGATTGAAAAAGGGGATCAGAAGGCAATCATTAATGGTGGGGGCGCTGCTGCAGGGGATCCAGGGGTGAATGGTCATGCAGGGAGTACGTTTGCCGTTACAAAACCCGGACTGTTTGTTAAGCAGGGAGGAGGTGATGATTTTTGGAGGCCCTGAGAAGCGGACAAGCCATCTGAATGGAGCTGTTACCATGATCAGTTGGGGCTTGAAGTTGTAGCATGTAACTACACTGATAGGATAGTAGGTGCCCCAGGGGCAGGCCTGATAACAGGTTGTGCTGGATGCATAAAGGGGCTTGGAAAGTTAAGACAGTATTTGTGGTTATAGGGTGGTGTATGGGCTTTTCACTGCTCATGTAATAGGTGTGGTTGGAAATGTAAGAGAGTAAAAGCTGGATTGCGCATCCTGTTAGGGCATTCTTGGTAAGCTTTGGGGAAGCCGAAATCTAGGAATTATTTCATGAATTAGGACTTTAACCACTTCCCAAGCCTTCTCTGTCTTACAGGGGAAGGCTTCTATCCAATTTGTAAAAGTATCGACACAGACCAACAAGTATTGAAATCCCCTTGGCTTAGGCATATGGGTGACATCTAACTGCCAGTCCTCTCCAAGATAGTGCCCTGTTCTTTGTTCCCCCAGAGGGGCCTTACGATGGACCAAGGGATTTTTGCTTTGGCACACCTCAGAGGCTTTGACTACTTGTTGGATGGTCTGGAGGGTATTTGGCCCTGTAAATAAGGATTTGACCATTTGATGAGTGTTTTCAATACCCATATGAAAAGTTTGGTGAAGGGTCTTAAGTATTTTCCATTGACTGGCTTTGGGCATGAATACCTTTCCCTCTTCTGTCATTAACCACCCGAGGGGAGGAAACTACACCCCCATGAAAGTCCCCATTCTGTTTCAGTCAGGGAATTCTGGGGCTTAATCTCTTGCAGGGGGTTGTTCCATACCAAGGGTCCTTCCATAGATATTTCTAATGGGAGGTTCAGCCTGGTAGCAATTTTGACCTCAGTGCCTGTCCGATGATTTCCTTCTGCCTTTTCTCCTCCACCTTTTTGATGACTTTGACAGTGTAAGACTGCCATCTCTTTGGGTTTTTGCACTGCGTGCAATAACTTCATGATTACCTTGTGGTATTTAATGGGGGTTCCCCCAGAGGTTAGGAAATCCCTTTCTTTCTATATTGCAGCATGGGCATGTAGGATAGATAAACATACTTTCTATCTGTATACACATTTATTCTTTTTCCCTTTCCCAGTTCTAAGGCTCGGGTAAGCACCACCAGTTCTGCTAACTGGGCACTGGTCCCTGGGGGAAGACACTTACTTTCAAGTACTGTTACATCACTAACTATGGCATAACCTGCCATTCATATCCCATTCCTCACAAATGAACTTCCATTGGTATATAGCTTAAAGTCAGGATTAGCTAAGGGGACTTCTAAGAGATCATCTTGGGCAGCATAAGTTGACTACAATTTATTGGCAGTCATGCTTGATTGGTTCCCCATCCTCTGGGAGAAAAGTGGCAGAGCTGAGGGCTGCACACATGCGTATTTGAAGCACTGGTCCCTCAAGGAGTAGCACCTGGTATCTAAGCAGGTGGTTGTCTGATAGCCACAAATTTCCTTTGGCACCTAGTATGCCGTTTACATCATGAGTAGTTCAGACAGTGAGATCCTTTCCTTGTATTATTTTGATAGCCTCTGATACTAAGATAGCAACCACTGCAACTACCTGTAAACAGTGAGGCCAGCCTTTTGCTGCTACAACAATTTCCTTACTTAGGTATGCCACTGGTTGTGGGGTTGTCCCACAAGTCTGAGTAAAAACTCCAAGAGCTATTCCCACTCTCTCTGTGATGTATAAAGAGAAGTTTTATCCTGTGGGAAGGCTTAAGGCTGAAGCTTGTACTAGGGCCTGGTTTAAGGTTTTGAAGGCTGTCTCTGCCTCTGGTTCCCATTCTACTAGATGAGTATTTGCCCTCTGGGTCTCCTTGATTAGAGTATAGAGTGGCCTGGCCATCTCACTATATCCAGGGATCCATAGTCAGCAAAAGCCAGTGATTCCAAGGAACCCCTGCAACTGCTTTAATGTCTTAGGGCAAGGATAAGCCAGTATAGGCTGTATTTGTTCCTAGCTCAGGGCCCTGGTTCCTCTGGCTAAGATTAGGCCTAGATATTTGACTTGTTGTAGGCAGAGCTGGGCTTTCAGTTTAGATGCCTTGCACCCTTGATTAGCTAGAAAGTTCAAGAGATCTAGAGTAGCCTGCTGGCATGAGGCTTCTGAACTGTTGGCCAAAAGTAAATTATCCAGATTCCGTTCCAAGATGGCCGAAGAGGAACAGCTCTGGTCTGCAGCTTCCAGCGTGATTAATGCAGAAGATGGTGATTTCTCCATTTCCAACTAAGGTACCTCGTTCATCTCATTGGGACTGAATGGACAGTGGGTGCAGCCCACAGAGGGTGAGCTGAAGCAGGGCAGGGCATCACCTCACCCAGGAAGTGCAAGGGATCGGGGAATTTCCCTTTTCTAGCCAAGGAAAGCTGTGACAGACTGTACCTGGAAAACTGGGACACTCTTGCCCAAATACTGTGCTTTTCCAATGGTCTTAGCAAATGGCACACCAGGAGATTATATCGCGCGCCTGGCTTGGTGGGTCCCACGCCCACAGAGACTTGCTCACAGCTAGCGCAGCAGTCTGAGGCAGCAGCCTGGCAGGGAAGGGGTGTCCGCCATTGCTGAGGCTTGAGTAGGTAAACAAAGCAGCTGGGGAAGCTCGAACTGGGCAGAGCCCAACACAGCTCTGCAAGGCCTGCTGCCTCTGTAGGTCCCACCTCTGGGGGCAGGGCATAGCTGAACAAAAGACAGCAGAAACTTCTGCAGACTTAAACATCCCTGTCTGACAGCTCTGAAGAGAGCAGTGGCTCTCCAGCATGGTGTTTGAGCTCTGAGAACGGACAGACTGCCTCCTCAAGTGGGTCCCTGGCCCCTGTGTAGCCTAATTGGGAGACACCTCCCAGTAGGGGCTGACTGACACTTCATACAGGTGGGTGCCCCTCTGGGATGAAGCTTCCAGAGGAATGAGCAGGCGGCAATGTTTGCTCTTCTGCAATATTTGCTGTTCTGCAGACTCCGGTGGGGATACCCAGGTAAACAGGGTCTGGAGTGGACCTCCAGCAAACTCCAACAGACCTGCAGCTGAGGGACCTGACTCTTAGAAGGAAAATTAACAAACAGAAAGGAATAACATCAACATCAACAAAAAGGACATCCACACCAAAACCCCATCTGTAGGTCACCAGCATCAAAGACTAAAGTTACATAAAACCACAAAGATGGGGAGAAACCAGAACAGAAAAGTGGAAAAATCTGAAAACCAGAGTGCCTCCTCTCCTCCAGAGGATCCCAGATCCTCGCCAGCAATGGAACAAAGCTGGACAGGGAATGACTTTGACAAGCTGACAGAAGTAGCCTTCTGAAGGTTGGTAATAACAAACTTCTCCAAGTTAAAGGAGGATGTTCGAACCCATTGCAAAGAAACTAAAAACTTTGAAAAAAGATTACATGAATAGCTAACTAGAATAAACAGTGTAGAGAAGACCTTAAATGACTTGATGGAGCTGAAAACCATGACACGAGAACTAAGTGATGCATGCACAAGCTTCAATAGCCGATTCGATCAAGTGGAAGAAAGGATATCAGTGATTGAAGATCAAATTAATGAAATAAAGTGAGAGGAGAAGTTTAGAGAAAAAAGAGTGAAAAGAAATGAATGAAGCCTCCAAGAAATATGGGACTATGTGAAAAGACCAAATCTACATTTGATTGGTGTACCTGAAAGTGACAGGGACAATGGAACCAAGTTGGAAAACACACTTCAGGATATTATC
>NW_012104277.1:825664-829210 GCF_000951045.1 Mandrillus leucophaeus
ACCCTTTTTCCCATGGTCATTCAGAATACTTGTCACTGATCCTGTGGAGATCTCTTTCTCCACAGTTCATTTCCCAGTTTCGCTTTCTCCTACTGAATGATGTCCATCTCCTACCCATTCCCAGGATATGCTGAGTTTAACCACAGTCCATCATGTCGGAAAGACTAGTACGTACCGTGTGAACGAAACGCTGTTTATTTTTCATGGAATAAAATGTAATGTTTTCCTGAAGGGTTGTTGTTGTAATCTCCATCTATACCAGACCAACAGACAGGCTGACCTTTAGAAGGTAAAACTAAACTTCTTCCTTTTCAACTCACCCCTCTCACCATGTCAGTCTCTAGGGGTTGGCAAGTAAGGAGGTAGAGCTGGTTCTGTTTGATCAGTATTCTTTGTTGTTCTGTTTGATCAGTATTCTTTTCACTTAATGATGCTTATGTGCTCCAGCTTTGGCAGTTAAATCAACACCATTAATTTTGTTTTCAGTATGTGCAGAGCACCAAACCACAAGAAAAAGTGCATGACAGACAGACTCCTTGTCCTGAAAGAGATGACACTCTATGGGGAAGGACCACCCCTACTCCAAGAATACATACAACAACTCAAATGATTCAAATGGAAAAGTAGGGTGAGAGTCAGCCTTACCACAAGTGCAGTCATAGGTGTGCTCCCCAAATCAGCCTGTATGGAGGCGAAGAGCATGGGCTCTGCCACTTGCCCTCTGATTTTAGGCAACTGCTTAAGCTCTCTAAGCCTCTTTCTTCTCTGTAAGATAGAATACCCACAGTCTCTGCTTCCCAGTGTTGTAGTGAGGATTAATTAGCACCTAAAAAGTGCTTAGCACAGTGATAATAATAGCTAATTTCTTAAGCATTTACTTTATACCAGTGTGGCAGCTAAATAATGGCCCCCAAAAATATCTAGGTGCTAATCCCTAGAATCTGTGTTACCTTATATGGAAAAGGGGTCTTTGCAGATGTTATTAAGTATCTTGAGATGGGGAAATTATCTTGGATCATCTGGGTGGATCTAAATGTAATCACAAATGTCCTTATAAGAGGGAGACAGACGGAGTAAAATCTAGGAAGGGTTTTACTGAGGAGGGCAGCAATGTGATGATGGAAACCAGATGCTATGCTGCTGGCCTTCGAGATGGAGGAAGGTGCCACCTTCATTCTAACCTAATATAAAAATCCAGATTTACAAAACAAGTCAGTGAAAAGATACTTATTTTTTCCTTGTTGCAACTTCTTGCACTCTGGACCCTGGGTTACGGGGTCATGGGATTGGTTATGGGTTTGGGAGAAAGCTGAGGCTTGAGGCTCTTCGGGCCTCTCCCTGGCCTAGAATGAAGTGGGTCAGGAAGGTTCTGCACATGTGAGTACAGGGTGCGGTGTGTGGTGAAGCCTAGTGAGGATGGCAGATTAGTAAGTATGATCCCTGGATACACCTCCCCACCATCAATGAGGAGATGGGAAGAGGCGAGAGTTGGATGAACCAATACAAGGGAATTCTTTAGAATAGTGCCTGGCTGTACTCATTTCCTATGGCTGCTGTTAAAAATTACCACAAACTTGGTGGCTAAAAACAATACACATTCATTCTCTCACAGTTCTGGATGTCAGAAGTCTGAAATCAGTGTCACTGAGCCAAAATCCAAGTGTCTGCAAAGCTGAGCTCCCTCCAGAGGCTCTAGAGGAGAATCTGTTTATTTCCCTTTTCCAGCATCTAGAGTTGCATTCTTGGGCGTAGCATCTTGTTTCAGTCATCACCTTGCCACCTTTTTCTGTATATAATAAGTCACCTAGGCAAGCAGTATGCTAACTGATTAATGATCAAAAGCTTAGTTGCTATTATGGAAGACGCTACTAGACCGGCTCCTTATCATTGCCATCCCGAAGCTATTTGTGTCTTCAAGGAAGCTGCTTGAAAGAAACACAGAAAACAAACCAACACCCTGTCACATTTGTCCTTGTGGCCTGAGTCACAGAGAAACACAGAATGGAGAGAACCAAGTTTCCTATCTGTGACCTGACTCCGCCATAGCCTAGACCCAAGTGATGCCTATAGCACTCCCAAAGTCCCTGGGAGTTTGGATCCAGGTCAGGACTGGTAAATACCAGTGGGACTGGGTCCCGGCTCAGTATCAAGATCTATCTGTTTCCTCCAAGGGTTTTCCAAATTTCCTAGAGTACCTGAGCCTGGGGAACAGACTTTAGAACAACACTGTCCAACAGAAGTACAGAGGTCTCTTGGGATATGCAGAGGATTGGTTTCAGGACACCTCCAACACAGCTACCAAAATCCACAATGCTCAAGTCCCTTATATCAAATGGTGTAGTATATGCTTATAAGCTACACACATCCTACCGTATATTTTAAATCATCTCTAGATTACTTATAATACCTAAGACAATGTAATTGCTATGTAAATCCTTCTTATATTTTTAAAATTTATTTTTATTGTTGTATTATGATTTTTTCCCAGACATATTTGATCCACAGTTGGTTGAATCCACAGATGCAGAACCCAGAGATATGAAGGGCCAACTGTATGTGGGCCATGTACAGTTTTATTTATTGATTTTTTTTAGAGACAGAGTCTTGCTCTGTCACCCAAGCTGGAATGCAGTGGCACAATCGTAGCTCATTGCAACTTTGAACCCATGGGCTCAAGTGATCCTCTTCCCTCAGCCTCCCGTGCAGCTGGGACTACAAGGATGCATCACCACACTCAACTAATTATTTATTTTTTTTGTAGAGATGAGGGTCTACACCTTACATTGTCCAGGGTGTACGTAACTTTTTAAATGGTCTAGTAGCCACATTAAAAAAGTAAAAAAAAAAAAAAAGAGGTGAAATTAATTTCAACAATATATTTTATTTAAACCAATATATCCTAAATATTATTTTAACATGTAATCAACATGAAAATTATTCTGTTTTTGGCTGGGCACGGTGGCTCACGCCTGTAATCCTAGCACTTTGGGAGGCCGAGGCGGGCAGATCACTTGAGGTCAGGAGTTTGAGACCAGCCTGACCAACATGGCAAAACACCACCTCTACTAAAAATACAAAATTAAAACAAAAAATAAAAATAAATTAAATAAATACAAATACAATACAAAAATTAGTTGGGCATGGTGGCAGATGCCTGTAATCCCAGCTGCTCAGGAGGCTAAGGCATGAGAATCACTTGAACCTGAGAGGCATGAGGTTGCAGTGAGCAGAGATGATGCCACTGTACTCCAGCCTGGGTGACGGAGTAAGACTCTGTCTCATAAAATAAAAATAAAAATGTTTCTGTTTTTGTGCCAAGTCTTCACAGTCCAGGGTGTATTTCACACTTAATACATCTCAGTTCACACTGGCCACATTTCAAGTGCCCGCTAGCTGCATTTTGCGATATTAGACAGCACAGGTCTACAGCAACTTGACTTGCCTGCTCCTACCCACTCTACCTCGCACTCTCATCAAATGCAGAGACGGTGCCAGGGATTTGATGAGAGGTGGGCCAGAAAAGCTCAGGGGGATATTTTTTTTTTT
>NW_012104277.1:830734-832445 GCF_000951045.1 Mandrillus leucophaeus
GCCATTGCACTCCAGCCTGGCGACAGAGCAAGACTCGTCTCAAAAAAAAAAAAAAAAAGGTCTGACAAATGAGGAAGAAACACAATACAGAGTAGGTATGGTGAGGAGCCTAACTAGGACAAGGAAATGAACCCAGTTTTAAAGATAAGAGCAACGTGAAATACATCACAACACCGTGACAAGGAAATAAACCTCACAAGGAAACAAACCTCATTAAGTGGGGTGAGGGCCCCACAGTTGCCAGGCACCCTCATTTAAGTCAGCAACACCATGAAGAAAAGCTCTTGAGATTGGGAATTCCAGGAAGAGATGAGATCTGTGTCACACCTTCATCTGTGTCACACCTTCATCTGTGTCACACCCTCATGGTTGCAGAAGCAAGGAATGGAGGAATGAAGGGCTCTCCGATCAAGAAAGAGGGAATCTTGTAAAGACTGTGACACAACCAGATTGAGCAAAGCCCCCAAGTGACAGAGAAAGGATGAGAAGAGATCAGATATGCTGGAAATAACTTTATGTAACACAGAAGACAAAGGGAATATTCTGGCTAGTGAGTACTACATGCTCTGGAGATCAGGGGAACCATACAAACAGGAAATCGAATAGCAGGCTGGGAAATCGCCCCAGGGTGGGGAGATGCAAGAAGAATGGAGACAGTGATAGTGAGGACTGGAGTGTAAATTCTAAGTGACAGCCTTTTCCAAGCCACTAAGGTCAGGATCCAAGGCCTGGAGTAGGGTGGTTCTGTACATATCACAGAAATTGCACCCACAACAGCAGGAAAAAATTCCAAGACTGATAGTGAGGCAGGTGTGCAAAACAAAAGCAGAGACAATCTGATTTAAGGAAAAGATTGATTTACTTTCAATTTTATTTTTAAATTTCAGATCCACCTAATGCCCTGAGCAGTTTTACTTCAGAACAAAGAGTAGGCCCCTTTACCTTTCAGAGCATGCACACGAGACAGCCTGAAGGACACACACATTCTGCACTCAGTGATACACCATAGCTGTAAAGGAAAGTAAAAAAGGCAAGCATGCATTGATCATATGGCAAACGCTAGGCCCTGTGCAATGCACTTTTACAGGCATTTTCTCATTTAATCCTCCAATATTACTATGGCATTATGTTACTATCTTCATTTCTCAGATGTGGAAACAGGTTATATAGCTCACTAAGATGACAAAAACTAGTAATTAGTGGGGTTGTAGGACGATTTTTCATATTATAAAATCGTGATTTTTCACAGTTATAGGACTGTTCAGATTTCCTTTTTTGTGGCAGTTTTAGTAAGATATATTTCCTAGAAATTTAAATAGCTCATGTAAATGTTCAAATTTATTGGCATTAATTTGGTCATAATTTCCTCTAATTTTTTAAATGTCTCTAGAATCTCAGATGTATTCCTCTTTTTATTTTTGATAATATCCGTGCCTTCTTTCTTTTTTTTGGCCAGTCCTGTCAGAAATTTATAAATTTCTTTTAGTCTTCAAAACTCAACTTCGTGATTTGTTGATCATTTCTATTGTAAGTTTGTTTCCTATTTTATTAATTTCTCCTTCTCTAATTCCATATTATTTCCTTCCTTCTATTTTCTTTGGGGTTTTTTGGTGATTTTTTTTTTCGATTTCTTTTCTCTTTCTTTCTTTCTTTTCTTTCTTTCTTTCTTTTTCTCTTTCTTTCTTTCTTTCTTTCTTTCTTTCTTTCTTTC
>NW_012104277.1:833235-835491 GCF_000951045.1 Mandrillus leucophaeus
AAAACTACTCCAAGTAACATTGTTTCTGTTAAGCAAACTTTTTTTTTTTTTTTTTTTTTTGAGATGGAGTCTCGCTTTGTCGCCCAGGCTGGAGACCAGTGGCGCGATCTCGGCTCACTGCAAGCTCCACCTTCCTGGTTCACAGCATTCTCCTGCCTCAGCCTGCACAGCAGCTGGGACTACAGGTGCCTGTCACCACGCCCAGCTAATTTTTTGTATTTTTTAGTAGAGATGGGGTTTCACCATGGTCTCAATCTCCTGACCTCATGGTCCGCCCCCCTCAGCCTCCCAAAGTGCTGGGATTACAGGCATGAGCCACCGCGCCCGGCCTAAGCAAACTTTTAAAAAGCTTTTGTTCCAGGTTTCAACTATGTTATTGTATTGGATAAACACATTCTGCCTTCAGCTATTCATAGATTCCTATCTCTTCCAACCTGTTAGGGTAAAAATGGAGCTGTCATGAACTTTTTGTGTCTTAGGAGGTAAAAAGCTCCCTAACTCTATCTAGTTTCCCCACACTAGATAGCCCTAATTTGAGTTTTGTGGGGTTTTTTTGTTTTTTGTTTGTTTGCGTGTTTTTGTTTTTGTTTTTTGTTGTTGTTGTTGTTGTTGTTCTTGTTGTTTTTTAAGACAGAGTTTCACTCTGTCGCCCAGGCTGGAGTGCAATGGTGCAATCTCGGCTCACTGCAACCTCTACCTCCTGGGTTCAAGCAATTCATCTGCCTCAGCCTCCCGAGTAGCTGGGACTACAGGCACGTGCCACCATGCCCAGCTCATTTTTGTATTTTTACCAGAGACAGGGTTTCACCATGTTGGCCAGGCTGCTCTCAAACTGCTGACCTCAAGTAATCCACCCACCTTCGCCTCCCAAAGTTCTGGGATTACAGATGTGAGCTGCTGTGCCCAGCTTTGAGTTTTTTATTGAACTTAATTTTTTAAGTAAAGACTGGGTTCTTGCTACGTTGCCCAGGCTGATCTTGAACTCCTAGCCTCCAGAGATCCTCCTGCCTTGGCCTCTAAAGTGCTGAGACCACCATGCCTGGTCCCAATTTGAGTTTTCAAAGTACTAGTTTGATGATCATTTATCACTTACTTTGTGACAGGAACCAGAATATGCTAATAATAATGAAGCTGTATAGCTTTTTTATTGAGCGCTTACTAAGTACCAGTTATGGTCCTAAGCACTTTACATGTATTACATCGCTTAATCCAACACAATTTCCCTATAATTTTGGCATTAAGATCCCCATTTACCAGGAAACTGAGGCACAGACAGGTTAAGTAACTGGTCCAAGATCACAAACTAGATAAGAGTTATAGTTGGAATTTAAATCAAGACAGTCTGACTCTGTTCTCTTAACCACTCCCTTATACTGCTACTGAGATGCAATGCCCTCTCCTATACAAAGGGTATGAGTTCAAGTATCATTTATGAGTATGTTTGCTATGGTATAATGTAGAATGCAAAGTAAATAGAAAAAAAAAATCTAGGGAAGGTCTATAGATTTTAATAAAATTGTTAATAGCTTTAGGTGGGTTCTCCTATCCCGTAGTAACAGGATGATAGATGCATCGCTGGGCTACTAGGCCTTTCATTTAAGTACTTCAGGGAATCACTCATGCAAATAGAATTTTCTGCTAAATAGTTATTTCTGGGAATTATTTGTGCCTAGTAAAATTTTATAGACTCACAGACCTGGAAGATCCCTTAGAGATCAATTATTCCAGACCACTCATTTATAGTATTAACAATTATCTTTGGAGGTGCTTTTGTTTGTTTGTTTGTTTGTTGAGACAGTGTCTTACTCTGTCACCCAGGCGTACGGTGGTGCAATCACAGCTCATTGCAGCCTTGACCTCCTGGGCTCAGGTGATCCCCCACTTCAGCCTCCTGGGTAGCTGAAACCACAGGCACATTCAGCTAATTGTTTGTATTTTTTGTAGAGATAAGGTTTTGTCATGTTGCCCAGGCTGGTCTCAAACTCCTGGACTCAAACTATTCTGCCACAGCTTCCCAAAGTGCTAGGATTACAGGCATGAGCCACCACACGTAGCCTGGAGGTGGTATTTTAAGGACCTTTTCCTTTTTTTTTTTTAATTTCTATGATGTTTAATTTTTTTATAAGAACATATCACACATACAAAAATAAACTTAAAGATGGTTATTTCTGCTAAGACAATTCAATGAAGGAAATAATAGTCACTTCAACAAATGGTGCTGGAACAAGTGAATATCCACATGCCAAAGAATGAATC
>NW_012104277.1:835736-845835 GCF_000951045.1 Mandrillus leucophaeus
TATATATATAAACCAATTCATGAACAGGAAAAAATATTTGCAAATCATATATATGATAAAGGATTTGTATCCAGAATATATAAAGAACTCTTATAATTCATTAACAAAAAGACAATTAACCCAGATTAAAAATGGCAAAGCAGGTGAATAGAAAGATATTCTATTCTTTCTATTAAGTATTCTTCAGAAGATATTGAAATATATTCAATATCTTCTTTTATTGGCTTCTTTTTTGTCTCCAAAGAAGATACAAAAAATAGCCAGGCTGGGCACTGTGGCTCACGCCTGTAATCCCAACACTTTGGGCAGCTGAGGTAGGTGGATCACTTGAGTCCAGGAGTTCAAGACCAGCCTGGGTGACATAGCAAAACTCTGTCTCTACACACAAAAAAATTAACCAAGCATGGTGGCCTGTGCCTGTAGGCCCAGCTACTCAGGAGGCTGAGCCAGGAGAATTGGTTGAGCCCAGGAGGTGGAGGTTACCATGAGCCAAGATCATGTCACTACATTCCAGCCTGGGTGATAGAGTGAAAACACATCCATAAAAAAGAGAGAGAGAGAGAGCCAATAAGCACATGAAAAGATATTCAATATCATTAGCCATTAGAGAAATGCAAATCACAAGACACCACTTAACACCCATTAGGATGGCTATATTTAAAAAGATAGATAAATGTTGTCGAGGATATGAAGAAATTAGAACCCTTATTCATTGCTAGCGGGTATGAAAATGGTGTAGCTACTTTGAAAAACAGTTGGCATTTCCTCAAAATGTTAAACATAGTTATTACATGACCCAGCAATTACACTCTTAGATATATATGCAATAGAAACAAAAACATATATCCACATAAAAATGAAATATTC
The DNA here is from genome assembly GCF_000951045.1 of Mandrillus leucophaeus. Classification (NCBI taxonomy): domain Eukaryota; kingdom Metazoa; phylum Chordata; class Mammalia; order Primates; family Cercopithecidae; genus Mandrillus; species Mandrillus leucophaeus. The sequence goes on from NW_012104277.1 coordinate 836,604, forward strand.
ATAGCAGCATTATTCATAGTAGATAAACAGTGGAAAGACCTAAATGCCCATCAGTTGATGAATAGATAAATAAAATGTAGTATATCCATAGTATATCCACACAATGGAATATTATTATGCTTAGCAATAAAAAGTAATCAAGTACTGATACATGCTTTAACATAAATGAACCTGGAATACATTATGCTAAGTGAAAGAAGTTAGTCACAAAAGAGCATATATCGTATGATTCCATTCATATAAAATGTCCAGAATAGGCAAATAAATATAGATAGAAAGTAGATTCATGGTTGCCTAGGCTGGAGTGTGTGTTGGGGGCATGGGGAGTGACTGCTAATGGGCAAGTGGTATCTTCCACACAATTGTAATCTATAGATCAAGGTCAACAGCCTGCCTTAAACATCATTTATAATTGGTTTGGCAATAATAGACAAAGATACAGTGACTTAAACAAAACAGAAGTTTGTTTGTCTGGCACATAAATCTAGAGGTAGGCAGCCCAAGGCTGGGACGGCAGGTTTCTCCAAAATATCCTCAGGATCTCAGGCTGTTCTCAGTCCACTGCTTTGCCAACCCTAGGGTATGGTTCTTGCTCTTATGGACTGAAATGGTAACTATCACATCCTCTAAGTAACAGGCTGTAGGAACACAGAAAGAGTGGGAGTGGAAGGAAAGGGAGACAAAGAGTATGTGCCAATGCCTTTAAGAAAAGTTCCCAGATGCCATTTCTGCTGTATATCCATTGGCTAAACCACTGTGACATAGCCATACTTAATTTCAAGTGAGACTGAGAATATATTCTTTATTCTTGGTAGCATGTGCTTAGATAGAAATTAGGGGTTCTAGGGCCAAGTGTAGTAGCTCATGCTCATAATCCCAGCAATTTAGGAGGCTGAGGCGGGAGGATCGCTTGAGCCCAGGAGTTTGAGATCAGCCTAGGCAACATAGTGAGACCCTGTGTCTATAAAAAAAATTAAAAATTAGCCAGGTATAGTGGTATATGCCCATAGTCCTTGCTACTTGAAAGGCTGAGGTGGGAGGACTGCTTGAATCCAGGAGTTCAAGGTGATCGCACCACTGCACTCCAGCCTGGGGAAACAGGAAAGGAAAGGAAAGGAATGGAAAGGAAGGGAAGGGAGGGGAGGGGAGGGGAGGGGATGGGAGGGGAGGTGAAGGCGAAGGGAAGGGAAGGGAAGGGAAGGAAAGGAAAGGAGAGGAGAAAAAAAAGAAAAGGAGAGGAAGGGAGGGAGGAAGAAGGAAAAAAAAAAGAAAAGGAGAGGAAGGGAGGGAGGAAGAAGGAAGGAAGGAAAGAAGGAAGGAAGGAAGGAAGGAGAAAGAAAGAAAAGAAAGAAAGGAAGGAAGGAAGGAAGGAGAGAAAGAAAGAAGGAAAGAAAGAGGGAAAGAAGAAAGAAAGAGAAAAAGGAAGAAAGGAAGGAAGGAAATAAATAAATTAGAGGTTCTATATCATCACAGAAAAAAGAGAAACAGACATTCAGAAATTAACTGGCAGACTTGGCCAATGACTCATAACATATCTAATTACAGAAAACACTACCAAAAGCTAGAAAAAAAAAAAAAATCTAGTCACAAAGGATGAAATAAGTAAGATGAACTACACACTAAATTAAACAGTATAGGAAATGACTGTGCTTAATAGTTGAAAGCATTAGAGGAGACATGCTTGCAAAAGGACGGAGAAATAATCAAAAGTTCTACAGTAAGGAGAACTTTTTTTTCTTTTTTTTCTTTTTTCTTTTTTTGAGACGGCGTCTCCCTCTGTTTTCAGGTTGGAGTTCAGTGGCGCAATCTTGGCTCACTGCAACCTCTGCCTCCCAGGTTCAAGGGATTCTCCTGCCTCAGCCTCCCGAGTAGCTGGGATTACAGGCACGTGCCGCCACACCTGGCTAATTTTTGTATTTTTAGTAGAGACGAAGTTTCACCATGTTGGGCAGGATGGTCTCGATCTCCTGACCTCGTGATCCGCCCACCTTGGCCTCCCAAATGCTGGGATTACAGGTATGAGCCACCACATCTGGCCAGAGAATACTTTTTATAAGGATATTCAGAGGCAATATCCATCAGCTACATTAAAGCAATTTTTTAAAAAAAGGTTACATGAGCAATAACTAAGATCATATTGCTTTTCACTTCCCATTAAGACAATAAACTTAAAATAGTTCACCTTTGCTTATTTTATTTTTTTATATGCTTCTAATTCCTGGCAGACTTATATTATCACCAATTTTATCATGTCTGACAATATTTCAAGGATATAGGTTACATTTTGCTTTACTATACACATCTAAAGATACAATAACTTTGGGAAACAAACCAAAAAAAAGTTTCATTGTAATTTTTAATTTACACATCCATAATACATCAGAAAAATACTGGATACTCTTTCAAGAAATTCCAACATACGCAACTTGGTATAAATTTACTTAATCCTCTTAGTCATTAATTGAAGATTTCTTCCAAGAAATTGCTACTAATGCAGAAATACAAAAAGGAAACTTATTCAATTGAGCAAATAAAAAGATTTAAAATGTTTACTTTAGTTCTACGAATAAAATTCACAACAGAGTATTACCACAGGTGGAAATTATACTTTTAAAATTCTGACTAATTTTTTAACAGTTTTTAAAAATTTGTTTTTGTGTTACACTGTTATGTCTTTTTGAGCAATCAGAATGTTTCTTTATCCAGCAATAATACATAAAGCAACACTATTACATGTCCAAATGTAGGTATATGTCCTTATCTATGGCTGATTTTAATATTTATCATTGCTCTTTTAAATATACTAACAAATGTTTGGTAAGTCCAAATGAACAGGGTTAGTAATATGGCAAGACGTCTAGGATCTAGGAAACTGTGGACTAGTTGCAAGAGGTAGTTTTAACATTGCTAAATAAAGAGAAAATGATAAACACACAAATTATTTTTTAAATAAGCTATCAAAAACCCATACTTTAAAAATTACTCTTTTAAGAACAATTTTTAAAAAAATCTTTATTTTTAAAATTGTTATCAATGACTCCACTGAATACTACTCAGATCAAAGTGTCTAAATATCCATCTCACTCAACACAATTCAAATCCCAATGGCCACTTTTCAGTTGGTTCCCTTGGTTCTACCCTCTCAGTGTTAGCCATGGTTAGTTGTCTTCTCTTTATGTAGGGCACTAGGATAGAAAACCCAAATATGCAGTCCACGGACACCTGGGTAATCCATGTATAGGCTTCTGGGCCTTTATATGTAAAGTTCGTGTGTTGTGTTTTTGTTTGTTTTTTTTGTGCGTGTGTGGTTTTAAGGAGTGGAGAGTTTAATAGGCAAGGAGGAAGAGAAAAGACAGAAGGAAGAAGCTCTGTTTGGTTTTTTAAATATTTATATATTTGATATTGAATGGAATGGCAGTGTGTGTGTTATGTTTGTATGTGTGTATGCTAAGGAAAGGGGCCTGTGTTTCATCAGATTCTCAAAAGAAACTATAATTGGGGCTGTTCATATAATTTATCTTCCAAACTAGGACACTTGAGAATTAAAAACTAATGCCAGACCAACAGCATAAAACACATGTAAATAGGGACATGTGGTCACCCTACCTTGATATCATTGTTTTAGCACAGAAAATATAAAAGCATATTCCTGGGTCAATTCTGCAGGTAATTTATTCAATATGTAAAGGATGTCTCCTCCATTACCATGCTTAATAGAGAAGGCTCTACTCTCTACTCTCTAGGTATTTGAAATACAACAGCTTTATTCAACACAATATTCCCTTGTTTCTTCCCTACCTGAGTTTACTCTAAATTTTATTTTAAACTACCTATTACCATGTTGTTAACTGGGTAATTCTGTAGAGGGAAGTACATCTGCTTTTCTACAACTGGAGTTCTTATAAAATGTTTTTCTGGGTTGTAAAATAAAACATACAGAAAGTCACATGTATATAATATATATATGTCTATATGTATTACATTTATATTAAAGTATATTTATAGTAAATATTTACATTTACTATAGTATATTACACCACATATGTATATATTCGGATTTGTTTTACAAGTGAGAACTCATTCCAGGCAATATATATAGTGATTTTTAAAAAATATATAAAATGCTTCACAAATATGCATGTCATCCTTGCTCAGGAGCCATGCTAACCTCTGAATAGTTCCAGTTTTGGTATATGTGCTGTCAAAGTGAGCACATATATAGTAATTTCATTGCTCTTTGATCAGACTTCAGTCTTAATGGGGGAAAATGTTAATTATGAACTTCTTTTGTGCTTCTAAGTAATACAAAAACCCAGATATTCTGGTATTCTTGGCCACTTTACAAAACAAGTATTTGAGTCTATAGAGTCCTGGGTCTTTTTCTCAATACCCCTGAAAGTACACTAATGCAATACTATATATTCAGACAAAATACACGTATACATATGTAATATTAAATCTGCCAAAAGAAAAGCATAGTAGATTCTATTTTAAATGATCACAACATTTTTGTTAGTGTTCAAATAATTGGGCCTCTATTAACTAGTACTTCCACAGTTTACTATAACAAATAAAAACTGATGTCTGGGCCCGGCGCAGTGGCTCACGCCTATAAATCCAGCACTTTGGGAGGCTGAGGCAGGTGGATCACCTGAGGTCGGGAGTTCAAGACCAGTCTGGTCAACATGGTAAAAGCCCATCTCTACTAGAAATACAAATCAGCTGGGTGTGGTGACATGGGCCTGTAATCCCAGCTACTCGGAAGGTTGAGGCAGGAGAATCGCTTGAACCCAGGAGGCAGAGGTTGCAGTGTGCCAAGATCGTGCCACCGCACTCCAGCTTGGGCAACAGAGTGAGACTCCATCTCAAAAAAAAAAAAAAAAAAAAAAAAAAATTGAGGTTCTAATCATACAATTGTAAAATCTAAAAAAAATTATATTCTAATTTTTAAAAGCTATAAGGTGGCCAGGAACAGTGGTTCACACCTGTAATTCCAGCATTTTGGGAGGCAGAGGCAGGTGGATCACTTAAGGTCGGTAGTTTGAGACCACCCTGGCCAACATGGTGAAACCCTGTCCCTACTAAAAATACAAAAATTAGCCAGGTGTGGTGGCGGGCAGCTGTAATCCCAGCTACTCGGGAGATTGAGGCAAGAGAATGACTTGAACCTGGGAGGTGGAGGTTGCAGTCACTGAACTCCAGCCTAGGTGACAGAGCGAGACTCTGTCTCAAAAAAAAAGCTAAAAAGATCTCAATTAAAAGATCCTATTTTCGTTCATGTCTTTTTGAACAGTCACTATTCAAAAATGACAATGTTTACTATACTTAGACCACATATAACTAATAATATAATTGTATAAAAAGAAAAACCTCAATAATTAAAAATTGGAGTCATACTTAAATTTATTATTTTCCTAAAAATCTAGAAGTACATTGAGTAATAGCAAAGGCTTTATTTTCCATTTTTAAGGCCGGGCACGGTGGCTCACGCCTGTAATCCCAGCACTTTGGAAGGCCGAGGGAGGTGGATCACCTGAGGTCAGGAGTTCTCGACTAGCCTGGACAACATGGTGAAACCCTGTTCCTACTAAAAATACAAAAAAATTGCTGGGCATGATGGTGCACGGCTGTAATCCCAGCTACTCAGGAGGCTGAAGCAGGAGAGTCACTTGAACCTGGGAGGTGGAGGTTACAGTGAGCCGAGATCGCGGCATTGCATTCCAGCCTGGGCAACAAGAGCGAAACTCTGTCTCAAAAAAAAAAAAAAGAAAAAGAAAAAGAAAAAGCTTCTATTTCATTTAAACTCCCCAAAAGAAACTCTACTCATTAGGATGAGATCCTACAAATGAAGCAAAATTGTGTTCCCAGAAAACTCAGGGACCACCCAGTACTTAATTCTGGCCAAACAATAAGAGATAAAGGGAAAAAGAGTTGGGGGCGGGGGGGATGAAAAGTAAGAGATACTGTGAAAGAAGGAATATTTTCATTATTTTATTTTATTATTATTATTATTATTATTAGGGACGGAGTCTAGCTCTGTTGCCCAGGCTGCAGTGCAGTGGCACAATCTCGACTTACTGCAAGGTCAGGTCTCCCGGGTTCACGCCATTCTCCTGCCTCAGCCTCCCAAGTAGCTGGGACTACAGGTGCCCGCCACCACGCCCGACTAATTTTTTGTATTTCTAGTAGAGACAGGGTTTCATTGTGTTAGCCAGGATGGTCTCAATATCCTGACCTTGTGATCCGCCTGCCTCAGCCTCCCACAGTGCTGGGATTACAGGCGTGAGCCACCGCGCCCGGCCAGAATACTTTCATTATTAACAAATGATATGACTATGCACCCTGAAGAGCCAAGAGAATCGATTAAAATATCCTTAGAATCTTAAGGAATTCCAAATGGGTAGATATAAGACCAATACCCTCAATTCAATAACTCAGAGTGGCTGCTTTCGCTGGTAAAGTGGAGGTATCTTCAAGGAAATCGGAACCCATGGTGATCCCTGGCAACTCGATCTGTTTGGGGCTGTTTCTAAACATTAGGGAATGGAAACTCGGTGGTGGCCCTAAGTAGCCTGGTTTCAGGCTCTCATGGATGCACTCATAGAAGGTGATACCTGTATGCTACCTTGTGAAAAAACCCCAGCAACTCCAGTTTCAACATATTGAGGAGATGCTTCTGTTGCTTCCCATTTTACCCATATGAAGACATCAAAAAAGGACTTAAGGATTCAGAGAAAGAGAAGACTTACGTTAAAAAAAAGAATTAGATTTTTGGAAGAAAAGCTTACAGGAGCTCACTTAGATGAAGAAATAAGTTTTGTAGAATAGCAACAAGTAAATAGGGCCTATTATGTATATTGAAACATTTGCATTGATAGAGATAATTTAGAGAACAAATTGGATAAAATGAGTAAACACAAGTCTGAATCTTTAAAAGTATTGAATGAACTAAAGAAGTAGAACTCTAGCTAAGGACAGAGGTGGAAACTCAGCTGGTGATGAGGAATTTCCATCTACCTTCATCAAACTGGGAGGTGGAAAAGTTAAGCAGTGACCTGAAGATCCATGGTTTGGAACAAGAGTTGATGAGGGAAGAATGTAATGATCTCAAAATAGAACCACTCAAAAACCAAACAAATCTCTGTATCAGGAAGACAATCTGAAGAGCAGAGATCTCTGAAGAGTAAGAACTTCAACTGATAATACGTAGAATGCATACTGGCAACTGAGGAGATAAATGTCTAGTTTATATCTGGTGACTCAAGTGCTAGCTGAACTATTAAGAAAACTGAAAACCCCAACTTCAATCAAGACAGCCTACACCTCAGTAGGATGCATTGAAGACCCTTGGAAAGACAGCACAAAACTGCACATGATGAATTTTACCACAACATACACAAGACATCCCCTTCTCTCACCAAATGGCAAAGCTCTTTGTTATACTACATTTTCCTCTTTACCAGGAGATATAAAGGTTTTATGAGAGAAAGCAGCCCTCCAATCACGGACAGATAATGAGAGAGCCATTCCTAATGAGGGCACACACTCTTATGGCAGAAATTCTCTGGAAGATCACTTTGAGTATTCCCAATCCCTCCTGACACAAGTGAGACAGCATTTAGGGAAATTAAAAGTAAAATTTTGCCTTTAACCAGTGTGCCACCGCTGCATTACTTGGATCAACATAATCAAAATTTCCTTTATAAGACTTAAGTCTGAAGAGATTCATCATTTCATCACAAGGACACTATCTCTCAGTGGTTCTCTCAAGAAATTACTTAACAAACTAAACGTAGATTTTGATTAAAATTTTGGAGAGTTCTTTAGTACATGCATTTGAACATACTGTATAATATTATGTAGTTTATTTTCAGTATGAAAGAATACCCTCCAGCTCCATATTCTAAGAAACAGATATATACTACTATTTATTTATTTATTTATTTATTTTTTTGATACATGGCCTCGCTCTTTACCTTGGTTGAAGCACAGCGGAATGACCGTAGATTGCTCACTGCAAACCTCAACTCCTAGGCTTAAGCAATCCTCCTGCCCCAGCCTCCTAAGTAGCTAGGACTACAGGAGTACACCACTACACCCAGTTAATTTTGTTTTATGTTTCGTAGAGACTGGGTTGCTCTCTGTTGCTCAGACTGGTCTTGAACTCCTGGCCTTAAGCTATCCTCATGCCTCAGCCTTCCAAAGTGCTGGGATTACAGATGTAAGCCACCATGCCTGACCTGCTGCTATGCTAATTAATAAATACCCTGGGCCCAGAAGTTCAAGACCAGCCTCAGCAACATAGTGAGATGCCATCTTGACAAAAAAAAAAATTAATTAGTCCAGGCGAGTTGGCACACACCTGTAATCCCAGCACTTTGGGAGGCCTAAGAGGGTGGATTGCTTGAGGTCAGGAGTTTGAGACCAGCCTGGTCAACATGGCAGAAACACATTTCTATTAAAAATACCAAAAAAAATTGGCCAGGCGTGGTGGTACACACCTCTAGTCCCAGCTACTCAGGAGGTTGAGGCACGAAAATCGCTTGAACCCAGGAGGTGGAGGTTGAGAGGTTACAGTGAGTCAAGATTGTACCACTGTACTCCAGTCTGGGTGACAGAAACGCTGTCTCAAAAAAAAAAAATTTTTTTTTTTTAATTAGCCAGGCATGGTGGCACACATCTGCGGTCCTAGCTACTCAGGAGGCTGAGGTGGGAGGATTGCTTGAGCCCAGGAGTTCCAGGTTGCAGTGAGCTATGATCATGCCATCTCACTGCAGCTTGGGTGACACAGCAAGATCTTGACACACACACACACACACACACACACACACACAAATTAAGTAAATAAATACACATAAGGTGTTTAAGAAAAAAAACTCTTTATACCATAATTTCCACATCTGAGAATTTACGTGAAGAAAACTATCAAAAAAATAGAGCAAGATTTATTTTTAAAAAGATGTTCATGGAGGTGTCATAAAAGTAACAAATTGTAGGCCAGGTGTGGTGGCTCATGCCTGTAACCCTAGTGGCATTTTAGGAGGCTGAGGAGGGAGGATCTCTCGCTTCAGCCTGGGAGGTTGAGGCTGCAGTGAACTAAAATCATGCCAGTGCGCTCCAGCCCCGGGGGTCAGAGTGAGCTTTTGTCTCAAAAAAAAAAAAAAAAAAGTTAAACAAACAAAATGAAATGTCATATGCTGCCATTATACATCATAATATCAAATAAGATTTT
>NW_012104277.1:846665-865905 GCF_000951045.1 Mandrillus leucophaeus
TATCCTTTGTCCATTTTTGTTGTTTTTGGATTGGTCGTATTTTTGCCAGATTTGTAATACCTCTTTGTATATTAAGGAAATTAGCCCTTATGGAAGAAAAACTTGAAAAAATTATGTAAATTACATTACTTTTTATTTTGAAGAATGATAACTACTATTTGATCATTTTTATTACAGCAGCTAAATACCAGACTGCAGGGTACCCCAGTCCCATCCTCCCCTCCCCCGATTCTACTCCTGGCTTTCTTTCCGTGTCCTGACCAAAAATCACAGAGTGCTTTGACTGCTCTGTGAGACAGCCCAGTGCAGGGTTTTCCCAGTGGGCTTGAACTCAAACCAGGACCTTAAACATTTCCAGGGACTGATAAAGGTATTTAGGTTGCTGCTCAAAACACTGAAAGAAACTGGCCTCAGCCCTGAGCCAGATTCCTTAAACCCTCATATAAACTCCATATCCAGACCCTCTCACTGTGGATATACCTAGGTAGAACACCCCTTTTATCTTGTCCATTGCAAGGATTGGCGCAGTAATTTGCAAGTTCCCTCAGTAAATGCTTTAGACTGATTACTTTATTTAGTGGTTCTTTCTTCAGAATCGCAACTGGCCCCAACTTGGGACAGTCTGGGGCACCCCCTTGTGGGGACTCCCCTGCCTCCTCTTTTAGGTTGACTCTGGCCACAGGTTTGGAAGATAAAACATACACTTCTGAAAAATCAATGTTCCCTATGAATATTTGAAAAGCAACTGAATTGGAAACCATGGAACTAGAACTAGATCATGTATAAGCCTGCAATGAGAAGGCCTCTCATAAATTGGTCCTAATATAAGGGCAAGGCCATGTTTGTTTGTCTTTTTAAATTAATTTCTTGTTTTTCTTTGAGACAGAGTATTGTTCTGTCTCCCAGGCTAGAGTGCAGTGGCGTGATCACGGCTCACTCCTGGGCTCAAGCAATCCTTCCACCTCAGCCTCCAAATAGCTGGGACTACAGGTATGTGCCACTATGCCCAGCTAGTATTTTAAATTTTTTATAGAGATGGGGTATCCCCATGCTGCCCATACTGGTCTCAAATTCCTGGGCTCAAGTGGTCATCCGGCTTCAGCCTCCCTAAGTGCTGAGATTATAAGCATGCGCCACAACACCCAGTCTAAATTTAATTTCTTAAACCAAAGTAATATATTACAAGCAATTTGGAAAGAAGAGGGGAAATCACTCGCCACTTTTCATCCTAATAAAATTACTGCTAATATGTAGTGTATTTCCTTCCAAGTAAAAAATATATTTTAAGATTCTTTTGTAGTTCATAAGCATGATGATTGGGTTTTCACACAGAGAAGCATATAATTTTTAAATAATTTATTAACTGTTATCATAACATACATAAAGTCCTTGTTTCCTTTCTGCAGAGACAGTATAGTGTGCTATACTATGAGATAGTATAGTATGCTACATAGTAAATACGTAGTATTGTATTTAATGTCTGACATTTAAATGAATGGGCTCTGACTCACTTCAAATCCTGCTTCTCCCCTACCTAATAAAAGTTTGTATGACTTTGGGGAGATTGCTTATCTTTCTAATCATAGATCTCTTTTTTTGTGTAATGGAAATGATTATAATGCTATCAATCTCATAGGAAAACTGAAAATTAAATGAAATAAGCACACAATCAGTGCTCACAGATGTCTACACTGAATTGAGTATCAGTGAAGTTTATGAATTCAGTACCTTTCGGATAATTCTTTTATGTGCTCTGTTGCAAGTTCACTGTTTTCCCCAAGGGTCTTTATTTCATTTGGTGTTACTTCATCATGCTGTGGATAGAAAAATAAATCACATTTTAAAAAAATCATCATACCAATGATCCAATCAGTAATGTTTCTAAAAAGGAAAAATAAACTGGCAATATATATATCAAAAGCCATAAAATATTTACACATTTAAGTCTATTCAATCTAGCTTGGTGGAGAAAATTTACAAAATTTTGTCCACACACACATAAAATTATACTATATATTTTTAGAGACCCATAAAGAAGATGAGCATTTTAAATATACCTGCTGTGATTATGTCAGATAAGCAAAAGTTTGACTGATTTTATTCTCCTTTCAAGTATTGAAATTTCCTCTAATGTGGTTATATTACTTTTTAGTCACAAAAATAAGGAAACAAAAAAACTTGCTACTAATTTAAACTTCCTTAAAATCCTTGATTTGAGGATTCCTGGGCTTCCTGTGAGCTACATATAAAAAATATAAAGTAAGCTGAGCAAATTATATTTCTCCTTCAAAAGGACAGTGAAGTATTTAGCTATAAAGATATAAAATAACTAAATGTATGTTAAGCTTTTCCCAAATATTTTGTGAAAGCAACTTAGATACTGGTACCTATCACATAATCTATTTATTTTATATACCATTAAGAAGTTTCTTTTCTTTTTCTTTCTTTTTTTTTTTCTGAGACAGAGTCTTGCTCTGGCGCCCAGGCTGGAGTGCAGTGGCATGATCTCGGCTCACTGCAACCTCCGCCTCCCAAGTTCAAGCAATTCCTCTGCCTCAGTCTCCCGAATAGTTGAGATTACAGGTGCCAGCCACCACATCCGGCTAATTTTTTGTATTTTTAGTAGAGATGGGGTTTTGCCATGTTGCCCAGGCTGGTTCGAACTACCAAGCTCAGGCAATCAGCCCGCCTCAGCCTCCCAAAGTGCTGGGATTATAGGTGTAAGCCACCGTGCCCAGCCACCATTAAGAAGTTTCTATATTTAAATAAAAACTTAAATCCACTCCAAACAATAATAATGCTCCCCAGATTTACCCTTGTTATTGCCATTCGATGAATACCTTCCACTTATATATGCTATGGTTACATGATTATAATGGGCTAATACTCATATCAAGCAATATTTTGAAAGAACTGACAAACTTTTTTATCATGTAGTAATATAACTTCTAGAGTCAACATCCATACAAGCATGTTCTAGTACTTTTTTTAGTAGAAAAAAACATTGGATTGGGTTAGAGCTGAGAAAATTGGGCTCCACTTTGCTAATATCTGCCAACGTGTACTAAAACAGGTCATTATATATTCTTTACCTTAGTTTTCTCATATATAAAGCTAAATGATGAAATTAGTGATCTGTGAACTCTAAAGTTCTGGTAGAGTCAATAATTACCATCAAATAATAACCATTGCATTACTGCTCACGTTCCTGGAAACACTGTGAAAAGTCAAGGATTAGATATTTCAGTCCTTAGTACAACATACTGTTACCTCCTAGACAAAAAAACTGAAAGAACTATTATTTTCAGATGATGATGCCCTGGGAAGAAAAAGTAAATTAATGACAGAAATATAAAATATATGTTGATAGCCTGATTTGGGACATACTGTAAAGTTTTTCTATATTATGTGGCTGTGGGTTTAAAGTTTAAAACAAATAAAAAATAAAAGTGAAAGATTTTCTCCCTAACTCTTTGCTGTGAAAAATTTCAAACGTACCAAAAAGTTAAAGAATAGTACAATAGACCAGGTGCGGTGGCTCACACCTGTAATCCCAGCACTTTGGGAGGCCAAGGTGGGCAGATCACGAGGCCAGGAGATTGAGACCATCCTGGTCAACATGGTTAAACCCTGTCTCTACTAAAAATACAAAAATTAGCTGGGTGTGGTGGCGGGTTCCTGTAATCCCAGCTTCTCGGGAGGCTGCGGCACGATAATTGCTTGAACCCAGGAGGTGGAGGTTGCAGTGAGCTGAGATCCCACCACCGCACTCCAGCCTGGCGGCAGAACGAGACTCCATCTCAAAAACAAAACAAAACAAAACAAAACAAAACAAAACAAAACAAAACAGAATAGTACAATAAATACCATATATCTTTCACCTAGATTCACAAAGTGTTAACATTTCCGACACCTTGAGTGCCTCCTCTCTCTTTTTACTTTTGTGGAACCACTTGAAAACATTTGCAGATATGACATTTCCACTCTCTAATACCTGGCATGTGTTTTCTAAAAATATACATTGTTTTATCTTTACAATGCCACTATCACGCTTAAGAAAATAAAATGTAACACAGTATCACCTATTACACAGTTCATTGTTACATTTTCCCAATTGCTCTCCAAATGTCTTTTATTCCTCTTTTTTATGTCTCTTCATCTACTATGGTCCTATTGCTTTTTTTGTATTTGATGACATTAACTGATGTTAGAGTCCAGGTCAGTTAATTGTCTTGTGGTATGGTCCATATTCTGGATTTGTCTGAATGTTAACTCATAATTAAATTCGGGTGAAGTGTTTTGAACAAGAACACTACACAGATAATACTGTGTATTTATTATATCATATCAGACTGAACATACTGAAAGGTTTCTCCAATATTGGTGATGCTAAGTTTGCTAAGTTAGTTAAAGTGGTGCCGGCCAGATCTCTCCATTGTAAAGGTACACTGTTTAACTTTGGAACTAATAACCAATCTGTGGGGTGACAACTTGAGATCATGGGTTTATAATCCATTAATGACCTTATCTAAATCAATTATTATATTGAGGATTTTAAAAATGGTGATTTTCGATTTTATCTTTCTTTCTATATTTACTAGCTGCTATTTTATAAAGGAAAATTTTCCTTATCCCACCTTTTTCTTCCTTATTTTCTTCCTTCTTTCCTTTCTTCCTTCTGTCCTTCCTTTTTCCTTATGTCTGCTTTTGGAATATCATATATGTATATGGAATGCTTCATGAATTTGCATGTCATCCTTGCACAGGGGCCATGCTAATCTCTGTATTGTTCCAATTGTAGTATGTGTGCCGCTGAAGCAAGCACATGGATTCTTTTTACCTAACATATTATAATCCATTATTGTCATTAGTTTTAATGCTCAATTGTGTGCAATTTGGCTATTACTTAAAGATTATGAAGGAAGTCAAAAGCATAAGTGAATCTGAGGCAGGATGGCAAAAGCTACAAAACAATTATTTTTCCAGTATTGTACACTTTTTTTTTCTTTTTTTGGTTAATCAGGCAGCCCCCGAACCAGAATAGGTTCAGACAGACTCTTGTACACATTTATAGAGGGGTGTTATTCAAAACATTGAACAAACAGCACATCACAGGCATTAACCAATCACAGTCTACACTGGCAGTAAAGAACTGGTAAATGGCCGGGTGTGGTGGCTCACGCCTGTAATCCCAGCACTTTGGGAGGCCGAGGCAGGCAGATCACGAGGTCAGGAGATTGAGATCATCCTGGCTAACACGGTGAAACCTTGTCTATTCTAAAAATACAAAAAATTAGCCGGGTATGGTGGCAGGTGCCTGTAGTCCCAGCTACTCGGGAGGCTGAGGCAGGACAATGGCGTGAAACCAGGAAGCGGAGCTTGCAGTGAGCCGAGATCGTGCCACTGCACTCCAGCCTGGGTGTCACAGCGAGACTGTGTCTCAAAAAAGAAAAAATAAATTGCTGCGTTTGATTTCCCAATATTTTGTTAAGAAATTTAGCATCTACGTTCATAGGGATATTGTTTACTTCTGGAGTTATGCTGGTCACTTAAAATAGGTTGGAATTGTCTACTCCTTTGTTGGAATTTTAATAGTAGCTTCCCTCTCATTCTAGATATTAGTAACTTGCTGAAGTGTTACCAGTTTTAGGGCTCATTATAAAAAAAAAAACCCTTTTGTTTTAATTGTTTCTCTCAATTGCTCTTTAGCTTTCGTTTTCATCAATTTCTTCTGTCACCTATGTTTTTTCTGCCTACTTATTGTCATCCCAATTTGCTCTTTTTGCTTTGCTTAGCTTCCTAAGGTTTAAATGTATCATTGACATAGAGTTTTTG
Source organism: Mandrillus leucophaeus (assembly GCF_000951045.1). Classification (NCBI taxonomy): domain Eukaryota; kingdom Metazoa; phylum Chordata; class Mammalia; order Primates; family Cercopithecidae; genus Mandrillus; species Mandrillus leucophaeus. The sequence goes on from NW_012104277.1 coordinate 852,501, forward strand.
CTTTATTTCCTAACATATACATAAATTGATTCATCTACACTGTTTTCCATACCTCTCAGAAATATTGATACTCTGTGTTTTAATTTTCATCCATTTCAAAATATTTTGTTTTTAGTTGTGATGTGTTCCTTGGGCAATCTGCTGTTTCAAAGTGAGTTGTTCAGCTTCCAGATGTTGGGGAATATCTCTATGTTTTACCTCTGTTAATTTCTAAATTAGGATAATTTTGGTGAGGGAACATATTCTGTAAAATTTTAAATTTTAAAGCTTATTGAGACATGTTTCATGACCCAGTATATGCAAATTCTTGGTAAATATATTGCATTTGGACTTGAAAGGATATTTATTCTCAACTTTTAGGATTTTCATAAATATTACTTTGATTAAAGTAGTTAATGGCACTCATCAGATCATTTATTTTGAAGTGTTTTTTTTTTTTTTTTTTTGGTCACCTCTTCTATTAATTGCTGCAAGATTAGTGTTAAAATCTCCAACTATGATTTTGGAGTTTCTTTTCTCCCGTTAGTTGTTAAATATTTTATATCCTACTTCTGTTTTTAGGCACATGTATGGCAATAATTTTTACATATTACTGATATATTGACACTTTTAACATTATTAACTGTCCTTCTTTGTCCCTTTTGTCTTGATGTTCGATATTTACATTGAAATTTTTGCTTATAATGTGCATGGTATTTTATTTCCCACTTGTTTAATTTCATCAATCTGTGTCATCATATCTAAATTTTGTACCTAATAGACAATAATTCAGTCGTTTCTTGCTTTTATATTCTGTCTGGTCTTCTATGCTTTTTCGTTGGGGTGATATACCTATTTACATTTAATGCACTATTGATATGGTTCTATTGAGGTCTGCATTTCACTCTTGTTTTTCTATTCCCTATCCAATTGCTTCTCCTTTCATCTTTATTATTTTTTTCTTGGGCTTTTTGTTTGTTTTGTATTACTTTTTTATTGTGTTACTTTTCTGTGTTTTCCATCTGTGAAATTAAATCATATATTGAATTCTTTCATTTCTAATAAATGTGCTTGACATAGTTTGGCTGTGTCCCCATTGAAATCTCAACTTGAATTGTGTCTCCCAGAATTCCCACGTGTTGTTGGAGCCGCCTAAGGGGAGGTAATTGAATCATAGGGGCCGATCTTTCCCGTTCTCCCCTTGTGATAGTGAGTAAGTCTCAGGAGATCCGACGGGTTTATCAGGGATTTCCGCTTTTGCTTCCTCCTCATTTCATCTTGCCCTCACCATGTAAGAAGTGCCTTTCACCTCCCGCCATGATTTTGAGGCCTCCCCAGCCACATGGAAATATAAATCCAACTAAACCTCTTTTTCTTCCCAGTCTTGGGTGTGTCTTTATCAGCAATGTGAAAATGGTCCAATAGAATGCTCAGTGCTAAGAATTTTCCTCTGATTTCTACATTATATGAGCCCATGGATGCTGATCTGTAATATTTTATCACTGTTTTTTAGAATTTTTCCATTTCCCCTTTGACTCCATAGTTAACTTTTACTTTTATTCCATAAACAATTTTTAAAAAATTTCCATGGGAAAGAGTCTTTGTGTTTGTGACTTTGCTAATAATTTCTAGTGTCATTGAATTGTAACTAGAAAGTGTTGTTAATAATATTTGTACTTATGGAACTTGCAGATATGTCTTTATGATCTATTATATGATAATTTCTTGTGACTATTCTATGTGTTCTTGACAAAGTATATTCTCTAGGCGGGGCATGGTGGCTCACGCCTGTAATTCCAGTACTTTGGGAGACCAAGGTGGGCTGATTACGAGGTCAGGAATTCGTGACCAGCCTGGCCAACATGGTGAAACCCCCTTCTCTACTAAAAATACAAAAATTAGCTGGGCGCAGTGGCACCCTCCTGTAGTCCCAGCTACTTGGGAGGCTGAGGCAGGAGAATTGCTTGAACCAGGGAGTTGGAGGTTGCAGTGAGCTGAGATTGTTCCTCTGCACTCCAGCCCGGGCAACAGAGTGAGGCTGTGTCTCCAAAAAAAGTATATTCTCTAAGGGTGTAATGTTTATATTTATTCTTACGATTTTCCTTATTGATTTTATGATGTTTAGGTTTTCTATATCCTTGGTTATTTTGTCCACTTAATGTGTGTTGTATTGAGATTAGTGTTTTAAAGTTTCCAATGATGAGAGCCTTCTTAACTACTCATTAGTGCCTCTGTGGTTTCTGTTTACGCAGAATGTGATTTGTTTTACGCAGACATTAATAAGTAGTGTACCTTCATCGTGAATTGGGTTTTAGCATTAAAAGCTTGCTTTCGCCGGGCGCGGTGGCTCACGCCTGTAATCCCAGCACTTTGGGAGGCCCAGGCGGGCGGATCACAAGGTCAGGTGATGGAGACCATCCTGGCTAACGCGGTGAAATCCCGTCTCTATTAAAAATACAAAAGAATTAGCCGGCTGTGGTGGCGGCGGGCGACTATAGTCCCAGCTACTCGAGAGGCTGAGACAGAAGAATGGCGTGAACCCAGGAGGCGGAACTTTCAGTGAGAGCCGAGATACCGCCACTGCACTCCAGCCTGGGCGACAGAGGGAGACTCCTCCTCAAAAAAAAAAAAAAAAAAAGCTTGCTTTCTTTGTCTTGCTTAATGTTTTGTGTACTGAATACTATTTACACAAGGATCGCGATCGCTATACCTTGCTTTTTTAAATGTTTTCATTTGCTTAATATGCCTTTGTGCTTTTTTTTTTTTTTTGGGGGGGGACAGTCTTGCACTTGTCATCCAGGCTGGAGTACAATGGCACGATCTCGGGTGACTGAAACCTCCGCCTGCTTCAAGCGATTCTCCTGCCTCAGCCTCCTGACTCACTGGAATTACAAGCACCCGCCACCACGCCTGGCTACTTTCTATATTTTTAAGTGGAAATGGGGTTTCACCACGTTGACTAGGCTGGTCTTGAACTCCTGACTTCAGGTGATTTGCCCACCTCACCCTCCCAAAGTGCTAGGATTACAGGTGTGAGCCACTGCACCTGGCCATGCATAAATTTTTAACCTTTCTTAATCACTTTGTTTTTGCTGTGTCTCTTATATTCTGCAAATATTTGGGCTGTGTTTTGTGATTCAAAGTGGTCTTTTTTTGGTAGTTAAGCCATTCATATTGATAAATATGACTTTTGATAGATTTGGCCTTAACTGTGTCACAATATTTTATAACTATGTTTATTATAATTGCTGTTTCCTTTTCTACAAGTCCTGTATTAATTGCTTCTGTATTTAAAAAAATTTAACTTATTCTACTTTCTTCTTTCCCTCTCTCTTCTCCTCCCATTTTTAGTTTCATTATTTTTAACTTACACAATATATAAGATTTCCATATCAGTGAGGATTTCCCAGTAATATTTGTTTGGATGAAGCTCATCCTGTAGTTTCTTCAAGAAAAGCTTGTAGGTAAATGATTTTATATGTTCTTATATCTTTAATACTTTCTTGTGTAGTCCTGGTACTCAGAGGTTAGTTGGCTGGATATAAAATCCTCTGTATATTAGAGTGTATTTTGAATTTTGTTACTCACCTTATGATTGTTTTCCTTTGTATGTTGTTTTTGAAAGGTCTGATAGGCTGGGTATGGTGGCTCACGCCTGTAATTCCATCACTTTGGGAGGCCGAGGAGGGCAGAACACTTGAGGTCAGGAGTAAGTAAAAATTATTTAAATCAGTCTAAGAGTGTTCATAAATTATTTAAATCAGTCTAAGAAATTTTCAAGTTCATGTAACTTAAGTAAATCATTAATAAACAAATAAAACAATCAGATCCAATATACTTTGACTAATTCAAATCTCCCCAAATTAAATAACTATGAATCAGAATAAAATTCTAAGCCAACTCTTCAAATAGAATAAAATTTATTCAAATAAGCATTTGTGGATATGAAAAGCCAATTGAGTCAGGTATCTAAAAAATGAGAACAAAAATGGGCAAAAATATAAGGAAATGAAAATATAGTTAATTGAAGCCGGCAGATAAATGAAAGAAAGACAAAGTTATCTCCTAAAGAAAAAGGGAACCACAAGGACACAAAAGAGAATAGACTCAAATGAAAATATAATGACTAGCATTGAAGAAAGGTAGAAAAACAACCTGGAGAATGAAAATGACATAAGGAAAAAAGAGGTCACAGAAAAGTCGTAGAAATCAAAGTTTAGCAAAGGCACTATTCACAAAGTTGCCAGGAAAAAAGTAGTGAAACAATGGAATAAACTAATAAGAGATAATATTTAAAAGTATGTTGCAAGAAATTTTTGCTGAAATAAACTTGAGGCAACTGAGTATTTGGGAAAATTCTCCTGAAACAGTAAACTTTAAGTCATAAGCTAGTAAAATCATTAGCCTTTATAGATTTTGAAGGAAACAATATTGACAAGAATGTACATTGAAACTTGTTATGGCTAAAAACAAATATATTAATGTAACTATGCATGTATTAGGATAAAAAAGGTGAAGAATAGTTTACAAGTGTGAAGGGCACATGAAGTAAAATGGGACATTTAAAGATAAACTCTTCCTGGTCTTCAAGAGAAAAGATCACACAAAACACCTTTTTTTTTTTTTTTTTTTTTTTTTTGAGATAGAGTCTTGCTCTCTCGCCCAGGCTGTAGTAGTGCAGTGGCACGATCTCGGCTCACTGAAACCTCCACCTCCTGGATTCAAGTGATTCTCCTGCCTCAGTCTCCCAAGTAGCTGGGACCAAAGGCATGTGTCACCACACTCAAATAGTTTTTATATTTTTAGTAGAGACAGCATTTCACCATGTTGCCAGGCTGGTCTCAAACTCCAGAAATCAATAACAACTAGATAACTAGAAAATCATATGTACTTGGAGATTTAAAAACATTTTGCATAATCCACTAGTCATAACACTCATATGGGAAATCTGAAAATACTTTGAATTGACCAATAATAAAAAGACATCTCAAAAACATGTGGCACAGATTTCAAAGGAAATTTACAGCTTTATATGCACATATTAGAAAAATAAAGGATGAAAAACAATCATCCAGTTCAAGAAATTAGAAAAAGAACAGCATTTTTTTTTTTTTTTTTTTTTTTTTTTTGAGATGGAGTGTTGCTCTGTCATCCAGGCTGAAGTGCAGTGGTGTGATCTCAGCTCACTGCGACCTCTGCCTCCTGGGCTTAAGCAATTCTCCTGCCTCAGCCTCCCTAGTAGCTGGGATTACAGGCACCCGCCACCACACACAGCTAATTTTTGTATTTTTAGTAGAGACAGGGTTTCACCATGTTGGCCAGGCTGGTCTCGAACTCCTGACCTCAGGTGATCCGCCCACCTCGGCCTCCCAAAGTGCTGGGATTACAGGCATGAGCCACTGTGCCCAGCCTAAGAACAGCAATTTTAAAGAAAGAAAAATGGAAGGAAATTATAAAAAGCTAAAATTAATGATATACAAAAGAAATATATAAAGAGAATATCAATAAAACCAGAAGTATGTTCTTTGAAAAGACTAATACAATTGACAAAGTTCTAATGAGACTAGGAAATAAAAAAAGGGAAGGCACAAATAACCAGAATGAGAAATGAAAAAAAATTGTCAGAGAGCTGACTAAAGTAGGAGGAAAAATTTAAAAACAAGAAAAACAAAAAGAAAAAAAAAGAACCATGACTAGAGCTCTCACAGATATTTAAAAAGATAGTAAAAGATTTTATGGACAACTTTATATAAACAATTTTTTAATGTTTAAAGGAACACAATACTAGAAAAATATAACTACTTATCACAACTATTGTAAGAGGTGGAAAACTGTAAAAGGAAAACAATTTTGAGTAAAACAGAAATTTGAACACTGGTGATTTGACTATATTAAAGAACTATCTTTTAAGTGTGATGATGGTGTCGCGGTTGTGTGTGTGTTTTTTAAGTCCTCACTTTTAAGGGATTCAAAGTGAAACGTTTATAGATGAAATGATGAAATGAATTTTGCTTCAAAAATAATACTTGATGCTGCAGACTCTGCCCTATGCCTGTACATACACAGCATGGTAACTTTGTTAATATTTAGGGTTAACACTCGCCACCTCAAAATTTAAAACAAAGTCAACCAAACAACAAAAAACCCTCACCAACTCGAGTCGCTCTCCTCCTTTTATCAGGGCAAGGCTGAGAGGCACCTAAGTGATCCGGATGAGCAGTCAGAGACCGTCCCTCACCTGAGGGCCTCAGGCCTTTCCCGGCCGTTTCTCTTGGGAACCAATCATTGAGCTTGGCGTTGGCCCTGGAACCAATCAGGGATCTCAGCTCTGGGGCCTCCTCTCTCACGTCCGCGCAGGCTTGGCGACGCCATGTTTCAAGGGCAGCGCGGTTGGTTTTGCCGCAGCGTTAGCCGGGATCTGAGGCAATTCTGGGGTAGGAAGCTGAGTGGAAGCAGCGGGTTAGGTGGTGAGGGGAGCATCCTCCTCTCTCTGATGCTTTGGGTCCAGGGCGCTTGATAGGTTCACCCCGTGCTCTTACCTCCACAGTGGCTGAAGGGGGGACGATCAGTGACCCGCGAGCCGCCGACTTCTTGTTCAGCTGTGATGCCTCGCACCCAGACACGCTGAGGTACTGAGGGCCACCTGGCAGCGCCACTTACGTTAGGATGAGCCGGGAGTTAGGGAAGGAAGTTGCAGTCCACTAATACTGATGAGGCGGGGCGCCGTGGCGGACACCTATAATCCCAGCTGCTCGGGAGACTGAAGCAGGAGAATTACTTGAACTCGGGAGGCAGAGGTTGCAGTGAGCCAAGATCGCACTCCAGCCTGGGTGACAGAGCAAGATTCCATCTCAAAAATTAATAAGATAATAAAATTTAAAAAAAATAATGTTGACGATAGGGTGAGGCTGGAAAAGGGCAAGTTTTCAGTCCTAGATTTGAGGGAAAGAAATAGACAACCACCTTTCCTGTCTGCTGCAGTGTCACAGGCTTCTCCCTGGTCCTCAGGCCTCTTCCTGAATTCCAAGTGTGTGTTTCCAGCTGCCGCTTCTACACCTGCGTGTGGCGCCTTGAAGGCCCCTGATATTCAATGTCTAAATCAAATCTTATATCCCTTCATACCTGCGCCAAGGCCTGTATTCTCCAAAATTTTGAATAACAACCCTACGCCATGAAACAGTCAGTGGCCGAATACCATGAATTAGATCCCTGTAATTGTTCTTTATCCTCACTGCCACTAACTTAGTAGCACCTTAATTCCCTTTTGGACGGGACTATCAAAATAACTTCCTAAGCTGTTACTGTGCCTCGAATCTGTTCCCTGAGATCCCCCTTCGCAGGGCTGCAGATTTTGTTTACAAACCAGACATCAGATCAGGGCCCTACCACATCCTCCTTTCCCCACTCCCCCCTCCACCCACCGATTTCCTACAGATTTAGATCGTGTCTGTGCCTACCTTGTTTATTTCCCAGTTTTTCTCACGCCTTCCGTAGCCCAGTCAACCCGAACTGCCATTATTGTGCCTTCACGCATGCCTTTTTCTTGTAATGCTCTTCGTATCTCCACCTGTAGAAAAGATGTTGCTTTCTGTATGTGAAGGTTTTTCTGACTGCATGAGCGCTCCTCACCTCAGGATTAATTGATCCCTATTTATAGCAATGACCATGGAGAAGACCCATAGGCTGCTAGCTCAATCCACTGTTGATGCCTAGTAAACACGACTGTTTTAGATCCAGTTTTCTAATTCATATGGTCATTAACCAACCCTGTAAAGCTGAGATGTGCCAGATATAGGCCCCCAGAAAGTAGTATCTTATGCCATACATTTTTCCTTCCTTGCCAGAAAAGGACACATAGATGTATGCATCAGTGTAGTCGTCTCCCTACTTCCAGTTATTTATTTATTCTTTTGGAAGGTTGAATACATTCTTGTTTGTTTCATAACCTAAAATATTTCCTTTCTTTCTCCTAGAATATATCAGAGCCTTGATTACATAGAAGATAATGCTACAGTTTTTCATGCCTACTATCTCTCTGCAGTAGCTAATGCCAAAATAAAAACCTCGGTGGCTTTGGGTCATTTCATTCTTCCTCCTGCTTGCCTGCATGAAGGTTAGCAAAGATCATTCAGCCAATCCCTGTCAGACAGTCAAATCCGGCTAATCTCTGTGAAACAGCCAAATTCCACTGTACTTATTTTGTTCTCAGTCACATATTTTTAAATTTTGTATCTATTTAACATAAGTGGAAAAAGCATAGACTTTCGATCAATTTGCCTTGGGTGTATATCCTGACTTTGTTTATGTATTGTTTATTCATATTCATTGAGCTCTTCCTGTGTGCCAGGTTGCAACCTGGGTAGGTGCTGGGGATTCAGTGGAGAGACAGACAGACGCAGATCTTTCCTTCACAAGCTAGGGTCTAATGCTTACTAGTTTTGTGATCTTTTAGCAAGTTACTTCTCTGAAGTTGTTTTGAGGATAAAATGAGATAATAGGCCTGGCGCGGTAGGGCATGCCTGTAATCCCAGCCCTTTGGGAAACTGAGGCAAGCAGATCACTTGAACCCAGGAGTTCAAGACTAGCCTGGGCAACAGGGTAACATGGTGAGACCCTGTCTTTATTTATTTTAATAATTTCCAATTATTTTTAAAAATAAGATAATGTTTTAAGGTGTCTGATGTGGTGAGCATTTAATAAATGTGTTCTTTGCTAGTTTTGAATCTCTTCATTATTTTCCTAATTTTTTCTTCTGATATTTAAAGATTGGTTATGATAATAAACCCATGTATTTGTATTTTTTAAAATACACTTGAAAGCACTTTCACATCAATTTTTTCAGCACCCCTAGAAAATACGATGGGGAACTAAATCAACTGCTTCTGAGATTGGTTCTTTTAGTTTTCTCTGCTTGGAACACCCTTCCTTATCCTACCCAAATCCTGCCTATTTTTTCTGGGCTAACTTTATTATTATTATTATTATTATTTTGAGATGGAATCTTGCTCTGTCGTCCAAGCTGGAGTGCGGTGGTGTGATCTCAACTCACTGCAACCTCCACCTCCTGGGTTCAAGTGATTCTCCTGCCTCAGCCTCTTGAGTAGCTGGGACTGCAGGCACCCACCACCACACCTGGCTAATTTTCATATTTTTAGTAGAGATGGGGTTTCACCATGTTGGCCGGGCTGGTCTTGAACTCCTGACCTCAAGTGATCTGCCCGCCTCAGCCCCCCAAAGTGGTTGGAATACAGGCGTGAGCCACTGCGGCTGGCCTTGGCTAACTTTACCCCATTGATAGGTTTTGTATTATTACCCAATTCTTGATATGTAGCTTGCCTATCCAATAGATATCTGTTCATCTCCAAAAAGACAGATTGAAGCTGAGTACATATTCCCAGTGAGGAGAGTATTAAAAAGAAAAGAAAACAAATAACTTAAAAATTATTTCTATAAAAGAGCCATTAGAAACCCCAGAGATTTGGTTCCTTCCATAGTCGATGTCCTGGTGAAACCTACTTATAACACTAAATTGTTCTAAGTGGTTACACAAATCGATTAATGACTGGATAGGGGAATTGATTTTAAAAACTACTTGTGCCAATCAATGAATACCCACCTTCAAGGAGCTTATATTGTAGAATGGCTGTGATTTAATTTATCACTCCTATTTACTTACATGATTTTAAATTATCACTTCTATTCTGCCTTTGAGTTTAGCATCTTATATTAACATGTATTTAAATTTTCAAAAATCTGTTTTAAATGAAAACGTGCTTCTTTTTAAAAATTAAAAGCATACCTTTTTTAATCTGCCTATTGTCTAGTAGAAGCGTGAGATGCAAATGTGAGCCACATATGAATTTTACATTTTCTAGTAGCCACTTTAATAAGAATAAAAAATAGCTGGGTAAGGTGGCATGCACCTATAATCCCAGTTACTCTAGAGGCTGAGGTGGGAGGATCCCTTGAGCCCCCGAATTTGAGGCTGCAGTGCACCAGTATCACCCCTGTGAATAGCCACTGCATTCCAGCCTAGGCAACATAGTGAGACCCCCTTCTCTAAAAAACTTAATTACATAATTAACTGAGTATAATTAATTTTAGGAATGTATTTTATTTAACCTAATACATCTAAAATATTATCATTTCAATATATAATCTATAAAAATTGAGATACCCTACATTCTTTTTTTGATACTAAGTCTTCAAAATCCTGTATTTATTTTATACTCACAGCACCTCTCATTTTGGATTAACCACACATTTCCAGTGCTCAGTACCTACATGTAGCTAGTGGCTGCCATACTGGACAGCAAAAGTCTAGAGTAATACCACCTTTTTTGTCCTTTTGGCTACTGCGAAAACTTTTGAGATCATTGAGTTTGGATGATGACCTTGTCCTTTGACATGTGGACCATTGTAGAATTCCTGTACTACCATGTTAACTAGACATATTGTTCATCCACCCTTCTTTTATATCTATATAGGTATCAATATCCATAGTTATATAGACATTAGATATACATCTAATATATCTAATGCATTATATAGATACATATGCATTATTATATATAGATATATCTATATATGCAGATGTATATCTATATATGTATACTATATACATCTAATGTATAGCTAATGATACAGATATAGATACTGATATATATCTAATGTATATGTAGATACAAATATAGATATAAGAGTGGATGAACATACATCAATGATATATATATACACACACACACACATCTAATGTATATAGAGATACAAATATAGATGTAGATATATTCTAGCAGGAAAAGTCTACAACAATGATTAGCAAAGTGTATTAGAGTCATCTGGAGAGTTTCTTAGAAAAGCAAATTCCAGAGCTCCTCCTCAAAGATCTGATTCAATAGGAATCTGCATTTTAACAAGCGTGTTATGTGATTTTGTTGAAAATAGAATAACACTGGCCTAGAAATTTCAGACTTTAAGCAAAATTCGGAAGGTTTAAAAAAAAACAGTATTGGATTTGTTTTTCTCATCACAGAAATAAGAAGAAAAATTGGTAGTTTTATTTGGGAACAAGACCAACATTTTCTGATAGAAAAGGTAAGAGTAAATTAAGGTACTTATTTAGAATCGACAGTTTCACATTTTCTGAAAGCGAAGTTATCTTAAAACGTTTACTTGTGACATGTTAGCACCAGTGAGTCAGATTAAGAGATAGATAGATAGATTGATTGATTGATTGATTGATTGATTGATTTCGAGACGGAGTCTCACTCTGTCTCCCAGGCTGGAGTGTAGCAACGCGATCTCGGCTCACTGCAACCTTTGCCTTCCGGGTTCAAGCGATTCTCCTGCCTCAGCCTCCCAAGTAGCTGGTATTACAGGCATGTGCCACCGTGCCCGGCTAATTTTTGTATTTTTAGTAGAGACAGGGTTTCACCATGTTGGCCAGGCTGATCTTGAACTCCAGGCCTCAAGTGATCCTCTCACCTTGGCCTCCCAAAGTGCTGGGATTACAGGCGTGAGCCACTGTGTCTGGCCCAGATTAAGAAATTTAAACGGCATGCTGTTATTGAATATTATTTGATTCAACTTTGTTTTATAGTAGTACATTAGTAAAGTTGAGGTTATTTTGTATAAATAAAATTATTCCCATAAGAAACTTGAAAATTTGCTTCTGTTAGTAATAAGAGAATAATCGGTGCATAGTATTTACCAGTTCTTTAGTGCCAGTATAGACTGTGATTGGTTAATGCCTGTGATGTGCTGTTTGTTCAATGTTTTGGATAACACCCCTCAATAAATGTGTACAAGAGTCTGTCTGAACCTATTCTGGTTTGGGGGCTGTGTGATTAACCAAAAAAAGAAAAAAAATGTGTACAATACTGGAAAAATAGCTGTTTTGTAGCTTTTGCCATCCTGCCTCAGATTCACTTATGCTTTTGACTTACTTCAAAATCTTTCAGTAATAGCCAAATTTGGGAACAATTGAGCTTTAAAACGAATAATGACAATAATGGATTATAATATGTTAGGTAAAAAGAATCCATGTGCTTGCTTCAGCGGCACACATACTACAATTGGAACAATATAGAGATTAGCATGGCCCTGCGCAAGGATAACACGCAAATTCGTGAAGCATTCCATATATATATGAGATACTCCAAAAGCAGACCTAAGGAAAAAAGGAAGGACAGAAGGAAGAAAGGAAAGAAGGAAGAAAATAAGGAACAAAAGGGTGGGATAAGGAAAATTTTCCTTTATAAAATAGCAGCTAGTAAATATAGAAAGAAAGATAAAATCGAAAATCACCATTTTTAAAACCCTCAATATAATAATTGATTTAGATAAGGTCATTAATGGATTCTAAACCCATGATCTCAAATTATCACCCACAGATTGGTTATTAGTTCCAAAGTTAAACAGTGTACCTTTACAATGGAGAGATCTGGCTGGCACCACTTTAACTTAGCAAACTTAGCATCACCAATATTGGAGAAACCTTTCAGTATGTTCAGTCTGATATGATATAATAAATACACAGTATTATCTGTGTAGTATTCTTGTTCAAAACACTTCACCCGAATTTAATTATGAGTTAACATTCAGACAAATCCAGAATATGGACCATACTACAAAACAATTAACTGACCTGGACTCTAACATCAGTTAATGTCATCAAATACAAAAAAAGCAATAGGACCATAGTAGATGAAGAGACATAAAAAAGAGGAATAAAAGACATTTGGAGAGCAATTGGGAAAATGTAACAATGAACTGTATAATAGGTGATACTGTGTTACATTTTATTTTCTTAAGCGTGATAGTGGCATTGTAAAGATAAAACAATGTATATTTTTAGAAAACACATGCCAGGTATTAGAGAGTGGAAATGTCATATCTGCAAATGTTTTCAAGTGGTTCCACAAAAATAAAAAGAGAGAGGAGGCACTCAAGGTGTCGGAAATGTTAACACTTTGTGAATCTAGGTGAAAGATATATGGTATTTATTGTACTATTCTGTTTTGTTTTGTTTTGTTTTGTTTTGTTTTGTTTTGTTTTGTTTTTGAGATGGAGTCTCGTTCTGCCGCCAGGCTGGAGTGCGGTGGTGGGATCTCAGCTCACTGCAACCTCCACCTCCTGGGTTCAAGCAATTATCGTGCCGCAGCCTCCCGAGAAGCTGGGATTACAGGAACCTGCCACCACACCCAGCTAATTTTTGTATTTTTAGTAGAGACAGGGTTTAACCATGTTGGCCAGGATGGTCTCAATCTCCTGGCCTCGTGATCCTCCCGCCTTGGCCTCCCAAAGTGCTGAGATTACAGGCATGAGCCACTGCGCCTGGCCTATTGTACTATTATTTAACCTTTTGGTAAGTTTGAAATTTTTCACAATAAAGAGTTAGGGAGAAAATCTTTCACTTTTATTTTTT
>NW_012104277.1:866973-870053 GCF_000951045.1 Mandrillus leucophaeus
AAAAAAAAGAAAGAAAAAGAAAAGAAAAGAAACTTCATAATGGTATATAAAATAGATTATGTGATAGACACCAGTATCTAAGTTGTTTTCACAAAATATTTAGGAAAAACTTAACATACGTTGAGTTATTTTATATCTTTACAGCTAAATACTTCACTGTCCTTTTGAAGGAGAAATATAATTTGTTCAGCTTATTTTACAGTTTTGATCTGTAGCTCACAGGAAGCCCAGGAATCCTTAAGTCAAGGATTTTAAGAAACTTTAAATTAGTAGCAAGTTTTTTTGTTTCCTTATTTTTGTGACTAAAAAGTAATATAACCACATTAGAGGAAATTTCAATAATTGAAAGGAGAATAAAATCAGTCAAAGTTTTGCTTATCTGACATAATCACAGCTGGTATATTTAAAATTTTTGCCTTCTTTATGGGTCTCTAAAAATATATAGTATAATTATATGTGTGTGGACAAAATTTTATAAATTTTCTCCACCAAGCTAGATTGAGTGGACTTAAATGTGTAAATATTTTATGGCTTTTGATATATATATTGCCAGTTTATTTTTCCTTTTTAGAAACATTACTGATTGAATCATTAGTATAATGATTTTTTAAACTGTGATTTATTTTTCTATCCACAGCATGATGAAGTAACACCAAATGAAATAAAGATCCTTAGGGAAAACGGTGAACTAGCAACAGAGCACAAAAAAGAATTATCCAAAAGGTACTGAATTCATAAACCTCACTGATACGCAATTCAATGTAGACATCTGTGAGCACTGATTGTGTGCTTATCTCATTTAATTTTCAGTTTTCCTATGAGACTGATAGCATTATAATCATTCCCATTATACAAAAAAAAGAGATCTATGATTAGAAAGATAAGCAATTTCCCCAAAGTCTTACAAACTTTTATTAAGTAGGGGAGAAGCAGGATTTGAAGTGAGTCAGAGCCCATTCATTTAAATGTCAGTAATTAAATACTATACTACATATTTACTATGTAGCATACTATTCTATCTCATAGTATAATACACTATACTGTCTCTGCAGAAAGGAAACAAGGATTTTATGTATGATAACAGTTAATAAATTATTTTAAAATTATATGTTTCTATGTGTGAAAACCCAATCATCATGCTTATGAACTACAAAAGAATCTTAAAATACATTTTTTACTTGGAAGGAAATACACTACATATTAGCAGTAATTTTATTAGGATGAAAACCGGTGAGTGATTTCCCCTCTTCTTTCCAAATTGCTTGTAATATATTACTTTGGTTTAAGAAATTAAATTTAGACTGGGTGTTGTGGCGCATGCTTATAATCTCAGCACTTAGGGAGGCTGAAGCCGGATGACCACTTGAGCCCAGGAATTTGAGACCAGTATGGGCAGCATGGGGATACCCCATCTCTATAAAAAATTTAAAATACTAGCTGGGCATAGTGGCACATACCTGTAGTCCCAGCTATTTGGAGGCTGAGGTGGAAGGATTGCTTGAGCCCAGGAGTGAGCCGTGATCACGCCACTGCACTCTAGCCTGGGAGACAGAACAATACTCTGTCTCAAAGAAAAACAAGAAATTAATTTAAAAAGACAAACAAACATGGCCTTGCCCTTATATTAGGACCAATTTATGAGAGGCCTTCTCATTGCAGGCTTATACATGATCTAGTTCTAGTTCCATGGTTTCCAATTCAGTTGCTTTTCAAATATTCATAGGGAACATTGATTTTTCAGAAGTGTATGTTTTATCTTCCAAACCTGTGGCCAGAGTCAACCTAAAAGAGGAGGCAGGGGAGTCCCCACAAGGGGGTGCCCCAGACTGTCCCAAGTTGGGGCCAGTTGCGATTCTGAAGAAAGAACCACTAAATAAAGTAATCAGTCTAAAGCATTTACTGAGGGAACTTGCAAATTACTGCGCCAATCCTTGCAATGGACAAGATAAAAGGGGTGTTCTACCTAGGTATATCCACAGTGAGAGGGTCTGGATATGGAGTTTATATGAGGGTTTAAGGAATCTGGCTCAGGGCTGAGGCCAGTTTCTTTCAGTGTTTTGAGCAGCAACCTAAATACCTTTATCAGTCCCTGGAAATGTTTAAGGTCCTGGTTTGAGTTCAAGCCCACTGGGAAAACCCTGCACTGGGCTGTCTCACAGAGCAGTCAAAGCACTCTGTGATTTTTGGTCAGGACACGGAAAGAAAGCCAGGAGTAGAATCGGGGGAGGGGAGGATGGGACTGGGGTACCCTGCAGTCTGGTATTTAGCTGCTGTAATAAAAATGATCAAATAGTAGTTATCATTCTTCAAAATAAAAAGTAATGTAATTTACATAATTTTTTCAAGTTTTTCTTCCATAAGGGCTAATTTCCTTAATATACAAAGAGGTATTACAAATCTGGCAAAAATACGACCAATCCAAAAACAACAAAAATGGACAAAGGATAAGAATAAACCCTGGGTAGGTGTCTACTTTGAGCCTTTTCTTTGTGGAAACAGCAGAGGGTGCAGTGTGAACATAGATAAAATATACCCTCAATTTATCTGCTGGAGCATTTGTTAGCATACTACTGGGGACATTGATTTTTTTTTACATTATACAAACTTGATGTACAAAAAATCAGGCAGTACAGATTTAGTATAAAATCCTAATTTCTTCCAAATCCTCTCCCAGTAATAACCTTCATTTTTTGTTTTTTGTTTTTGATTGAGAAAAAATCTTACTCTGTTGCCCAGGCTGGAGTGCAGTGGTGTGATCTCGGCTCACTGCAACCTCTGCCTACTGGGTTCAAGCAATTCTCATGTCTTGGCCTCCCGAGCAGTGGGGACTACAGGCACATGCCACCCCACCACACCAGCTAATTGTTTGTATTTTTAGTAAAGATACGGTTTTGCCACGTTGCCCAGGCTGGTCTCAAATTCCTGGCCTCCAGTGATCCACCTGCTTCAGTCTCCCAAAGTGCTGGGATTACAGGCATAAAGCACCCGTGCCTGGCTGAAAAATCTTATTTGATATTATGATGTATAATGGCAGCATATGACATTTCATTTTGTTTGTTTAACTTTTTTTTTTTTTTTTT
>NW_012104277.1:870103-891015 GCF_000951045.1 Mandrillus leucophaeus
CTTTGGTTTAAGAAATTAAATTTAGACTGGGTGTTGTGGCGCATGCTTATAATCTCAGCACTTAGGGAGGCTGAAGCCGGATGACCACTTGAGCCCAGGAATTTGAGACCAGTATGGGCAGCATGGGGATACCCCATCTCTATAAAAAATTTAAAATACTAGCTGGGCATAGTGGCACATACCTGTAGTCCCAGATATTTGGAGGCTGAGGTGGGAGGATCACTTGAGCCCAGGAGTAAGCCGTGATCACGCTACTGCACTGTAGCCTGGGTGACAGAACAATACTCTGTCTCAAAGAAAAACAAGAAATTAATTTAAAGAGACAAACAAACATGGCCTTGCCATTATATTAGGACCAATTTATGAGAGGCCTTTTCATTGCAGGCTTATACATGATCTAGTTCTAGTTCCATGGTTTCCAATTCAGTTGTTTTTCAAATATTCATAGGGAACATTGATTCTTCAGAAGTGTATGTTTTATCCTCCAAACCTGTGGCCAGAGTCAACCTAAAAGTGGAGGCAGGGGAGTCCCTACAAGGGGGTGCCCCAGACTGTCCCAAGTTGTGGTCAGTTGGGATTCTAAAGAAAGAACCACTAAGTAGAGTAATCAGTCTAAAGCATTTATTGAGGGAACTTGCAGATTACTGCACCAATCCTTACAATGGACAAGATAAAAGGGGTGTTCTACCTAGGTATATCCACAGTGAGGGGTTCTGGGTATGGAGTTTGTATGAGGGTTTAAGGAATCTGGCTCAGGGCTGAGGCCAGTTTCTTTCAGTGTTTTGAGCAGCAACCTAGATACTTTTATCAGTGCCTGGAAATGTTTAAGGTCCTGGTTTGAATTCAAGCCCGCTGGGAAAACCCTGTACTGGGCTGTCTCACAGAGCAGTCAAAGCACTCTGTGATTTTTGGTCAGGACGCGGAAAGAAAGCCAGGAGTAGAATCGGAGGAGGGGAGGATGGGACTGGGGTACCCTGCAGTCTGGTATTTAGCTACTGTAATAAAAATGATCAAACAGTAGTTATCATTCTTCAAAATAAAAAGTAATGATGTAATTTATATAATTTTTCAAGTTTTTCTCCCATAAAGGCTAATTTCCTTAGTATACAAAGAGGTATTACAAATCTGGGAAAAATACGTCCAATCCAAAAACAACAAAAATGGACAAAGGATATGAATAAACCCTGGGTAGGTGTCTACTTTGAGCCTTTTCTTTGTGGAAACAGCAGAGGGTGCAGTGTGAACATAGATAAAATATACCCTCAATTTACCTGCTGGAGCATTTGTTAGCATACTACTAGGGACATTGATATTTTTTTACGTCATACAAACTTGATGTACAAAAAATCAGGCAGTACAGATTTAGTATAAAATCCTAATTTCTCCCAAATCCTCTCCCAGTAATAACCTTCATTTTTTGTTTTTAATTGAGACAGAATCTTCCTCTGGAGTCTAGAGTGCAGGCTGGAGTGCAGTGGTATGATCTCGCTCACTGCAACCTCTGCCTCCTGGGTTCAAGCGATTCTTGTGCCTCGGCCTCCCGAGCAGCTGGGACTACAGGCACATGCCACCCCACCACACCAGCTAATTGTTTGTGTTTTTAGTAGAGATGAGGTTTTGGCATGTTGCCCAGGCTGGTCTCAAACTCCTGGCCTCAAGTGATCCACCTGCTTCAGCCTCCCAAAGTACTGGGATTACAGGCATAAACCAGGCCTAGTCGAAAAATCTTATTTGATACTGTGATGTGAAATGGCAGCATATGGCATTTCATTTTGTTTGTTTAACACATTTATTTATTTATTTACTTATTTTTGAGACAAAAGCTTTTCTGACCCCAGGCTGGAATGCAGTGGTGTCATTTCAATTCACTGCAACCTCAACCTCCCCAGTGAGAGATCCTCCTTCCTCAGCCTCCCAAAATGCTACTAGGATTACAGGCATGAGCCACCACACCTGGCCTACAATTTGTTACTTTTATGACACATCCATGAACATCTTTTTAAAAATAAATCTTACTCTACTTTTTTGATAGTTTTCTTCATGTAAATTCTCAGATGTGGAAATTACGGTATAAAGAGGAGTTTTTTTTTTTTCTTTTTAAACAACTTATATTTATGTATTTATTTACTTAATTGTGTGTGTGTGTGTGTGTGTGTGTGCATGTGAGTCAAGATCTTGCTGTGTCACCCAAGCTGCAGTGAGATGGCATGATCATAGCTCACTGCAATCTGGAACTCCCGGGCTCAAGCCATCTTCCCACCTCAGCCTCCTGAGTAGCTAGGACCACAGATGTGTGCCACCACACCTGGCTAATTAAAAAAAAAAAAAATTTGTTCTGAGACAGGGTCTCATTCTGTCACCCAGGCTGGAGTACAGTGGCATAATCTTGGCTCACTGTAACCTCTCAACCTCCACCTTCTGGGTTCAAGCAATTTTCATGCCTCAGTCTCCTGAGTAGCTGGGACTACAGGTGTGTACCACCATGCATGGCCAGTTGTTTTTGGTATTTTTAATAGAAATGTGTTTCTGCCATGTTGGCCAGGCTGGTCTCAAACACCTGGCATCAAGCAATCCACCCTCCTAGGCCTCCCAAAGTGCTAGGATTACATGTGTGCCAACTTGCCCAGCCTAATTAATTTTTTTTTTGTCAAGATGGCATCTCACTATATTGCTGAGGCTGGTCTTGAACTTCTGGGCCCAAGGTATTTATTAATTAGTATAGTAGCAGTTCAGGCATGGTGGCTCACACCTGTAATCCCAGCACTTTGGAAGGCTGAGGCATGAGGATAGCTTGAGGCCAGGAGTTCAAGACCAGTCTGAGCAACAGAGAGAGACCCAGTCTCTACAAAAGATAAAAAACAAAATTAACTGGGTGTAGTGGTGTACTCCTGTAGTCCTAGCTACTTGGGAGGCTGGGGCAGGAGGATTGCTTAAGCCTAGGAGTTGAGGTTTGCAGTGAGCAATCTGTGGTCATTCCACTGTGCTTCAACCAAAGTGAAACAGTGAAGCCATGTACCAAAAAAAAAAAAAAAAAATAGTAGCGTATAACTGTTTCTTAGAATATGGAGCTGGAGGGTATTCTTTCATACTAGAAATAAACTACATAATATTATACAGTACGTTCAAATGCATGTACTAAAGGACTCTCCAAAACTTTAATCAATATCTACGTTTAGTTTGTTAAGTAGTTTCTTGAGAGAACCACTGAGAGATAGTGTCCTTGTGATGAAATGATAAATCTCTTCAGAGTTAAATCTTATAAAGGAAATTTTGATTATGTTGATCCAAGTAATGCAGTGGTGGCACATTGATTAAAAGGCCAAGTTTTACTTTTTTTTTTTTTTTTTTTTTGAGATGGAGTCTCGTTCTGTCGCCCAGGCTGGAGTGCAGTGGCGCGGTCTCGGCTCACTGCAAGCTCTGCCTCCTGGGTTCACACCATTCTCCTGGCACAGCCTCCCGAGTAGCTGGGACTACAGGTGCCCACCACCACACGCGGCTGATTTTTTTGGTATATTTAATAGAGACAGAGTTTCACCGTGTTAACCAGGATGGTCCGACTTCCTGACCTCGTGATCCACCCGCCTTGTCCTCCCAAAGTGCTGGGATTACAGGCATGAGCCACCACACCTGGCCAAAATTTTACTTTTAATTTCCCTAAATCCTGTCTCACTAGTGTCAGGAGGGATTGGGAATACTCAAAATGATCTTCCAGAGAATTTCTGCCATAAGAGTGTGTGCCCTCATTAGGAATGGCTCTGTCATTATCTGTCTGTGGTTGGAGGACTGCTTTCTCCGATAAAACCTTTATATCTCCTGGTAAAGGGGAAGATGTAGTATAACAAAGAGCTTTGCCATTTGGTGAGAGAAGGGGATGTCTTGTACATGTTGCAGTAAAATTCATCATGTGCAGTTTTGTGCCATCTTTGCAAGGGTCTTCAGTGCATCCTACTGAGGTGTAGGCTGTCTTGATTGAAGTTGGGGTTTTCAGTTTTCTTAATAGTTCAGCTAGCACTTGAGTCACCAGATATAAATTAGACATTTATCTCCTCAGTTGCCAGTATGCATTCTGCGTATTATCACTTCAAGTTCTTACTCTTCAGAGATCTCTGCTCTTCAGATTGTCTTCCTGATACAGATAGGTTTGTTTGGTTTTTGAGTGGTTCTATTTTGAGATCATTACATTCTTTCCTCATCAACTCTTGTTCCAAACCATGGATCTTCAGGTCACAGCTTAACTTTTCCACCTCCCAGTTTGATGAAGGTAGATTGAAATTCCTCATCACCAGCTGAGTTTCCACCTCTGTCCTTAGCTAGAGTTCTACTTCTTTAGATTGCATCTGTTCATTCAGTACTTTTAAAGATTCAGACTTGTGTTTACTCGTTTTATCTGATTGGCTTTCTAAATTATCTCTATCAATGCAAATGTTTCAATATGCATAATAGGCCTTATTTACTTGTTGCTATTCCACAAAACTTGTTTCTTCATCTAATTGAGCTCCTGTAAGCTTTTCTTCCAAAAATGTAATTCTTTTTTTAACATAAGACTTCTCTTGAATCCTTAAGTCCTTTTCTGATGTCTTCATATGGGCAAAATGGGAAGCAACAGAAGCATCTCCTCAATATGTTGAAACTGGAGTTGCTGGGGTTTTTTCACAAGGTAGCATACAGGTATCACCTTCTATGAGTGCATCCATGAGAGCCTGAAACCAGGCTACTTAGGGCCGCCACCGAGTTTCCATTCCCTAATGTTTAGAAACAGCCCCAAACAGATCGAGTTGCCAGGGATCACCACGGGTTCTGATTTCCTTGAAGATACCTCCACTTTACCAGCGAAAGTAGCCACTCTGAGTTATTGAATTGAGGGTATTGGTCTTATATCTACCCATTTGGAATTCCTTAAGATTCTAAGGATATTTTAATCGATTCTCTTGGCTCTTCAGGGTGCATAGTCATATCATTTGTTAATAATGAAAGTATTCGGGCCGGGCGCGGTGGCTCACGCCTGTAATCCCAGCACTGTGGGAGGCTGAGGCAGGCTGATCACAAGGTCAGGATATCAAGACCATCCTGGCTAACACAATGAAACCCCGTCTCTACTAGAAATAGAAAAAATTAGCCAAGCGTGGTGGCAGGTGCCTGTAGTCCCAGCTACTTGGGAGGCTGAGGCAGGAGAATGGCGTGAACCCGGGAGGCCTGAGCATGAAGTAAGTCAAGACCGCACCACTGCACTCCAGCCTGGGCGACAGAGCGAGACTTATAAAGTAATGAAAGTATTCCTTCTTTCACAATATGTCTTCCTTTTCATCTGCCCCCCCAACCTCTTTTCCCTTTTTCTGTTATTGTTTGGCCAGAATTAAATAATGGGTGGTCCCTGACTTTTCTGGGAACACAATTTTGCTTTATTTGTAGGATTTCATCCTAATGAGTAGTTTCTTTTGGGAGAGTTTAAATGAAATAGAAGTTTTTTTTTTTTTTTTTTTTTTTGAGACGGAGTTTCCCTCTTGTTGCCCAGGCTGTAGTGCAATGGCGCAATCTCGGCTCACAGCAACCTCTGCCTCCCAGGTTCAAGTGATTCTCCTGCTTCAGCCTCCTGAGGAGCTGGGATTACAGGTGTGCGCCACCATGCCCGGCTAATTTTTTGTATTTTTAGTAGAGACAGGGTTTCACCATGTTGGCCAGACTGGTCGGGAACTCCTGACCACAGGTGATCCACCTCCCTCGGCCTCCCAAAGTGCTGGCATTACAGGTGTGAGCCACCGCACCCAGCCTTAAAAATGGAAAATAAAGCCTTTGCTATTACTCAGTGTACTTCTAGAGTTTTAGGAAAATAATAAATTTAAGGATGACTCCAATTTTTAATTATTGAGGTTTTTCTTTTTATACAATTATATTATTAGTTATATGTGGTCTAAATATAGTAAACATTGTCACTTTTAAATAGTGACTGTTCAAAAAGACATGAATGAAAATAGGATCTTTTAGTTGAGGTCGTTTTAGCTTTTTTTTTTTGAGACAGAGTCTCGTTCTGTCATCTAGGCTGGAGTTCAGTGGCGCCATCTCGGCTTACTGCAACCTCCACCTCCCAGGTTCAAGTAATTCTCTTGCCTCAGCCTCCCAAGTAACTGGAATTACAGCTGCCCACCACCACACCTGGCTGATTTTTGTATTTTTAGTAGAGACAGGGTTTCACCGTGTTGGCCAGGGTGGTCTCAAATTCCTGACCTTAAGTGATCCACCCACCTCTGTCTCCCAAAATGCCAGGATTACAGGTGTGAACCACTGTTCCTGGCCACCTTTTAGCTTTTAAAAATTAGAACATAATTTTTTTTTAGATTGTATAATTGTATAATTAGAACATCAATTTTTTTCTTTTTTTTTTTGAGATTTAGTCTCACTCTGTTGCCCAAGCTGGAGTGCAGTGGCACGATCTTATGTCACTGCAACCTCTGCCTCCTGGGTTCAAGCGATTCTCCTGCCTCAACCTTCCGAGTAGCTGGGATTACAGGTGCATGTCACCACACCCAGCTGATTTGTATTTCTAGTAGAGATGGGGTTTTACCATGTTGGCCAAGCTGGTCTTGAACTCCTGACCTTAGGTGATCCACCTGCCTCAGCCTCCCAAAGTGCTGGATTTACAGGCATGAGCTACTGAGCCGGGCCCAGACATCGGTTTTTATTTGTTACAGTAAACTGTGGAAGTACTAGTTAATAGAGGCCCAATTATTTGAACACTAACAAATATGTTGTGATCATTTAAAATAGAATCTACTATGCTTTTCTTTTGGCAGATTTAATATTACATATGTATATGTGTATTTTGTCTGAATATATAGTATTGCATTAGTGTACTTTCAGGGGTATTGAGAAAAAGACCCAGGACTCTATAGACTCAAATACTTGTTTCGTAAAGTGGCCAAGAACACCAGAATATCTATATGGGGTTTTATATTACTTAAAAGCACAAAAGAAGTTCATAATTAACATTTTCCCCCATTAAGACTGAAGTCTGATCAAAGAGCAATGAAATTACTATATATGTGCTCACTTTGACAGCACATATACCAAAACTGGAACTATTCAGAGGTTAGCATGGCCCCTGCACAAGGATGACATGCATATTTGTGAAGCATTTTATATATTTTTTTTAAATCACTATATATATTGCCTGGAATGAGTTCTCACTTGTAAAACAAATCCAAATATATACATATGTGGTGTAATATACTATAGTAAATGTAAATATTTATTATAAGTATTTATAAATATATTTTAATATAAATGTAATACATATAGACATATATATAGTATATATATGTGACTTTCTATATGTTTTATTTTACAGCCCAGAAAAGCATTTTATAAGAACTCCAGTTGTAGAAAAGCAGATGTACTTCCCTCTACAGAATTACCCAGTTAACAACATGGTAACAGGTAGTTTAAAAAAAAATTTACAGTAAACTCAGGTAGGGAAGAAACAAAGGAATATTGTGTTGAATAAAGCTGTTGTATTTCAAATGCGTAGAAAGTAGAGCCTTCTCTATTAAGCATGGTAATGGAGGAGACATCCTTTACATATTGAATAAATTACCTGCAGAATTGACCCAGGAATATGCTTTTATATTTTCTGTGCTAAAACAATGATATTAAGGTAGGGTGACCACATGTCCCTATTTACATGTGGTTTATGCTGTTGTTCTGGCATTAGTTTTTAATTCTCAAGTGTCCTAGTTTGGAAGATAAATTATATGAACAGCCCCAATCATAGTTTCTTTTGAGAATCTGATGAAACACAGGCCCCTTTCCTTAGCATACACACATACAAACATAACACACACAGCCATTCCATTCAATATCAAATATATAAGTCTTTTAAAAACCAAACAAAAAACATAACACACAAACTTTACATATAATTGTAAAAGGCTCACAGATGCCCAGAAGCCTATACATGGATTACCTAGGTGTCCGTGGACTCCATATTTGGGTTTCCTATGCTAGTGTCCTACATAAAGAGAAGACAACTAACCACAGCTGACATTGAGAGGGTAGAACCAAGGGGACCAACTGAAAAGTGGCCATTGGGGTTTGAATTGTGTTGAGTGAGATGGATATTTAGATACTTTGATCTGAGTGGTATTCAGTGGAGTCATTGATAACAATTTTAAAAATAAAGATTTTTTTAAAAATTGTTTTTAAAAGAGCAATTTTTAAAGTATGGGTTTTTGAACACTTATTTAAAAAATAATTTGTGTGTTTATCATTTTCTCTTTATTTAGCAATATTAAAACTACCTCTTGCAGCTAGTCCAGTTTCCTAGATCCTAGACGTCTTGCCATATTACTAACCCTGTTCATTTGGACTTACCAAACATTTATTAATATATTTAAAAGAACAATGATAAATATTAAAATCAGCCATAGATAAGGACATATACCTACATTTGGACATGTAATAGTGCTGCTTTATGTATTATTGCTGGATAAAGAAACAGTCTGATTGTTCAAAAAGACATAACAGTGTAACACAAAAACAAATTTTTAAAAACTATTTAAAAATTACAATTTTAAAAGTATAATTTCAATCTGTGGTAATACTCTATTGTGAATTTTATTGGTAGAACTAAAGTAAAAATTTTTAATGTTTTTATTTGCTCAATTGGATACATTTGCTTTTTTGTATTTCTGCATTAAATAATAGCAATTTCTTGAAAGAAATCTTCATTTTTAGAGGTAATTTATTTGTTTTTAATTTTGATGTGAAATGACAAGTACTTCTCTTTTTTTATCATGCCCATCTGCTTGCACAGGAAGGAATAACTTCTTGTTGGAAAAAATCAGCTCGTGTTAATTAAACACTTAGTGACTTAAGAGTTCTAATTTAGGCTGTGGTATCAATTTTTGAGACTAAAACTTGACTATCTCTTCCTCGGAATGGGTTGGGTTCAACTCATTGACTATTAAATTTCTGAAAATAGAATTAATTGTGGTCTTTATTTATAGAAAATACAAGTTGGGGCAATAGCCTAGAACAGGGTTTCTCACTTTTGGTGCTACTGGCATTTTAGGCCAGATAATTCTTTGTTTGGGCGAGGGTAGGAGACTGTCAGTCCTATGCATTATAGAATATTTACCTTGGCCTCTGCCCACTAGATACCAATAGCAGCACAAATCTCTCCCCCAGTTGTGACAACCAAAAATGTCCCTAGACATCGCCAAATATCCCCTAAAACATCAAAAGATTTTTTGTTTTGTTTTCAGCTTTTGACTGGAATTAAATTCTCTCAGACTAATATCACTTGTTATCACCCATGATAAGAAGTTCTGATTGACAGTTACATATGTGATTAATAAGAGTAAGAAAGCAATTACTAATAATTGTAAATACTTTGCTGGCAACAATTTTCAAATCAAAAAGTTCTGATAAAAGTTTGGAAATCTATAATAGATGCTATATTAGTTATTTATTGATGTAAATCAAAGTGCTCCGAAACTTAGCAGCTTAAAACAATGAACATTTATTTATTTATTTATTTATTATAGAGATGAGGTCTCACTGGGTTGCCCAGGCTGGTCTCGAACTCCTGGGCTCAAGCAATCCTCCTGCCTTGGCCTCCCAAAGTGCTGGGATTCCAGGCATGAGCCACTGCCCCTGGCCCAGTGAACATTTATTATTTCAGTTTCTAAGGTCAGAAATCCAGGAGTATCTTAGCTGGGTACTTCTGTCTCATAACCTTTTGTAAGGTTGCAGTCAAGTTGTCAGCTAGAGTGCAGTCATTCCAATGTACACCTGGGACTGGAAAATCCACTTCAAAATTCACTCAAGTGGTTATTGGCAGGTGTTGGGTCCTTGCTGGATTTTGGCCAAAGGCTTCAGCTCCTCACCAAATGAGCCTCTCCGTAAAGACTATCCACAACATGGTAGGTAGTTTGCTTCCCTCAGCGTAAAAAATCCAAGAATAAGAAAGAGCATGTCCAAGACAAAAGCCTTAGTCTTTTTTACATCTGACTCTCAGAAGTGACATAGCATCACTTCTGTCGTATGCCATTGGTTATACAGATCAAACCAAGTACAAAATGGTAGTGGACTGTGAATATCAGGAGGTGGGGATCAGTTGGGACCAGTGAGTGGCTGGCTATCACAGATGCACGTGGGACTGTCCACCAGGAGTGCTTTCTTAGGAATTCCCTTCTCCCTCCCAGTTTATCTGGATAACACAGGAACAGACATTTTTTAAAACATGAGCTTACTCCCCACCCTCAACATTTGCTTTGAGAGTGAATGCCTGATTTGAACTGGGCTAATGGCAGATCTTCTGGATTTTTAGATATGGAACATAGCAAATCAAGTCATTCTCATTTAGGTGATCAAAAGTCTAAGATGTAAAACTTAGGAGCTGTCATTGGCCATATTTTCTACCATGAAAAGAAAGCCAACTTGCTTCCAAAGAGGAAAATGAGGCTAACGCATAGAGAAAAATTTGAGACCAAGGTTGCAGTGAGGTGTGATAGTGCCACTGCACTCCAGCATGGGCAACAAAATAAGACCCTGTCAAAAAAAAAAAAAAAAAAAATACACACACACACACACACACACACACACACACACACACACACACACCAGGAGAAAAAACCCCTAAAAACTTCAGACTGGTTGATAGCGATCGTAACTGGTTCTAATTAACTCTGAGTCCCAGCAATATGCCTGCCTTCCTCACAGCTTGGATGATATGGCAATGTCCTTCCAGTAAACTCCCCTTTTGTTTAAATTAGTTTAAATTAGGTTTATGTCCACTTCATCCTAAAGTCCTTACCTATTCAAAAATTACAATAATCTATTTCTGATGCTATAAATATCCTATCCTTCTTATACTTACAGGAATATTTTTTACTAATGTAGTAATTTTTAAATTCCTATCCTCGCACATCTTCAGAGGTTTCACACAGTGTATGTGTGCAATTAACTAAACACTAATAGTGATATTTTTCTGCACTAGTTTATTTTACACAGATACATAGCCATTAGGCAAAGATTATGAACTCATAGAGTATAGTAATAGTGCTTGAAGAGCTCCTAAAGTAAATGACCATGATTAAAATATCTTTAAAGATACTAGTCAATTTTATATGCTTGGATTCATAGTTAATTTATTAACTGTGAATTTATTATTTTTTATTAGAAATGATTAAACAGTATGCATGGATATCCTGTTGATCTTGATGGTACGGTGTTCTAAATTCAGTCATCCTTGAGCTCTACCAGAATTTTTTCACACAGTATTTACTTTTAAATTAGATTTCAATTTTAGTAAAAGCCATAAACACTTGTGTTACACATAAAATGTAATCATTTAAATAGTAAGCAATTGATATCAAATTAATATTGCTTAGTGATAGAGTCCTTAAACCGTCTCCACTCTAGGCAGTGTTTTTTTATATGACTCATATCTATTTTGGATAACTAATTGACATCAAAATTACTCTTATCCATTATCTTTGTTGACTGAGCAGTAATATCAATTTTTCATTATTTTTTTAATCCTATTCCAGTGTTAGCAGTGCAGGAAAGTGTTACCTGCTGAAACAGGGAAGATGAACTCTTTGCACTGTTAGTAGCTGGTTGGATGGATAGTTCTAAGTGATTACCCTCTAAGCTAGATACACTTCCCAGTTATTTTGGTCTAAGTACTTTCATGTTCTAGCCCCAACCTAGACATCACAATCTCAATAGTCAAAGAGGCTTTAATCCACCTTTTAATCTCTTAAAAGGTGGCAGAAAGTTGTGGGAAGGGGAAAAGGAGGTGTTCCCTGATAGTTATAAGGTTTCATGGAAAATCTTCTCACTGGTATTATTTCTTCTTTTTACCTCTTTTCTAAAAACATTCTTTAGAAGTCTTAACTCTAATAAATCAAAGACACTGAAAAGCAAATAGTATGAGAGAGTTTCAAGTATATATCTCTATATATTTTTTATTTTATTTTGTAGGTTATATATCAATTGATGCCATGAAGAAATTCCTTGGGGAGCTACATGACTTCATTCCTGGAAGCTCAGGGTATTTGGCATATCATGTTCAAAATGAAATTAATATGTCTGCTATAAAAAACAAATTGAAGAAGAAATATTAAATTGTAAATATCTTGGCATTTATTTTCTATAAAATATTATCAAGATGTGCATAACGTAAAATGCTCCCTTTTGGTGCTGTGGGATAGAGAAGTGGGAAAGAATTTTTCTGTTTCTCAAAATATGTCTTTAGGAAATTCAGAATCATTTTGGTTCTGTGTTTTCACATTTGGGCTGGACTTTTTTCCCCTAGCTTATAACAATATGTTCAAATATTCTCAATGCACAGTTGTTAAGGAGTAATTGTCATTAAAATATATTTCATGAGAAGTCTCAATCTCAAACTCTCCATCTCTCAATCCTCCTCCTCCTCCTCTCTCTCTCTTTCTATTTCTCTCTTTCTCTTTTCCCTCTTTTTCTCCACCCCTTCTCTCTCCTCTTTCTCTTTCTGTCTGTCAAATGCTCTTTTGGCTTTAACATTCTATTAATTATATTTTTTCTAGATTGAATACTGTGAATGCTAAGTTTTATGATTCTGATCATCTTATTTTGATTTAAAAAATCAGGATGCTAGCTGAGTTCTGAATTACTGTTTCTGACTTGAAACATATGGAGAAAAATATTTTAATAATTCATATTTCATGTTGGATGGTTTCTGATAATAAATATTTGAAAAGTGACTTAACATAAACAGACTATGAGTGTTATGTCTTGTTAGATGAACCTGCAAGTCACCTTAGAATCACAGTTCTAGAAAGGACCTTAAAGAACAAGTCCAGTTCACTTATTGTTTTTAATGAGGAAATAAGGATCTTGAGAAGATGTCTTACTTAGGGGGACTAACTGGGGGCCAAAACAGAATTGGAACACAACCGTCTTGATTTTCTAGGCAAGTGCTTCCCTACTCTCCCAAAGAGCATATGCTGTAGCTTCTGTGCCAGGTATAATAGGACTGCAGATCCACAAAGCAGACCCAGAAACAAACCAACATGCTTGTCTTTTAAATAAGCTGAAATAGTGAGAGAGAAGAAAAGGAAAAATCAGTTAGGCAGACCACTAAGGCTAGTCCACTGAGAAATAGCCTGAAAAAATCACAGCTACAGGCATAAATAGAGCAACCTGGGAAAAAACCAAACTGCAGCTGCACTGATAAGAAAGCAAGGCCCAGCATAGAGCCTTTGTTCTTTGTGTGATTAGCAGGCTTTCAGGAAAAAATTTCCTCCCCTTTTCAGGCATTTACGTGGTGGGCTCCATGGGAACTTGCACAGGGAGGTGGGGGACTTACCTAAAACAGACCCACAGTTACACAAACAAGAGAATCTGCACTTTGTGCTTACCCAAGACATACACAGATAAAGAGAGTTACACAGACAGTTTCATAGATAAGCGAAGTTACACAAACAGCTACAGAGATGAGGGGAGTTTCTCATAAAAGCTTTTGGATTCATCTGTGAAAACAGCAGCCCACTCGGGTCCCCTCTCCACTGTGGAGAACTTCCTTTCTTTTGCTTATGAAACTTTCGCTCCAACCTCACCCTTGTGTCCAGGCTCCTTAATTTTCTTGGTTGTGAGACAGTGAGCTCAGATAACACCTCAGACTACGAGACCATTGACCCTAGACAGTTTGATTAGTATTGAGGTGTAGTGATTTCAAGAAGGCCGTTCATTATCTTTATTCATATGATCATGCTATATAGAGTCTGATTGGTTTATTACATTTTCGTGACTTGTAAATGACAGTGTAATTTGTGAAGCTATCATATTAGAATACCAGCTGTAGAATTATGTAAAGAAAATGCAGGCCGGGCGGGCGGTGGCTCATGCCTGTAATCCCAGCACTTTGGGAGGCCGAGGTGGGCGAATCACAAGGTCAGGAGATCGAGACCATCCTAGCTAACATGGTGAAACACCGTCTCTACTAAAAATACAAAAATACAAAAATGAGCCAGGCGTGGTGGTGGGCGCCTGTAGTCCCAGCTACTCAGGAGGCTGAGGCAGGAGAATGGCGTGAATCCAGGAGGCAGAGCTTGCAGTGAGCCGAGATCGCGCCACTGCACTCCAACCTGGGCGACAGAGCGAGACTCTGTCTCAAAAGAGAAGAACAAAAGGAAAGAAAATGTACACTTTTTTGTAGTGCTTTGACCATTTGGATATATGTGGGCCCTGGCCCTGGCCCTTCTCCCATGACTCAAATTTCATAATACAAAATTTTAACACTACTTTTGGCATCAGCATTTGAGAATTATATTTTTTCCATATAACTTTTCCTTATTTATATTCATATCTGTGGTTAAGCTCTTCTGATCTTATAAATTACACAAAACAACAGAAAGACAAAAACCTTAAATGTTAATTATCTTTCCCTGAAACGCATTTCTCCTGAATACTTTATCATAGTTACATACTACTGATTGTTTCTTGTACAGAAACCAAGCCTGTCTAGATCTTAAATTAATGACTAAGAGGATTAAGTAAATTTGCACCAAGTTGTGTATGTTGGAATTTCTTGAAAGAGAGTATCCAGTATTTTTCTGATATATTATGCATGTATAAATTAAATATTATAATGAAACACTTTTTTTGGTTTCCCAAAGTGATTGTATCTGTAGATGTATATAATAAAGCAAAATGTAGCCTATATCCTTGAAAAGTTGTCAGACACAATAAAATCAGTGATAACATAAGCCTGCCAAGAATTAGAAGCATATGAAAAAATAAAATAAACAAAGTTGAACTATGTTAAGTTTATTGTCTTAATGGGAAGTGAAAAGCAATATGATCTTAGTTATTGCTCATGTAACCTTCTTTTAAAAATTGCTTTAAAGTAGCTGATGGATACTGCCTCTGAATATCCCTATAAAAAATGTTCTCTGGCTCGCGCCTGCAATCCCAGCACTTTGGGAGGCCGAGGTGGGTGGATCACAAGGTCAGGAGATCGAGACCATCCTGGCCAAGGTGAAAGCCCGTCTCTACTAAAAATACAAAAATTAGCTGGGTGTGGCGGCAAGTGCCTGTAATCCCAGCTACTTGGGAAACTGAGGCAGGAGACTCCCTTGAACCTGGGAGGCAGAGGTTGTAGTGAGCCGAGATTGCACCACTGAACTCCAGCCTGGAGACAGAGGGAGACTCTGTCTCAAAAAAAGAAAAAAAAATGTTCTCCTCACTTTAGAACTCTTGATTATTTCTCCATTCTTTTGCAAGCATGTCTCCTCTGATGCTTTCAACTATTAAGCATAGTAATTTCCTATACTGTTTAATTTAGTGCATAGTTCATCTTAATTATTTCATCCTTTGTGACTAGATTATTTTTTTCTAGCTTTTGGTAGTGTTTTCTGTAATTAGGTAAGTTATGAGTCATTGGCCAAGTCTGCCAGTTAATTTCTCAATGTCTGTTTCTCTTTTATCCATGATGACATGAACCCCTAATGTATTTCCTTTCCTTTCCCTTCCTTCCTTCCTTCCTTCCTTCCTTCCTTCCCTCCTTCCTTCCCTCCTTCCTTCCCTCCTTCGCTCCTTCCTTCCCTCCTTCCCTCCCTCCTTCCTTCCTTCCTTCCTTCCCTCCTTCCTTCCCTCCGTCCTTCTCTCCTTTCTTCCCTTCTTCCTTCTCTCCTTTCTTCCTTCCTCTCTTTGTTGCTTTCTTTCTCTCTCTTTCTTTCTTTATTTCTCTCTCTCTCCCTCCCTCCCTCCCTCCCTTCCTTCCTTCCTCTCTTTTCTTTTCTTTTCTTTTCTTTTCTTTTCTTTTCTTTTCTTTTCTTTCTTGTTTCCCCAGGCTGGAGTGCAGTGGTGCAATCACCTTGAACTCCTGGATTCAAGCAGTCCTCCCACCTCAGCCTCTCAAGTAGCAAGGACTATGGGCATATACCACTACACCTGGCTAATTTTTAATTTTTTTTTTGTAGAGACAGGGTCTCACTATGTTGCCTAGGCTGGTCTCAAACTCCTGGGCTCAAGCGATCCTCCCGCCTCAGCCTCCTAAATTGCTGGGATTATGAGCATTAGCTACCACACCTGGCCCTAGAACCCCTAATTTCTATCTAAGCACATGATACCAAGAATAAAGAATATATTCTCAATCTCACTTGAAATTAAGTATGGCTATGTCACAGTGGTTTAGCCAATGGATATACAGCAGAAATGGCATCTGGGAACTTTTCTTAAAGGCATTGGCACATACTCTTTGTCTCCCTTTCCTTCCACTCCCACTCTTTCTGTGTTCCTACAGCCTGTTACTTAGAGGATGTGATAGTTACCATTTCAGTCCGTAAGAGCAAGAACCATACCCTAGGGTTGGCAAAGCAGTGGACTGAGAACAGCCTGAGATCCTGAGAACATTGTGGAGAAACCTGCCATCCCAGCCTTGGGCTACCTACCTCTATACTTATGTGACAGACAACACACTTCTGTTTTGTTTAAGTCACTGTATTTTTGTCTATTATTGCCAAACCAATTATAATTGAGTTTTAAGGGCAGGCTACTGACCTTGATCTATGGATAAGAATTGTATGGAAGATACCAGTTATTTACATCTGTAAAGTATTGACAGATATGTAACCTTAAAGTCAGGTAGGTGACTTTAGTGACATCACATGTTTATTAGATTTATAGCAGCTTTCGTAAAAAGTTCTTTGTAATGGAGTGCTTGGTTACACTATTATTTAGCAGAGTAAAAAACGGTAAATAACCTCAATGTTTAATAACGAATAGATAGAATGGCATCTTAAATCACATTGCTATTCCAATTTAATGGAATAGCCATTTTTCCTTTAACTGCTTTATTAAGATATAATTCACAGAGCTTACAATTCACTCACATAAAGTATACAATTCAATGGTTTTTAGAGCATTTACAGAGTTGTACAATCATCACCACAGTCTAATTTTAGAACATTCTCATCATTCCCAAAAGAACATTTTAGAACATTTTCATCATCCCCTTGCCCTTTAGCAGTCACTCCTCATGCCCCCAACACACCCCCCAGCCCTAGGCAACCATGAATCTACTTTCTATCTATATGTATATTTGCCTATTCTGGACATTTTGTATGAATAGAATCATACAATATATGCTGTTTTGTGACTAGCTTCTTTCATTTACCATAATGTATTCTAGATTCATTTATATTAAAGCATATATCAGTACTTGATTACTTTTTATTTCTAAGTATAATAATATTCCATTGTATAGATATACTACATTTTATTTATTCATCAACTGATGGGCATTTAGGTCTTTCTACTTTTTATCTACTATGAATAATGTTGCTATGAACATTTCATTTTTATGTGGATATATGTTTTTGTTTCTATTGCGTATATATCTAAGAGTGGCATTACAAGGTCATGTAATAGCTATGTTTAACATTTTGAGGAAGTGCCAACTGTTTTTCAAAGTAGCTACACCATTTTCATACCCACTAGCAATGAATAAGGGTTCTAATTTCTTCACATCCTTGACAACATTTATCTATCTTTTTAAATATAGCCATCCTAGTGGGTGTTAAGTGGTCTCTTGTGATTTGCATTTCTCTAATGGCTAATAATATTGAACATCTTTTCATGTGCTTATTGGTTATCTCTGTCTCTCTTTTTTTTTCTTTTTTCTTTTTTTTTTTTTTTTTTTGAGATTTGTTCTCACTCTATCACCCAGGCTGGAATGTAGTGATATGATCTTGGCTCATGGCAACCTCCATCTCCTGGGCTCAACCAATCCTCCTGGGTCAGCCTCCTGAGTAGCTGGGATTACAGGCACAGGTCACCATGATGGGCTAATTTTTTTTTGTTGTTTTTTTTTGGAGAGACAGAGTTTTGCCATGTCACCCAGGCTGCTCTTGAACTCCTGGACTCAAATGATCCACCCACCTCAGCTGCCCAAAGTGTTGGGATTGCAGGCGTGAGCCACAGTGCTCAGCCTGGCTATTTTTTATATCTTCTTTGGAGATAAAAAAGGAGCCAATAAAAGAAGATATTGAATATATTTCAGTATCTTCTGAAGAATATTGAATAGAAAGAATAGAATATCTTTCTATTCACGTCCTTTGCCATTTTTAATTTTTAATTTTTAATATAATGGGTTAATTGTCTTTTTGTTAATGAATTATAAGGGTTCTTTATATATTCTGGATACAAGTCCTTTATCATATATATGATTTGCAAATATTTTCTCTTATTCATGGATTGGTTTGTATTTTTTTTTCTTTTTTTTTTTGCTTGCTTGATGACATTGTTTGCAACACACAGTTTTTAGTTTTGGTGAAGTCCAATTTATCTATACTTTCTTTTGTTGATTGTGCCTTTGGTTTGTACCTAAGAAACCATTGCCCAACCTAAGATCATGAAGATTTACTCCTACATTCTCTTCTAAGAGTTTCATAGTTTTAATTTTTATATTTAGATCTATGATTTGAGTTAGTATAGTTTGAGGTAGGAGTCCAGATTCATTCTTTGGCATGTGGATATTCACTTGTTCCAGCACCATTTGTTGAAGTGACTATTATTTCCTTCATTGAATTGTCTTAGCAGAAATAACCATCTTTAAGTTTATTTTTGTATGTGTGATATGTTCTTATAAAAAAATTAAACATCATAGAAATTAAAAAAAAAAAAGGAAAAGGTCCTTAAAATACCACCTCCAGGCCAGGTGTGGTGGCTCATCCCTGTAATCCTAGCACTTTGGGAAGCTGTGGCAGAATAGTTTGAGTCCAGGAGTTTGAGACCAGCCTGGGCAACATGACAAAACCTTATCTCTACAAAAAATACAAACAATTAGCTGAATGTGCCTGTGGTTTCAGCTACCCAGGAGGCTGAAGTGGGGGATCACCTGAGCCCAGGAGGTCAAGGCTGCAGTGAGCTGTGATTGCACCACTGTACTCCTGGGTGGCAGAATAAGACACTGTCTCAACAAACAAACAGACAAAACCACCTCCAAAGATAATTGTTAATACTATAAATGAGTGGTCTGGAATAATTGATCTCTAAGGGATCTTCCAGGTCTGTGAGTCTATAAAATTTTACTAGGCACAAATAATTCCCAGAAATAACTATTTAGCAGAAAATTCTATTTGCATGAGTGATTCCCTGAAGTACTTAAATGAAAGGCCTAGTGGCCCAGCAATGCATCTATTATCCTGTTACTACGGGATAGGAGAACCCACCTAAAACTATTAATAATTGTATTAAAATTTATAGACCTTCCCTAGATTTTTTTTTCTGTTTACTTTGCGTTCTACATTATGCCACAGCAAACATACTCATAAATGATACTTGAACTCATACCCTTTGTATAGGAGAGGGCATTGCATCTCAGTAGCAGTATAAGGGAGTGGTTAAGAGCACATAGTCAGACTGTCTTGGTTTAAATTCCAACTATAACTCTTATCTAATTCGTGATCTTGGACCAGTTACTTAACCTGTCTGTGCCTCAGTTTCCTGGTAAATGGGGATCTTAATGCCAAAATTATAGGGAAATTGTGAGGATTAAGAGAAGTAATACATGTAAAGTGCCTAGGACCATACCTGGTATTTAGTAAGTGCTCAATAAAAAAGCTATACAGCTTCATTGTTATTAGCATATTCTGGTTCCTGTCACAAAGTAAGTGATAAATGATCATCAAATGGGTACTTTGAAAACCCAAATTGGGGCCAGGCATGGTGGTCTCAGCACTTTAGAGACCAAGGCAGGAGGATCTCTGGAGGCTAGGAGTTCAAGATCAGCCTAGGCAATATAGCAAGAACCCAGTCTTTACTTTAAAAAATAAATTCAATAAAACACTCAAAGCTGGACACAGTGGCTTACACCTGTAATCTCAGCACTTTGGGAGGCCAAGGTGGGTGGATTACTTGAGGTCAGCAGTTTGAGAGCAGCCTGACCAACATGGTGAAACCCCGTCTCTGCAAAAAATACAAAAATTAGCCAGGCATGGTGGCGCATGCCTGTAGTCCCAGCTATTCGGGAGGCTGAGGCAGGAGAATCACTTGAACCCAGGAGGCAGAGGTTGCAGTGAGCTGAGATCACACCATTGCACTCCAGCCTGGGAGAGAGAGCAAGACTCTGTCTGGGAAAAAAAAAACAAAACAAAAACCACTCAACTTGGGGCTATTGAGTATGGGGAAACTAGACAGAGTTAGGGAGCTTTTTACCTCCTAAGACACAAAGAGTTCATGACAGCTGCATTTTTACCCTAACAGGTTGGAAAAGATAGAAATCTATGAATAGCTGAAGGCAGATCCAATACAATAACATACTTGAAAACTTGCACAAAAGATTTTTTAAAGTTTGCTTAACGGAAACATTACTTGGGAGTGGTTTTTTAGTTTTTTCAGTAGATGGCATCAATATAATATCCCCCATCGCCTCCCAAGGAAATTTTTTTCTCTCTTTAGGGGAGATATATGGTAGAAATGTTTATTATTTACCCTAGTATATCAATAATTACCTTAAAGGTAAGTGGACTAAATGCTTCTGTTAAAACACCACAATTGGCAGCTAGAATTTTAAAATAATTATATGCTATTTATAAAAGACATTTAAAATTTAAGGATGTTAAAATGTTGAAAGTAAAAGAATGGAAAATAGGGGCTGGAAGTGGTGGTTTTGGCATTTTGGGAAGCCGAGGCAGGAGTATTGCTTGAGCCCAGGAGTTCGAGACAGGCCTGGGCAACATAGGGAGACCCCCATTTCTACAAAATTTTTTTTAAAGTAGTTATGTGTGGTGGCGTGCACCTGTAGTCCCAGCTACCCAGGAAGTTGAAGTGGGAGGATTGCCTTGAGCTGGGATGTTGAGGCTGCAGGCAGCCATGTTTGTGCCACTGCACTCCAGCCTGGGCAACAAAGCGAGACCATCTGAAGAAAA